>NC_143393.1:56490044-56827901 GCF_980474605.1 Leiobunum rupestre | reverse complement strand
ATGTCGTTCATCTTGTAGAGTACTCATTCTTAATAAACGTTTGTTTTTTTAAATCACTACGTTATGATTTCTTACTAGTTTCATTAGTTAGTTAGTGTAGGGTAGCTCTGCTGATTAACATTGGATTTAAAACTCCAATAGAATGTCTGGCCTAGGGCCCCTGTGTTTCGAGGTGGTAATAAATAGTTCAATGGGTTTCTGCCGACAAACACTTTTCCGTCTCCAAGCCAGTATTTTAAAACACTTTCGCTGTCTTAGGGCCCCTAAGGGTTGTAAAAGGGTACCGTAAAATAGCGGGCGGTCATCGCTTAAAGTGTTTTGGAAAAAAAGAGCAGAGTGTATACAAATTATATGGTTTTATTTATACATTCAAAGTTACAGTACATTTTTTCTAATATCGGATGAAAAAAACGCTTAAAGATAAAACAATTTATTTTTAATATATTAATGGTTTGTAGACACCATAGCGAACAAATTGTAAAAGTTAAATACACAAAATATATTTTGGTTGGCCACTGTTTCTTTAAAATCTTCAATAATTTTAAATGCTGTTACGTACAACGGTATCATACCTTTCATGTTCATCCGATAGAAATAAATTGTTTGGTGCGCATGGTTCTTTATACAATATTTCGTAAATTTTACGATAATTATCGGTTATAACGTAACCCATTAATTCAAAGAGTTTTTGGTTCACTTTAAGGAGTTGAATGTGCGAATTAATGACATATTTGAGTCTGTCCAATTCTCGAGTTTCAGGCGCTTTGATTACGACCGACGCTTCGGATATCGTACTTTGCAAGGTTAATTATTTTTGGTCAGACATGGCGGCGGTCACTAGTGCATCAGATAGCGGGAACGGCGATCGAAAGGGCAGCCTTTGTGGATCATTTATTTGTTCCCAGTGCGCGAAGACATCTCAAAGACCTGGTGTGTGATTTTATTGCATATAGCTATAGATATATCGAGCTCAGACGTAAAAACCCGTAGTAACGAAAAGCTTGGATGAAAGTGAATACCGAGGGTTAATGTTCCGCTGAGTCGGATCAAATTTAGACATTTTAGTGGACCCAGGAACGTTATCTGCACAGGATCGTTTAGACATTATGCTATAAATCCGAGTAATTGGCCTACTTACCTATAGGTCAATGGGTCCCTCATTATTTCTCAACCACTTGTCAAAGCCCTATCCGTCGCTGTCAAACACTTTTCTCAGCGTGCGAGTGGAATCTTTGGTGGTGTTATGTAATAAATCCAAGTAGTTCAATGGGTCGAGCCTTTTGTGTATCTATTCATAACTATTTTCACCGACAAACACTTTCCCCTTGTAACATTATTTTCAAACACTTTTACTACGAGCAAAGCTATCCATCTTACGGAATAACACCCTAAGGGGCAAAAGGTAGTGAATTGCCCTTAGCCACGTACGTAAAATAGACACAGCGGGTGTCCCCCCTTGCTAGCTAAAAGTGTCGTTTTAGTAAAAAAGAGCCGAGTGTATTATAAAAACGGTTTATTTTTCTACGACATTCTATGATTTGTAGAGACCATGGCCCAAAAATTTAAAAAGTGGCCCCCAACTTTTTACATCAGGTGGGGATTCGTAGCGCTAAAATAGTTATAACAAACGAGTGTTCCCACCAAAAATGTTTTTTTTTGCGCGTAGAAATTTATGGAGGCCCATAAACTAGTAGCGGGAATAGAACCTCTTAACTATTTCAGTTTAAACTACGAGGGATTCTCATAGATGTTTGTTTTTACATCCCAAATGGCCCTACGTACGGGGGGGGGCAAAGTGTGTATGGGGGTGATAGTGTGTATGGGGGTCCGTTCTTTTTTTGTATCCAACCAAATCCACTAGAAATCCATCTCCGCTGTTCTCGGATGAGAACGTAGCCGTGTAAGTTTTTATCAATTTTTATATTTTTAGTTTGGTGATCTATTCCAAAATTAAATGGTAACCCTGTATGCGTAACAATTTCAATATGCAAGATACTCGAGAATGGTAAAATAGTCTATATTTAAATTTAAAGTGCGAAAACTATATTTGTATAGTCGAAATGTATTTTAACATATTAAAAGCAGAATTCATCTTTCTGACAAGAGTCTTACCCATCATACATACACCATTTAATTTCGAATCTATGTTTAACAATTCATGTTTACGAAAGGTTCTTTTTAAACGTAACTTAGTACATTAATTGAGTATTTTGAAATATTTGAATATCGGAATTTTTTTGATGTATTAAAATTAGAGTTAAGATGTTTTTATAGTATTTTCTATGTATTTGCATATCTGAACTTGTGGTTCAATTTTGGGTATATGCACCACTTACACGCTAATGATATTAAAATTAAGTTTAAAAATATTTCCATTTAAACGAGTCCCTCTTTTTATATCCGCAAAGTACTGAACGATTCTATCTTATGTATTAAAATAGTTTTAACAATCATATCTATTAGTGCAATTACAACATTTGAGAAAGACACTTTTCCCATTGTGAAAGTGGAATCCAAAATAAGAATCACTTTAAATTTAAATATAGACTATTTTACCATTCTCGAGTAACTCTTTTTTCTTTAAAAGCTGAAGAAATATTAGAAACGACATCAGTGATCAATTAATTGTTTCCGAGTATGACAGACGATTTTTGATATTAACGAGTCATTTTTCAAAAGTAAGATTGTTTTAGGTTATTTTTTAAAGCTACATTAGAAATCACATTACTTTTATAATTAATTAATTAGTTGTAATGTTAATTCTTAATTACTGAGAGCCTTTACTAGAAAGTATTATAAGAATTATATATGAATTTATAACCAAGCGTGTATTTACCACTAGTGAATGCAATATCTGTTGCGATAAATATTTCTGGGTTCAGTTAATGTGATGATTCGAGTGAAAAATTTGTATATGCTAAAGTTATTGGATTGAAGGAAACTTCATGTGTTTTCAGGGCGATAATTAAGGGAAGTTGCCTTACAATATAGTTGAAAATTATCTTTTTAAGTCTGTGTTCACCCATTGAATAGGTTAGGAAGTACAAACATTTCATTTAGCAAGCTTTTCTTAAATTTTGGGTATCCACCCTGTATCATTTAAAAGCTCAAGCATTGTTTTTATCAAGTTAATTTTAAACATATCTTAAAACAAGCTTCCCTAAGTCTGACTAGCTTTGTAAGGTAATAATACAATAGCTAAATATTTTTTGGGTTTAATAATTGTGCTTCTTAGAGAAAATTTTACATATATTACAGTATTAGGTTGGCTAATTTTTTTTCACCTGCTACCATTCTCAACGGGTGAACATAGAATAAAAAAGATAATTTTCCACTATATTTAAAATCAACTTTCCTTACATTTCACTATGAAAACACTGAAGCTTCTTTCAATGCGATAACTTAATTACATGCAATTTTTTTCCCAGAATTACAATTATTGAATCGAAAAATTATCCAACTCAGCTTATCAGACTTGGCCAAAGTGGTTTTTAAGTGATGGTGTTAAATAATAAAATATACTTCAGCTTTTGAATAAGATTTTTTTCTATCCAACCGATACCCTTTATATAAAAGATGAAATAATTTATCCATTCAATTCAACAAGCATTAAAAACCCCGGTTCAAGTCAGAATAGCTGTGCAAAGTACTAATAACGTAGAAAATGTTTTTGGGTTCAATTGACCTGATGGAAAATTTTCATATGGTAAAGTTACTGGACTGATGGAAGCTTCAGTGTTTTCAGAGCGAAGTCTTAATTACATGTTCTAAGTTTTTTTTTAAAACAAGTGTATTTCTAGAAATGAAAAGGACATGTTTTATCGAGGCAAACTTTTTCCGTGTGAATGGAGAAATGATAATTAAAGAGTTAGCTATTTACGATACGAAAACGGAGAAGCATAATGTCTGGACCTTTAAACCACCATATCCATATTCCAGTCTTACGGAAGAAGATAAATGGCAGTGTAGATGGTTGTATTGGAACATTTGCGATCTCCGTTGCGACGACGGACGGGAAGACTACAACAACCTAGGAGCCATCGCAAATTATATTAAAGAACAAGGGTTCACGTTTTTTGTAAAGGTTTAGTAAAGGATAAAGTTTTATCGGATTTCATAGGAGTTAACGTCAAGGATTTAGACTGTCCTAAATTATCTACCATTCTTTGCATAAGTGCTCCTAAACATTATCATTTTCACCGTGACCCTAATAATTGCGCCGTTGTGAAATCTCACAAAATCGCTGTGTGGTACTGAAAAATCGTGTGTAAGAAAATATAGGTCGTTTTAATATTATTTTTGCTACTTTTTCATCACATTGGTTTTACGTTATGTCTGTTTTCTAAAATTACGTTTCTTAAATAGCGTAACGTATTAAAGTTGAATAAAGAGTTTTCATTTAATTTTAATTTTAGTGTTTTTATAATATCTTTCTGACTATATGTGTATTGTTTAACTTCTTTCATTTTTAAAAATGTAAAACAGCCGCGAGCGTTTTTTCTCAAAGGCGAGTCGACCCCGTCGAAGTGTTATATGAGCAACGGGCTCGATATCTTCGTTCGTGCTCGAGGCTACTATTGTCGGAATGGTGGATTCTGCGAGAGGAGGAATTGGTTTGTTGTGTGTGTGAGAGGGTGAGGCGACTTTAGATGGGATAAGATTTGTAAATATCATTTCGAAACTAATAATTTTCACGCTTTATTTAAATCAAGCAATTACATTTTTAAAAATGAAAGAAGTTAAACAATACACATATAGTCAGAAAGATATTATAAAAACACTAAAATTAAAATTAAATGAAAACTCTTTATTCAACTTTAATACGTTACGCTATTTAAGAAACGTAATTTTAGAAAACAGACATAACGTAAAACCAATGTGATGAAAAAGTAGCAAAAATAATATGAAAACACCCTATATTTTCGTACACACGATTTTTCAGTACCACACAGCGATTTTGTGAGATTTCACAACGGCGCAATTATTAGGGTCACGGTGAAAATGAAAATGTTTAGGAGCACTTATACAAAGAATGGTAGATAATTTAGGACAGTCTAAATCCTTGACGTTAACTCCTATGAAATCCGATAAAACTTTATCCTTTACTAAACCTTTACAAAAAAACGTGAACCCTTGTTCTTTAATATAATTTGCGATGGCTCCTAGGCTGTTGTAGTCTTCCCGTCCGTCGGCCCAACGGAGATCGCAAATGTTCCAATACAACCATCTACACTGCCATTTATCTTCTTCCGTAAGACTGGAATATGGATATGGTGGTTTAAAGGTCCAGACATTATGCTTCTCCGTTTCCGTATCGTAAATAGTTAACTCTTTAATTATCATTTCTCCATTCACACGGAAAAAGTTTGCCTCGATAAAACATGTCCTTTTTATTTCTAGAAATACACTTGTTTTAAAAAAAAACTTAGAACATGTAATTAAGACTTCGCTCTGAAAACACTGAAGCTTCCATCAGTCCAGTAACTTTACCATATGAAAATTTTTCATCAGGTCAATTGAACCCAAAAACATTTTCTACGTTATTAGTACTTTGCACAGCTATTCTGACTTGAACCGGGGTTTTTAATGCTTGTTGAATTGAATGGATAAATTATTTCATCTTTTATATAAAGGGTATCGGTTGGATAGAAAAAAATCTTATTCAAAAGCTGAAGTAAATTTTATTATTTAACACCATCACTTAAAAACCACTTTGCCCAAGTCTGATCAGCTAAGTTGGATAATTTTTCGATTCAATAATTGTAATTCTGGGAAAAAAATTGCATGTAATTAAGTTATCGCATTGAAAGAAGCTTCAGTGTTTTCATAGTGAAATGAAAGGAAATTTGATTTTAAATATAGTGGAAAATTATATTTTTTATTCTATGTTCACCCGTTGAGAATGGTAGCAGGTGAAAAAAAATTAGCCAACCTAATACTGTAATATATGTAAAATTTTCTCTAAGAAGCACAATTATTAAACCCAAAAAATATTTAGCTATTTTATTATTACCCTACAGAGCTAGTCAGACTTAGGGAAGCTTGTTGTAAGATATGTTTAAAATTAACTTGATAAAAACAATGCTTGAGCTTTTAAATGATACAGGGTGGATACCCAAAATTTAAGAAAAGCTTGCTAAATGAAATATTTGCACTTCCTAACCTATTCAATGGGTGAACACAGACTTAAAAAGATAATTTTCAACTATATTGTAAGGCAACTTCCCTTAAATATCGCCCTGAAAACACTGAAGTTTCCTTCAATCCAATAACTTTAGCATATACAAATTTTTCACTCGAATCATCACATTAACTGAACCCAGAAATATTTATCGCGACAGATATTGCATTCACTAGTGGTAAATACACGCTTGGTTATAAATTCATATATAATTCTTATAATAGTTTCTAGTAAAGGCTATCAGTAATTAAGAATTAACATTACAACTAAATAATTATTTATAAAAATAATGTGATTTCTAATGTAGCTTTAAAAAATAACCTAAAACAATCTTACTTTTGAAAAATGACTCGTTAATATCAAAAATCGTCTGTTATACTCGGAAACAATTAATTGATCACTGATGTCGTTTCTAATATTTCTTCAGCTTTTAAAGAAAAAAGAGTTACTCGAGAATGGTAAAATAGTCTATATTTAAATTTAAAGTTATTCTTATTTTGGATTCCACTTTTACAATGGGAAAAGTGTCTTTCTCAAATGTTGTAATTTCACTCATAGATATGATTGTTAAAACTATTTTAATACATAAGATAGAATCGTTCAGTACTTTGCGGATATAAAAAGAGGGACTCGTTTAAATGGAAATATTTTTAAACTTAATTTTAATATCATTAGCGTGTAAGTGGTGCATATACCCAAAATTGGACCACAAGTTCAGATATGCAAATACATAGAAAATACTATAAAAACATCTTAACTCTTCTTTTAATACACCAAAAAAATTCCGATATTCAAATATTTCAAAATACTCAATTAATGTACTAAGTTACGTTTAAAAAGAACCTTCCGTAAACATGAATTGTTAAACATAGATTCCAAATTAAATGGTGTATGTATGATGGGTAAGACTCTTGTCAGAAAGATGAATTCTGCTTTTAATATGTTAAAATACATTTCGACTATACAAATATAGTTTTCGCACTTTAAATTTAAATATAGACTATTTTACCATTCTCCAGTATCTTGCATATTGAAATTGTTACGCATACAGGGTTACCATTTAATTTTGGAATAGATCACCAAACTAAAAATATAAAAATTGATAAAACCTTACATGGCTACGTCCTCATCCGAAAACAGCGGAGATGGATTTCTAGTGGACTTGGTTGGATACAAAAAAGAACGGACCCCCATACACACTTTGCCCCCCCGTACGTAGGGCCATTTGGGATGTAAAAACAAAAATCTATGATAATCCCTCGTAGTTTAAACTGAAATAGTTAAGAGGTTCTATTCCCGCTACTAGTTTATGGGCCTTCATAAATTTCTACGCGCAAAAAAAAAACATTTTTGGAGGGAACACTCGTTTGTTATAACCATTTTAGCGCAACGAATCCCCACCTGATGTAAAAAGTTGGGGGCCACTTTTTAAATTTTTGGGCCATGGTCTCTACAAATCATAGAATGTCGTAGAAAAATAAACCGTTTTTATAATACACTCGGCTCTTTTTTACTAAAACGACACTTTTAGCTAGCAAGGGGGGACACCCGCTGTGTCTATTTTACGTACGTGGCTTAGGGCAATTCACTACCTTTTGCCCCTTAGGGGGGGTTATTCCGTAAGATGGATAGCTTTGCTCGTAGTAAAAGTGTTTGAAAATAATGTTACAACGGGAAAGTGTTTGTCGGTGAAAATAGTTATGAATAGATACACAAAAGGCTCGACCCATTGAACTACTTGGATTTATTACATAACACCAACAAAGATTCCACTCGCACGCTGAGAAAAGTGTTTGACAGTGACGGGTAGGGCTTTGACAAGTGGTTGAGAAATAATGAGGGACCCATTGACCTATAGGTAAGTAGGCCAATTGAACTATTTATTACCACCTCGAAACACAGGGGCCCTAGGCCAGACATTCACTATGACGGATAGGTTTTGACGGACCTATTTAAACGGTTTATCGCTGTTTGCATAATATCGTGTCAGTCCACACCACCTGCGGAATAGGGTGATAAATCATCTAACTTATTGACCTAAAAATGGGGGGGTTACCACCTAGGTTTTATGAGGGGTTATAACATCGTAAATCAGCTAACCTTTTGACCTACCGAAAATGTACGCAAAATGGGGGAATGCTAACCCCCGCAGGGGCCTGTTTCACCCCCGTTTCCCCCGCCTGCGGCGCCCCTTATGTGTATACGAACCCCCTTATCTCTTACACTGTTTGAAAATGTATTAAAAAACATTTATTAGTTTTTGAATAAATCTTGGGGTTTTTTCAATTCATTACATTTATTAGTTTGAATAAATCTTGGTAATATTTTAAACAATTGTATATCCCTATTACAAATTGCTTATCAAATAATTGTTATTAATTTTTTTATTTTCATGTAATAACATTTTCTTGCCATTACACATCACATGGGAAAATAATTTTCACAGAAATCAACACCTGAAAATGTGTTATTAATGATTGTAGAAGTGATATCGGAATAACTTAAATTATTAGCTGCATTTATTAAATTCATTTCCACTCGTTCATCCCATGTTAACATTAAACAATCGTGTTGGATTTGGGATGGATGATCAATTTCGCAACCGTTACACTTTTTCCGTATATAACCCTCAATTCGACTAATTGCGGCAAGTTTTATTTCACCGTAAACACGTTTAACCTCATTGAGGCACGCTATAACCTCATCGTACTTGTTGACAAACGCTTTCCATGTATAAACGTAGATGGCGAACCCAACCTTGGTGGGGAAAAACGTTCCGTAATTCACCGCAACCCCGCGTACCGTTTCTCGGATGTACAATATTCTTCGACCTTGATAAATACTTAAGTCAATTTTCCTTGTATTAGACCCCTCTAAAAACCACGAGGACGGTGGTGTGGATTCGCTTTCGAAAAATGTTGTAATTAGCTCTCGATCCATCCACACTTGTTTAAGTTCAAATTCCGATAGTGTAATAACAGAATCACCGTCAACCCGCCCGAGACGTATCGAGCAAAAGGGGTAACAGCGACCGCCTTTATCGGGGAAATTAGGAAAACGTTCATCCCTTCCCTGAAAACAAACACCACCGTTCGTGAAGTCGCAAATAGATTTTATAGTTCGCGTCTGGGGTTTTAATCATTTTCTTTGAAGGTTCTTTGTGGCATTTATACCCGGAATGTGTCGACCTTTGAGTCTTTCAGATTTACTTCGATCTAATGAAAGTCACATGTCTCAATGTTGGACTGACGTTTGATACGTGTCTTTCAGATTTACTTATCATTGTGCTATTAAAATAGTTTAGGTAACGTTACTGCAATTGCAATAATGTGGTAGTCGTACACCTTCTCAGAGGGTTATATACGAAAAAAGTGTAACGGTTGCGAAATTGATCATCCATCCCAAATCCAACACGGTTGTTTAATGTTAACGTGGGATGAACGAGTGGAAATGAATTTCCTAAATGCAGCTAATAATTTAAGTTATTCCGATATCACTTCTACAATCATTAATAACACATTTTTAGGTGTTGATTTCTGTGAAAAAATATTATCCCATGTGATGTGTAATGGCAAAAAAATGTTATTACATGAAAATAAAAAAAATTCATAACAATTATTTGATAAGCAATTTGTAATAGGGATATAAAATTGTTTAAAATATTACCAAGATTTATTCAAACTAATAAATGTAATGACATGAAAAAAACCCCGAGATTTATTCAAAAACTAATAAATGTTTTTTAATACATTTTCAAACAGTCTACATAAAAATCCCCAAAGGGTGAAACATTACATTTCCGTTATAATAGTTTAATGTATGCGTAACCGATTTATGTACGTGAGGCATTGTTAGATTAACTTTACACCTTATCGGAGTAATACGCGATGCTTACAACGTATGACCTGAAATAACAAATAAGTGTGACACTAACTAGTACACTTAGACTTGAAATTTGTTTCGACAATGACATTTTTTTAAAGAGAACGTCCAGGGCATTCATTCGATTTTATCGCTTAAGATTTTTCGTGCAACCAACAACTTAACATTTTAACAATCTGCAACCATTTAACATCTTATTTTCTTAAATAAAACCAGAGAAGGTAACCATGAAAATTTAAAAATGGTGGAATAGTAATCAATTGAATACAGCCCGTTTATTCAATAGAAAAATTTATCATTTTTTTTACACTTTATCAAAACTTTTTGCCTTATATATTTTATAGCCTAGATAGCAAGCATGTTTTTTGACCGATCGTTTTAAAGGATCTTGGCGTAAATAAATTTCCTACTTCTACATATCTGTTGTCGTAAGTTTTAGTCAAGTCGATAAGTTGTTTGTGTTTGAAAGGGTATAATAAAATTTCTTTAGCAGAAAAACTTTAAATTCATGATATAGTAATTGATTTGGGTAATAATAATTTCGTACATATGCGTAGAATTTTTCTTTGTAATATTTCTAATGGTACGATTGTAGTATCATAAGTACCACCCCAGCTGATTATTCCGTATGATATAATTGATTGAATTAGGGCGTAATATACTGTTTTTAACCACGGTATTTCTAGAAAGTTTTTAATTTCACGGAATTTATACATAGTCGAATTTTATTAGTGATATAGGTCACATGTTCATTCCACTTAAGATAACTGTGGGGTGGCGGAGTGGTTAGTACTTTCGCCTCGCAGCAAGAGGAGCCGGGTTCGATCCCAGCTAGTGGCACTGGGTGAAAATCCGGAACCACTCCTTCTGCGTAGAGTTTGTAAGTTCTCTCCCCACTGGTTAAAGGGGTTTTCCACCGAGATCTTCGGTTTTCCCTTCCCATTAAAACTGGCTGAGGTTAACGGTAATAGTTAGTGTAGGGAGCTGTTGGCTCGCGTGGCATGAAGGGCTTGCCACCACCCTCCTTCGCATTGTAACCCGGCCACTTGTTACTTGATCACGCACAAGCAACATTGCTTATGTGGTCGAAGGTGGTGCCTTGGGTATTAGCTCTATTTAAAAAAAAAATTATTACCCTCAGATATTTTAATTTATTAACTCTTTCTAACTTTAAACATTTTCTAGTGCAGTTTCTACAATTACTATTTTCGTGAATTTTTAATTAATGTAACAAATCTATAGTCGTTCTCGAGGAGAAACAAATGTAATTAGTTTTATTTTTGTTGAGTGTTAATAAATTTTCCTTCAGTTTCATATTAAACTCTATTTAGAGCTCTTTGTGTCTTCGAAAAAACTTCTGCCCAACTGCTTCCGCAGTATCATCCGCCAACAATACGAGTTTCTCATCAATTTCGATGTTACATAAATTCTTTATGTATATTAAAAACTATCGGGCCAATAATTGTACCGTGAGGTATACCAAATTTAATTATAGTGAGTTACTTATGGTATTATTTATTTTAACTATTGTATATCTCTCGAGTAAATAACTTCTAAACCAATCTAATACAATTCCACGTATACAAGCTTTTTCTAATTTCTGTATTAATATAGGGTGGGAGACAGTATCGAATGCCTTTTTTAAGTCCAAAAACACACCAATAGATTTTACATTTTGATCAATAGTTTTATATAGCATTTCTGTTAGCTCAAAAATAGCGTCGCTAGTACTAAGACCTTTTCTAAAACCGTATTGATTTTTCGATAATTAACTTCCTGGAGAGCTCAAAATATTTAACTGATTTTTTATAACTTTTTCAAATATTTTAGAAATGTTACTAAGAAGGGCAATAGGGCGGTAGTTTCCCACTTCTGTTTTGTCTCCTGATTTGAATATTGGTATAATTATTGCTTTTTTAAATATATCTGGGAAAATTCCCGAGGTTAATGATAAATTTATAATATGACATAAGGGAGTTACTATGTACGGGTTTAGTTTTTTTAAGGTTTTAATATATATGTCGTCGTGGCCATTAGAAATAGAATTTTTTAAAGATGCAATTATTATTTTTATATCATTCGGAATAACCGGAGAGAAAAAAGACCTGGTATTATTTTCAGTTTGGTGTGTGTTAGAGGATGCATTTACATTAGTCGTTAGGATATCATTAGCTAATGTTTCACCAATGGAAGAGAAATATTCATTAAAAGAATTCGCTATTTCTTTCATTTGTTTATCGCTTATATAAATATTATTTTTATATTTTAT
Organism: Leiobunum rupestre; assembly: GCF_980474605.1. NCBI lineage: Eukaryota > Metazoa > Arthropoda > Arachnida > Opiliones > Sclerosomatidae > Leiobunum > Leiobunum rupestre. Next base: position 56,815,569 of record NC_143393.1, on the reverse strand, counting down.
TTTGTCTATTGGGTTGAATTTTTTAGAGTTATTTGTGGATTCATTTATAGCTTTCCATATTAATTTGGAGTTACGGTTACAATTTTCTATTTTAATTTTAAAGTGATCGTTTTTTATGGATCTGATTAACGGGGTTAATTTATTTCGATATTTTAAAATAATTTTTTAATGCAACGTTAAATGGTTCTTTTTTAATACGCTTAGCTAATGCATCTCTTTTCCTTATCGATACAATTATTGAATTTGTTATCCAAGGTTTTATTTATTTTTATGAGAGAAAGAAATATGTCGTTTTTTTGACGTTAGATCAATATGTTTTTTAATACATCAACAAATAGTTAAGAGGCTTCATTAGGGTCGTTTTCTTCAAAAATTGAGTTCAACGTTTCTTTTTCGATATTTTTGGTTAAAACTTCATAATCAATTTCGATAACTTCTTTTGAATTATTTAGTTTATTTGTTTCGCGTATGTTAGGGATACTAATATAAATTGGGTAGTGGTCTGTAATATTAACTATATGAGTAGTGGATAACACTTCATTTTTTACGTTTTGCTTAATGAAAAAGTGGTCAATACAGGTTTTAGTAGTGGAAGTTACTCGAGTAGGGTTATTTATACATGGAAAAAGCCGTTTTCGTGTAGTACGTTTAGGTACTCAGTAACTATTTTCTAGCGTGGCAATAAAAGATCTATATTTATATCTCCAGCCCAAATTAAATTTTCAATATTCGTATAATAAGACAATTTGGAATTCATATCACTAATAAATTCTAGAGCACTGTTACTAGGAGATCGGTAACATCCTATAATCCTGTAAATTTTATAATTAGTTAATTTGACGTCGATACTTTTGATAGTTGCTTCGGCTATCGTAAATACATTCTCAACAAAACTTAAATCTTTTTTTACGGAAATAACTATGGCACCGTTTCGATTTTAACAGATTTTTGTAAAACAGTAATTATAACTATTTATGTAGAACTCATTATTTTCCATAATTTGAAAAGTTTCAGTGTGTATAATTACATCTAATGATATGTTAATTGATTGTGAATAAACACAAAATTGGTCAAAGTTTTTTCTCTAACTTCGTATATTTAGGTGGAGAACTTTTAAACCATGCGAGGTTAACGAATTTAACATTGAAACAATTAATCTAAAGGTATTTCCTAAGTTTGTTGATACTCAAATAAACCTCGCGCCGAAGTCACCATAGCAACGGGGGAATTATCCGCTCAACACCTGCTCTTAATCATTCAAAACCTGTTAACAATGGAGATAAACGCGGAGAGAGAGAGATAGTTCGCGGTAATCAGAGGAGCGCTAACGGCGTGGAGAGAGATAGTTCGCGGTAATCAGTTTCCTTTGTGTCCGACCTGTAAGAGAAAACCAACCACATCGCGTTTTATACAAACTAGTTTCGCTTTGTTTTTGTTGTGGAATAATGACTTATAAAGCAAACAAGGACTATGAACTGATGAAACATATAAATAAAGAATTGAAAAAATGAATCGTCAACTTGAAATAATTTAATTGCACAAAGAATGAGATATTTTCAAAAAGAGCCTAATTCCCACGAAATTCTTTTGGAACGAGCCCAAAAAACTGGATTCTTAAAGGCGATAGACGAGTAACTGGTTTTTATTGATATCGTGTTAAATGTTATTAACGATAGTTCCTTTGTGTCAACAACAAATGTTGTAAAATATTAATAAAGTTTTAAATTTAAATCTGAGTTTTTTTTATTTTAAACATAGAAGGATGTAAGATAATTTAAAAAAATGATAACAATTTTACAAACATATTTAATTTCAGGTTCAGAGTTGAAAATTATTTTATAGCATTGTATTATTCATTTGAGAGTTTTGTAAAGAAGTGTTATTATCAATTTTATTCAAATAAGAAACACATTGACGGTATAAGTTGGTTTTTTAGATGTAAACTAGATTAACTGTTAAAGAACTAAAACCCGTTTTGTTTGTTATTATACTAATGTAATTACTTATTTAAATTTCATGAGCGCGAACTGACCTTGTTTAATTTATATAAATATTTCGTATAGTGGCAATGTATTCAATATAAATTAGAAAGCTTTCCCTTGCGTCGTTATTTAAAGTTACGTGACGGTAATATATGATACATATGTCATAATAATCAAGTTCAAGTAATCTAGGTACGTAACGATATAAAAATCCGTTAGGAACAACTTGTTTAAAAAGCGTTTACAAATTGCAGTTAATATGGTAAATTTCCTAAAATTAACAAAGATGGCCACCCTACAGAACCCGTTTGAATATGAAACATTAAAGATGGCGGCCAAATCACGTGAATTTTCAAAATTACTAAGAGTTCATATAATAACCGCTAAAAGAGAGTTACAAACATATGTTAAGCCTTTGTCATGTTAAATTCCCGCCAAAAAATGCTTATTACTCGTGATATAGCTACAAGGTCACACATTCCCCGAGTCTCTGCGAAAGAATTGTTCACTAACCCGGCCATTTTTCAAGCGACGTAATAATTCGATAAATATGACATAATTAATAGGCGTTTGCGGTTCTCTCGGTATTGTCACTAAAGGTATTTGCTAAGTTTGTTGTTCCTCTAACAGCGCGCGGAGTAACCTAGCAACGGCGCACGAGTCTCCCCGATAAACATCTGCTCGTATTCAAACAAAACCTGTCACCGCCTTAACAATGGAAAACGGGGACCGAGTATAGCGAGCCTGGGAATTCCTATAACGGAGCGCTGACCCCTTTTCGCACCAAAACACCAACCAATCAGCGCCATTTTGAATAATTTCGCGCCAGCCAATCAGCGCGTACACGCGCCGCGTAGTTACCACGTGGTCCCCGCGCCAATCAGCGCGCAGTACACACGCCACTCGGCGGGGGTCAATGACCCGAGGGGGAGGAAAATGTCGACCCCCCCGCGCCACCTTCCGGAAGGGGGAAGGAAGCGGGGACTTCCGGTGCCGACCCCTTTTCTACCTGTATATTGAAAAACCCTGATGATGGTAGCACATCCTACTTGTAGGATCGTTATAGGGGTTTCGGGCTCTCGGACAATCAATGTAATGGTACAGTCTTTTGGGGGTGAAACCAGTCCCCACACAACTTACATCGGGTTATCCAGTATGTCGGGTTCCTGTAGATAGTCTCTTGAATTGATCGGTGGCAGTCCCAGTCTCTCAGATTTTTGGGGTTTGAGTTGTTAAACCTTATTTACCATGCGTTATTTTCATTTTGTCCAGAAAGGTCGGGGTTTGCGTATGCGATTACGTTGCCGGTGGTGATACTCTGGTTGCTGGGTATTCTCGGCTGGTAGAATGGAGTCGTATTGATCGAGTTGATGCGGAAAAAACAGGCTTTCTATTGTTATAGGGTCCATTATGGATGGAGAACAAGTCGTGGAAGGTGGAGGTGTTGCTGATGGAATGTCCTCGTATTCATTGTCCGTCTGATGGGTGGTGATTATAAGGACGTCCTCTGCATTGTCCCCTTCTGATGGGTCTTCTCCTTGGTCGTGCATGGTGTTGGCTGTATTGTGTACCTTTACCTTCTCTGGTCTCGTGGTGTCCTGCTTGCGATTGTGGTTGTCTTTTTCTCGATGATTTAGGCGTCCTCGTCCTCTGCCTCTGGTGGTTGTCGTGGGAAGGCGTGGCTTTGGTGGGGAACACGCTGGGTAGGTGTTTGGTGCTGATATGGTTTTTGGTCTAGCGTTAATAATCTGGAATGTACCCTCATCTCCCAAAAGTAAGTTTCGCCATTCAGCCGTCAGTTTGACGCCTGGTGGTAGGATATCCCCGCAATCCAATACCAAGTCCTGTTGCGAAGACTGTACTCCGGGAAGTTCTGGGAACTCTGTCATTAGCATGCGTTCTTGGACTGGGTCACAGTTCTTGGTAAACCCCTTTTTGGTGTCCTGGGGTATTTTCCAGTCTATCCGCAGTTGAACGTCTCTGTTATTACCCACTTGGATAGCTTCTTATTCCCATTGTGGGTTTAGTTTTGTATCGGTGAACCTTCCCCCTTCGAAAATGTCTGCAATTTTTTAATCGGTTTTTCTCTTTGGTCACGCAGCCGCCATCGTCGTCGTCATCTCTCCCGTTTGTAAAAGAAGCCGCCGAGGTGGAGGGGGCGAAGAAAAGAAAGGAGTAGGTCAGTCCCTTCACTCGACCTTAGCTTGCTTTTCAGCTGGCGAATTCTACCGCTTTACCTCCGTAGAGAAAGATCGGCACTGTCCCTTTGCCCACGAGCCTTTTATACTGGCCGGACCCTCTAGCAGTAGCGTCCCAAAGTTTAACCATATTTGGGCGGTCTGTCCGTAACCTATAGCGCGACAGCTCCCCCGAAAAGTAAGAGCCAACCCGGCGATGAAGATTACAAAAAGAAAAATTTCAGTAAAGCACAAAATTGTATGTTAAATTATTGAGTCGTGATGAGAAGGTCTTCACGGGGACGCGTCCACACGTCGAAATGAGCGGGATACCATGGAGGAGACAACGTGCCGTTTCACAGACGTGGAGTCCGTCGTCCATTGTGTTAAACAATATCGGTAGTGGATGAAATGTTAAGGGAAAATCTTGTAAGTTGGAAATTTTTACGGAAAATTCACAACCCTAGTGAAAACTATGAGAATGGTAACGTTTTTCGGTTGATCTAGTTGATGTTATTAATTAATAAATTATTTAGTTTTAGTCGCGTCATTTCCTGATGGATGCTGGCTTTTGTCTGGTTGAATTAAAGTCAGGCAAGAACCGTACCACGCTTTCAGATCGGCCAAGGTAGGCTCGCATTTGTACAGAAAAATTTCTAGTGGGGTTTAATTTCGGTTTGCGGTGAAGAAATCCACGATGTTTTGGTCGCTTGACATTGGGGGATAATCTTGGACGAATAAATACGGGACGGCTCGCCGGTAGCTTTGTTCAAGCTTTTCTCTGTTGTATCAACTTTGAGGCGACTGGACGGTTAAAGGGGGGCCGAAAACGGAGGTTTACTGGGGCGTACAGGTAGCGCCATCTACTGAAACCTTTTGATGTTTTATTTTGACTGTTTCGATGAAAGGAGCGTCTGTATTTACGTCTAAACTGCGCAATTAAAGCCTCGGTTATTTGTAGCTCTTGTTATAGTTGTAATTTAGTACAGTAAACAGTATGACGAATAAAATTGCATAGTGAAAAGTTGTAAAAGCGACTCTCGATACTTTTAATATTTTTCTAAGAAAGTTAAATTTATTCTATTATGTTACGAAAATTATTTATAAAAGTAATATTGACCACAGGCTTTCGTTTAGGAGGCATCTGAAACTATAACCTGAACTTTAAGCAGACTACGGAAAAGCTTCACTCTAGCACGTGACCGAAACAGCCTATCACGAACTTGCATCAAACTTCGTAGCGTAAAATCGTACCCGTGAGCCGTCCCATATTTATTCGTCCAAGGTTTAATAAACTCGTCGATGACCTTCTTGGATTCTGGCGAGCTCTCCGAAATCTATTTTTCATCATCTCATCATCGCTCGATTCTGGCATATCCGAGTACGATGCTGCGTAATCACGATAATTCTTGCAGTAGTTTTGTTTTTCCACAAAGTATAGTGAATCGTCGCATAGCTTCTTGTACTCCGACGAATCCCGCACTTTTTGCGAAAGCAGTTCTCCAGCGACAAAGATGTTCTTTTGTTCAACACTTGAAAGAACTGGAACGAAGCGGAAAACGTGTACAAATTTCATTACTTTGTCTTTCATTAGCGCGATCGTGGATCAAAGTGGACTGAACGACTACTAGTTTGGGTCAATAGGGTTGTGAAATACTCTAAGAGTCTAAGGTACGAAAGCGACCGGTATATTAGTACTAACGTACGAATACATGTCTATGATGCCTGGAAAGGTTTTCGGAGCTATTGTTGGGCAAATAAGGGAAAACACATTAGATATGAGAAAAAATAAATTAACTCGGAAAATTTACACCTCAGAGAACTATTCCCGCTTTCTACGACGGCGAAAGCAAGATTTTTATTTTTTCCCGAAATCTTGACTTTCGGCGAGAAACCTTGCTCGAAGCCATAATTCAAACGTTCCAAGTTACCGATAATAAATAACTCTACGCCTCAACACGTATACGAAGAAAGAAAAGCCTCTTTAACAATGACGTATAATTTTAATTATAACTTTAACGTTTAAATGCTGTTATTACTTTGGGCGCACGCCAGAAGACCATTTATCACCCGAGAAATTTAAGGCATTTACAAGCTTAGAATTATAACGCTCTACTTTCTTTGTTCCTAGTCTCCTTAGTAACACCGGGTAACTTCGATTACACGCTGCGGTATTGCAACCAGTAAACCAAGCTGGCAGTGTTTGCGGTTCGGGCTAGAAGGAATTATGTAGATGGGATTTGTCGCGTCGTACTTGGATTTCTTTATCTTATCACGGAATTCTAATAATAATCGTAGTTCTAATCGTCGGGTTAATATAGACGTACCCTTAGAATTATTTTTAACAGAGACTTTAGGAGAAAAACGTTAAGGTCTTCCATATTGTTAACCTTTCCGCAAAGATCAAATATCTGGCGGAAATCTAAAAAGGCAGATCTCGGAAAAAATAGAGATGGTGCAACGTTGACGCAGGGTACGTACTTTTAAGTATTACCAGGCGCTATCGCAACATTTTTCAAAAGCCCTAACAAATCGTTAATGGTTTTTTTCTTGAAATTGTGGCCTAAAAGGTAAAGATCGGAGCAAAGATGGTAGTGATGCTCCCTTTGATTGGAATCGGACATCGCTATACCATAAATCAGGAAAGACACGATAGCCTCCGCAGCTACGTAATCAAGGAAATAAATTTTATCGTAAAATATTTACCGTAAGAAAATACGAAATCCGTGTTGTAGTCATACAGTGCAAGGCCCTAGCGCAATGACGCTTAATTAATTTTGAAATACTCGGTGTCAGCTCTAGCAATTGATCTTTGACTAATATGGGATAAAATAACTTTATAGTCTCGGATATTAAAAAATTTTCGATTTTAAGTTTTTTCCCGAAATTCACGGGTTTGTCCACGGATGTTAGTTCGTTATGCGTTACGATCATTTCTAGCCTTGCTTTACCACAGTTATTACTGTTTAAGTTTCCCACGCAACGGTCCAAAAGTGGGCAGTATTGGTTAAATTTTTTAAAAGATGGTTCAGTGCGGCGTCTGTATACAGCACCGCGTTCTTTGTGGATCCCTTTCAAACCATAGTTTAATAGTTTGATAGAATCGCGGAATGGACGTGATTTATCCGCGTGAAAGAATTTATAGCTAGAGTTGTAGACCTTGATACAATCTATTATCGTTCCATCGCTGTTCTTGAAATCAAGATTCTTAAAATAACAATTACTGTAACCAGGAAAGGCGTGAGGAAAAAACGGTGCTGAGAGATTCTCGCAATTAAGGCATCGCGCGAGACAATCGACGCCCCAGAATCACATTTGACCCGTTGCTAGAATGTCAAACGTGACGTGAAAAATAGCTTGTTTCAATTCCTCAGGTCGTACTAGTTTAAATTTTAATAGTCTGGTGGACAACGACTGACCAGTGTTAAAAAAGGCAAATATAAATTGAGTTAGAGGCGACACGAAACGTTAGGACAAAATGTTTTCACGTAAACGAACGTTACATAGTTCTCCAAACCATTGAAATTCGTTGGGAAATATCATAAATGTATGTTTGCTATGTTATTCCCCTGGGTCGTAGCGAAACGTTTGAATGTTTTTCTGGTAAGTTTGCGAGAGTAGCTTCAATTACAAACTCTCCGCTAAATAATGTTTGAAGCATTGACAACCTTGATATTTCCATAAATCTGCCAAACGTTGCCCGTAATATATGAGGCGCACGGCAAATTCCGCGAGTCAAACAAATAACGGAACAGCTACGTTCCCCTTTTTCATTGGAATAGGAACAACCTTCACAAGGCTCCTCAATTTACCACTTGAAACTTGCAGCGGGAATCTTATTGGGATTAGGCTTTCTTTTATAAACATACTCATGATGCCACATAATAAAATTACACCGTCAATATCCACCTCGTAGTTGCAATCCATTTTATAACCAGAACGGATCTCTAAACGCGAAAAGGAAATCGAATTCATTGTTAACGTTTAAATCAATTTATCTTCTGCCATTATTTACCTGGTGGTTAGCGTAAAAATGTTCCAAATTCTACAAAGCCAACCAACTTAAATTTCGGACTGCTTTGATTAAGCGAGTTTCAATAATCAAAGTATTTTAACTTGGTAGTGAAATACAACCGAGGCCAAATAAAAACAATCGACAAAATTACTGAAATTGTCCGTCCTAATGATACTTGAAAATTTAAGTACATTACCGATAGATGGCGGAGCGACTATTGAAATTAGCCTTATGCCTGATCGGCGCTGACTCTAGGTAGTAGCGACCTTTAGAACCATCGAACTACTATAACCAATCAAAGGTGGAGAAAAAAATTATTTTCTGCAGCTGTTACGATAATATTTCCGGATTAAGTGTTTACCTACTAGTACCGATTTTTAGAGATATTATTTAACTAGATAAACTAAAATCGGAATGAATTGTGTTTTGGAACTCTTTCTACGCGATTTTCATCAGTTGTCTAAAGGTAATAGTCATATTTATTACTTTTTAGGGCATTGAAAGTCGATCAACTCGATAAGCCTTGGCTATTTTTCATTTTCAGAATACGAAAAAGCAAGCAATTAATGATAATAACTTGAAGGTATTATGTACTAATTTTTATTTGGCTTTTTTAAATATTCGACCTACGAATATCTGTTTTTCAAGACATTCTATAACTAGATAAACCGAAATCTGATTGAAACGTGTAATGGAACTCTTTCTATACAAAATTCACCAGTTATCTAACGATAAGTCATATTTATAAACCGGAAATGACGCCAAATTTTTTATCTACAGATCAATGGTGAATAGGCGAAGTAGGGCTTCTAACGCTGATCTGGTGTCTGATGCTTTCACAGATGAACTGGATTATTTTTAATCCGATACCTTTAACGGATAACAGATTTTTTACTCCAACGGCAGTACGCGGATTCGCTTTTGCGCTTGTCTGACAAGCCTATATGACTTTCACGGGTTGATCTGTTTTTGAAATTGTATCTTTAACCCGCGATAACGGCGGATATACTTTTTTAGTTTATCTTTATATTGACTTCTTGGAACTAAGCCATTTTTTTGTTGCTATACAGAAATTTAAAAGAATAAAAAACATTCAACTAGATGTCGGAAAGTAGACATCATATAGACAGATATCTATGCGCTTATCAGATAAAATAACTGCTTTCTATATCTGTGGCCTCGTCGGTTACCGAAACGAGATAACAAAACTAGATTGCCGCAGGTCAGATAAAAAAGGAACAGGTAGCCAGTGAATTCAGGTTTTTTATCGGAGATATATCTTATATGATAAATAGTAATCAGATTGCCTTATTCAGATCATCGTTTGAAGCCCTAAGGCGAAGTAGCGAATGGCATTCACTTGAAGGCATTACTATAACGATTTCAACCAATTTCATTAAAAAAATTGTTAAATTTCAGTATTTTTGGTTAAACTAATACGAAATATCAAAGTAATTAAAAGTCCACCAATTTCCTAGTTTAAAAACCCCGGGTTTGAATAAGTTTTTTTATCAACACCCCCCCCCCTTTATCTCTTCCTCCTTTTCCTTTTATCATTAAGTACACACAGGGACGATATATAAAACCGTGACAGCTATAATATTAATGAATTAAGTTTGAAGGAGGCTAGCTGACGGCCGCGCGGGACCGGCAAAGGGAGATCCTGGGGCTTAAGCTAAGTTGAGAGTCGATGGTGATTTGTGATTGTAAAATATAAGATAAAATCACGAGTTGTGTCAATAAACGTAGTGTTTAGTGCACGGTCAAGACGACCAGAGGAATACTACCCTGAAGAGCATATAGGTAAAACTTTTTTGTCATAATCAAAGTTTAAATCATTGTCGCGAGCCAGGTTTAACTCAAGGGTTTAGGAAATACGATGGTTCGGAATAAAAGTGATATATAGCCATAAGATAGTAAAGGTCCCGGTCAACCTCAACCCCAGTCATATAGGATAGTTCTTGTATAAAGTTTAAGGTCTAAGAGCCAAATAAAATTCTATATTTCATTGAACTTCGAATGCATTAATTTTCACTCAACTCCACAATTCACCAGCACGGTTATCCCGAACAATATTAATTTCGATATAAAGGTTGACGAGTGAGTCTCGTTTGATTAATACCAATAACCCTGTCTCTGATAGTACCCTTCTATCAGGTCAGGCGAAGCTAAAAGACGTCTCCAGCACTGATGGAACGAAAGGAGATCAATCAACGAGGTATGAAAATACGAAAATCGAAGTAATTAACAACTTTAATTTAGCTAGGTCAAGTAACCCACCACAAGCCCAGAGCAGGGAGGCCATCATTCCAAATCAGTTAACCAAACAACAGCGACTTCAACAATTGCAGCACCTTAACAGCATGTACCTCTCACTAGAAGACTACCCGAGTTGTAACACACCGATTTTGTTCAAACTCGGGGGATTGGAAAGGCAGGGTTTTTTAAAAGTTCTAATCGGAACCCGCGACAAAATTTCAAAAATCGTTCTAGTTTGTTATAAGATTTCTATGGTGAGAGCTCCACTCACTCGCATCGCTCGTTCGCTCCGCTCAATAATGTTAAATAATTTATCCTGAACGGCAGTGCCTTGTCCCCCCCCTTCTCTTTTCTCGCGGCGAAGGTCTCCCTCTCTTCCGGACATTACCTCGAATTTCCCTCTCTCTTCTCCCCCTCGTTCAGAGTCCCTTTCTCTTCTCCCCAAGTGCAACACACACACAGCCAACTTTCCCATTGAAGTCACCACAGTGAGAGCTCCACTCACTCGCTTCGCTCCGCTCAAAAATAAATAAATAAAGGAAATGGTTATTGATAACACAGTAAGTTAACAATTATTAGATAAAATATTTTGTAGCCAAAATTCAGTACATAATCTCGAGCATTTTTTTTAAAGCTGATAACGTATTTATATTATCAATATTAAGGGAATTAAAAAAGTTTAGTCTATGACTAAGTTCAGGCTGAGTTGTTAGGAGTATTTTTTATTTCGGAAGTCGTAAAAAGAGTTCGTGTTACATTTTAATTCATTGTGCACTTCATTATGGGTCGATTTAAAAATGAAGACTAGAGAGCTATAGATTAGAATTTGTGTATTTAACTTATGAAAAATGGGAGCCATGTGTTCGTAATATGGTTTCCGATCAATGATTCGTACAATTCGTTTTTGAAGCAGGAACAAAAGATTTATATTACCTGGGGTTGTATTTCCCCAGGCGAACGTACAATAATTTAGGTATGAGTATATTAAAGAATAATACAAATTAACCATGATTTGCTTGCTAAGAATATGCCCGTTTTTAGAGATAATATAGTAATTATAAGATTTTTTGGCAATAGAATCCACATGTTTGGACCAATTAAGTGATTCATCGAACCATAAACCTAGGTATTTGTAGCAGCCGACTCTTTCGATATTATAGTTATTTTGGGGTTTATTTGAAATAAACATGCAGACAGTTTTTGAGTTGTTTCATACTAAGTTATTGATTTTAAGCCAGTCATTAATTAACATTAGATTTTTCAATTGCGGGTTTTAGGTCTGAATCGCTGTTTAATAGTAGTGAATCATCCGCGTATAATGTTAAAGGGTCATCCTTAAATAAAAATAAAATATCAATAAAATATAGATTAAATCGAATTGGGGATAATATCGAACCTTGAGGGAGACAACATTGTAAAGTTTGATTATTAGAGAAAGAGTTCTTTATTTTCGTTTTAATATTTCTATGAGATAGAGGTGTTTCCAATGACTGGCTAAAATCTTATCTAATTCCCATAATATGGAGTTTGTGTATTAAGCGATCATGGTCAATGTTGTCGAAAGCTTTTTTTAGATCAAGAAAGACAGCTACCATAATGTTAGAGGAGTCTAATGCTGCCGTAATTGTATACGCGCGAAATTGCGTAATCAACACCGCTATTCTGCCTAAAACCAAATTGCTCATTATAAATCAGATTAAATTTGTATTCAAAATTTGTTAAGCGGGCATTAAAACATTTATCAAAAATTTTAGCTAACACAGAAAGGAGAGCAATTGGACGGTAATTACTGGGGTCGTTTATATCCCCCTTTTTTAGAATAGGAATAATGATTGTGTTTTTTAAATCATCTGGATATACCCCAAGGCTAAACGATAGATTTATTAAGAAAACCAGGGGAACAACTATATAATGAGCGACGATTTTTATGTCCCTCACGAATAATTAGTCACTGCCTGGAGCGGAGTGGTTTTTTTACTCGGCAATAATTCAGACTATTTCAGTATCGTTGGTTTCAAATAGAGCCATAGCTTTGTTGTTATGTTTAACGAGGTCGTAGGTATTATAATTCAAAGAGTTAGTAGTGTCTATTTTAATTGGGTTAAAAAAATTATTGAATACATCTGGGGCGTGGTTGTAGAATTAATATTTTTATTTTAACCTAAAACTTTATTTATTACCAACCAAATTTTTTTTGGAGAATGGGAATCACTTAGCATTTTTATACCATGTCTGTGTGTCTGTCCTGCGAACGCGTTCGCATTTTCCGTGGAAAGGTTAATTATTGCGTACGCAGTTTCTCGAAATATCTGCGTTCGCAGATGCTAGGACTGCCGAAGGGTTGGCAAAACCACCGTGCGACGGTGAGCTTTAACTGATTAATTTGCGGTTGGGTTTGGTTTGGGTGGTGTTTTTTCGTTAACGCTCACTGACGGTTTTAACTCAGTTTGATTGTTGTAATGTTTATGTGTAGAGTGTGAATGTTGAGTTTGTGTTGGTTGTGGCTGTGGTGTTTGTTGTGTTTGTTCGGGCGTTATCTCTTCAACTTATTCTTATTGACTTTTGGGACGGACCGAGTGCTGAGGGTTTTGCAAGCTCTCAACGTCCAATGGCAGGGTTTCAACCAATTGCTCACCGTATTCGTCTTAGTATCAATAAGCGATTTTTTTTCGCCGGCCGGGAATCGAACCCGGGTCTGCTGCGTGCAAGAGATTTACTCTAACCACTGAGCCACCGACGCTAGTTAAGCTACGGTGTTTTTTCTAAAAAAACAGCTTTGGCGAATGCCCTTTACGAAGTTATAACGTTAGGTACTATAATTTATTCTACATCATTTTAAATATTTATAAATTATATTAATCTTATATTTAATTAAATATTTAAGTATTTTCATGCAAAATTTGATCGTGATCAGGAATTGAACTCGGGTCGCATTGCTACCATGCGGATAGTTCACCGCCGAGCCATTGACTCCCTTAGGAAAAATATAAGAGTAAAGGAACCATTATGATAAGGTGGGTTTTGTTACTAAACGGATGAATACAATATCTGTGGATATTTTTTATTGAATTTTGTTTTTTAATTTTTGTGAACTTGTTTTTATTTCGTCGGGATTTGAACCGGGAGCGTGGTTTTAGGACTTTGATTCGTTGCCGCTGTGTTATTGATTCCTTTTAAGTTGTGTTATAAATCTGTAATATATTATTCAATGACGTTGTTAAACTCTTTAATTGTCAGTAGGTTTAGTTTTTTTGGATACTCTTTTTTTAATATAATATGTATCTGGGTTTTAGGCAAAGGAAGGGTCGTATGTTATTTTTACTGATCGAGATAATTCTTTGATTTTATATTTTTAAATTTTGCTTTTTGAGCTTATTTTTTGTCCACGCAAACGTCCAGTTTTGGAGGAGACTTTATAGTGTGTACGTCGTAATGTATAGCTTATCCGGTTTCATTATAATAACGTCGAAAATTCCTGTTTGTCGATGGTAAGGTGTCGCACTAACTATTCCGTCTACGGTCATTTATTGATATACGAGCTGTGGTTTAGTCAAGTGGCTTTCTGTGCTTTGTGATGGTAAGTTTTTCGCTTCTTGTTAATACATTTTTTATTGGTGTGGAAATTTGGACATCTACGATTCCTAATGCAGTCATTGATTTCCTTGGTGTGCGAGTCATTATATGATATTGGGTATTGGTCTTTTTTCCTCCGCCTTAAAAACCCGCTGAATTGTACAGGATGATTTTTAAGGCAGCCCAAAACGGGGAAATCCACGTCACGTCAACTTAGCGTGTACACGATCGGGACGGATCCGCGAATCGAAACTTTAAAGTCACCCATTGTTTTTGGGCATGATTATAAAATTAACCACTCGCCCGATTTTAATTCCTTGGATTTCGTAGCACTGCTCACGATATGCACATTTTCCTATTTAAAAGTAAACACGGTCAAACAATTTAAAACATCGAAACACTGTTAAAAATTTAAAGTCGCCCGTAACTTTTTGCTGGTGATTATTAAATCAACAACTCGCCCGATTTTAATTCTGAGACCAGATGTGGATTCCTTGCATTTCAGAGCTCTAGAATCGATATCCACATTTTACTATTTAACACCGTCAAAAATGAAGTATTTAAAACATATAAAATTACGAAGAGAGCGGGAGCCGCGTTCTCCGTATTTTACTTTTTAAACAATCGAGCCATCGGAGAGGCCGATGTAATGGTTAAGGACGCGCACTTTGGAGCGAACGGGTGAAAGAACGAATCTCGCTTCCGTTAATATTTTTTTCATTTTAATTTTCCTATTTTTATTTTTATAAGTTTATTTTTGTTGCAGATTACTGCAATAAATAACTAATTAACTAATAATAATAAATTTTAAAATTTTAATGTGAAATGAGTAGTGAAGAAAATAAATATAAATATCGATACTTTTGTGGGCAAAATTTTAAAAAAGATTTTGTGTTAAAAATTGGAGCAGAGGACTGTGATTTAAAAGCAGAATGACGTCATTCTGTTGTTCACATGAGTATTTTTTTAATACTATTTCAATTAATTTGACAAATTAATCAACAATAAAAAATAATATATGTCCCTTTAAAGCCACACCTCTAACGAGCTCTGAACTGTTTTTGTTATAATATTTTTATCGTTGGAAGATAAGAGCACTTGTTTATCTGCGTCGGTGTCCGCACGTCTACTAATTTCTTAGTTGCATTTTAGTTAAATGAGATTATGTATATCGTTTTAGACTTAATAAGTTCATGCTTCAAGATGAAAACAACTGCAGATCAAGTGAGTTAATCGAAGATTTACCAAAAATTACAATACTAAATTATATTTTATTTATAAGGATCTCGTCGTAAGAACTTGCGCCACATGAGCAAAATGTTTAAATATCTTTCTAAAAGGGAAAACTCCGATTAGTTGAAAATTGAGATGCTCAAAGACAAAGAAGTAAATTTAAGTTTATAGAACTTTCTAAGCAACAAACAAACGTTAGTTTAACGCATTAATATAGACTAGGAACTAAGAATATTAACACTATCTATTGCATTTCAATTCTAAGACAATGCTAAGCAAAGGATCCCCTATCGAAAATAATTGTAATATAATTTTACTAATAAATTGTTTATATGCAGATGTTAGCAGCAGGGGGAGTTAAGAATATATGGGATGCCCTTCAACGCTTTATTTGCCTCTGCAAGAACGGAACAACGCTACAAATGGAAAGTAAGATAATTTAAATTAATCAAGGCCGTATTAGGATTATCCTATACTTAATTTTTAGCATAGAGAAAAACTCATAATCCTGACTTTCTCAGACTATCAAAATATATAAATGGTATTTTTGCATAGCACAAATAAAAATTCATCAACTAACTAGCGTAATATTTTGGAATTTCTAGATTTGGAATTGTATTCCTATTTTTGCCACTTGGAAGATTGCTTAAAAACTTGGAAGAAAGCCAATAACCGGCAAATCACGAAGGAAATCTCAGATAAACGATATCAAAATGTGGTTGACGGAGATGGGGCGCAGAAAATCGTGTATACCTGGGATTTTTTCTTGGAGCCAGCATAAAGGAGCCGATAGACAAGCTATCGCAAGAGCTACGCGAGCAGTATAATAAATTGGCGTTCTTACAACTGACGAGGTACTTATCTTAATTGGGTGAATTTAGTTAGATTGAAATGTTTAACATAATTAACTTAACTTAGGTATTTGGTCACTTACGCCGCTCTGACAAATGGTCAAAGGCCTGGTGTGCCCGAAAACCTAATAGTCGAGTATAAAAAAGGAAAATGGAATGAAGAGGAATCGATTTTATTGGTGTTGGTGCAAAAGCACAAAACCTTCACAACAAGCCTTGGCAACCTGCCCATTGACAAGGAAAGAAAACCTTTATTCGATTGGTAAGTTTTAAATAGTAACTTTACAACAAACAAGCCCCAAATTTAGATAAAAACGAGATGGTTATCTTAGGTTCAAAATCGTAAAATTTAGCTACCTGAAAGTAAGAGAAAGTATGCCGTTTTCAAACAAATGTGGCAATTTTTTTTGTTAATACTAAAGGCAACCCAGTAAATGTTTCAAATGAAATATCAAGGTAACGGTTCAATACACGGTTTCCCAATAAATTATCATTTTTCAAGTTGATAATTATAAATTTTATTATTTATTTATGTACAGATTTGAAGAGTGAGAATCTTCAAAAAAACAACGGCAACAAATTCCAGAAAAGCCATTCAAACGGCTATGATCAACAAAGATCCGACTGAGCGGTCTAATATTACCGGAGTGCTTGCGCATAGCGGGGCAACTTATTAAGCTCACTACAGAGTCCCCACGACCGAACAATTGACCCATCGAGTTCAAGTGATGCGCAATTTACAAAAAGTATACACTTTTTAACTCTTTGTTTAGTTTAGAAAAACACGTAACTTTTTTATGTAGCAATACCGAAGGGAACTCAACCGATGAAGTAATTGCTACTTCAGCAACTACGTGTCATAATGAAAAAAAAAAGGTTATTTATTCTTACGTAATATCACTCAACTCAGCGTAAACTATTTTTGTAATGTATCCTAATCACACAATATATCAGCTCTTAACGTGAACAATTTGACTTTATAAATACTTTATTTCGTTAAAAGTATTAGCTATCTCTTAAATTATATAAATTCTAGAATATAATTAAAATAATCAGCTAGGCTAAACCTATATGGCACTACTATCGGCCTAAATCATCATGCCTACGTTAGAAGGCATTTTACCCAATAGCGAGTTATATTGCGAAGGGTGATAGCAAGCTGTTCATGCCCCGCGAGCTAGCCGTCTGCTTCTACACTTTATATCACCATTAACCTCAGCGAATTTTTCATGGATAGGGAAAAACTAACGATCTAGGTGTTAAACCCTTTAAACCAGTGGGGAGAGAACTTGCAAACAATATGCAAAATAATTCCGGATTTTCACCCATTGCCTTTAGCTGGCTCCCTTTACCGCAAGACAAAAGTGCCAACTTCTTATTGGTTACCGCACCTTAAGTAATATGTTAAAAACTCCATGTAACTATCAAGATGCCCTTTACTGCGTAGGAGGGTTTTGACTAGCCCTGCAACAACTAACCTTTGGTCTCCTGAAACTTACTATTGTTAAGGACAAAAAACAATAATTATACAATAATTTATAATTAAATATATCATTTTAATATGTTTTACAGATGAAACAGCTGTTTATGCAGAATTAAAAAGCCAATTAACGAAATTTGTTGCCCCATCGCCAAGGGCTAAATTTCCAAAGCCGGATGAGTTTTCAAAGCTTGTTGAAAAAACTTTCAAATGGAAAATTCCAGAAAAAAACCTTCGAGAGAGCCGCAATAACAGCACATGTGTTTATTTTTACCCATCTTATTAAAAAAAAACATAAATCTGAGGTTCTCAAAAACGGAACCGAATTGCACTTTCGTTGAAAGAAATATTGAAGCCAACGGATGGTGGAAAAAGACATATTGGATCGAGTTAAACGCTATGGAAATAATTAGTAAGTTATTTCTGAATTTTGAATAAAATCATTTTTAATGCATTATAATTTTTAGAAAGTTTCAAGTCAAAAATGCAACGAAGAAAAAGAATTAGACGAACTGATTAGAAACAAACAAACCCATGCAATCGAATTGAAAAAAAATTCTTCAGATAAAAAAAAGTGACGAACATGGAATTTTCGCCAAAAGATTTATTGAAAAACGTAATCACACTTTCATTAAATGTCAAATTCCCAATTGACTCATTCGTTAATTTTAGGAGAATATCTTGGCGATTTTGGGGGCAACCTTCGCGATAAACATGAAGTGGGACCGCAATACCAGGAAACGGTTCGAAAGTGTTTTTACTTTTATGTAATACATGAAGGTAAAAAATTGTGTTTTGATGCGGCAGATGGTGGCGAACTTGGACGTAATATAAATCATTAACGTCATAAATACAACGCGATTGTTAAGAAAAAAGAGTCGTGGACGGAATCCTAAGACTTATTTTCTTTGCGGACCGTAATATCCCGGAGAATAGAGAAGTTCGAATGGACTATAATGCAAGGAATGGACCGCCACAGAAGGTTCCATATTAGCTTGAGCATGACAGCGAATCCGACGATGATTTAATTATTAAAATTTTAGAAGAAACGAATTCCGACCCTACTACAACTGAATCTGAAACGTTGTAGATCTTAAGTTCAAATAATAAAATGAATTAAAATAGGTTTTTAAAATCACAGGTTTTTACATGCAAAGGATTTTTAATGCAAAACGATGAAGAGCTATCTATCTTTAGTGATAACTTATCTTCTCTACGAGCCATTGTAAATCCTCCCAACCTTAATGGAATGTGTGTTAACATAAGGGATTTGATTAACAATGATGGCGCTAAAATCATCCTTAATTAGATCAAAGCACACAGTGGTATTCTAGGTAACGAGAGAGCGGATGCGTATGTCAAGATCACATTAACGAAACATGTGCTCCATTCTATTTAACCTGATAAGGGTAGTATTAAAAATATTTTAGTTACGAAGAGGCATGGGCAAAGTAACTAAAAATTATTATTCGTATTATTTATCTAATAGAGTGGGGTATATGCCTTTGGATAGATTAGTGCTTTTTGGACTTATTTATCGTTGTATGTGAAGGTTGTTTAGGCTTAGGTATTTTGATAAGTTTATTGACCTGCCTATGGCAGAAATTCAAGTGTACTAGCAAGAGCAAATAAAGTTAATAATATTAATAAACGTGACGTAGAAAATCTTTTCCCTTCCCCGTAGTAAACGTGACGTACAAATATTATATTGTCCCATTCCTCGTAGTCAACGGGCCGTCGAAATATTAAATTTTCCCGCTGCCCCGTAGCCAACGTGACTTCGAAATATGACATCTCTCCCCTTACCCGTAGCCAACCTGCCGTCGAAATATTTAATGTCCTGTTTAAATTAATTAATTCAACGAAATATGTATGTGTCAAGTTTTCCTCTTCCAAATATTTATATGTCGGGTGACTTAGATATTTTAAAAGTAAAAACGTAACAAGGTTTCCGTAGATGAATTTGCGGAAGGATGATTATCGATACTGCGGTTGTGATAACGTGAGCCGAAAATGTTTTTTCTCGATTAGGCTAAAAAACGTTTCACCTCGAAAAATTGGAGGTTTCCTAGGAAGTCCGTTGCAATCACCTTTGCGAAAAAATAGGTGATGAATCGGCTCCCTATTTTTCTCTTAGTGATGAGAGGACCGAATTTTGTGCTTCTTGCCTCACGTGGAGGAAGTTAAGAATAAGGTAACTCGTCTCGTTCAGTCCATTGCGTGCTTTGCCAAGGTCGAGTGGGGTCTGGATTATAGCCTTAAGAGTGGTATATAAAGGTTGCATAGAGCGTATTGTCAGTCTCTTCACAGAGTCAGACTAGCGTCAAGCTCAACAGGGTCTTCTATCCCCGCTGTTTTTGCCAAGCCCGTTCCCTTGGCTGTGGTTTCGCTAGATAGTAGATAGGGACATCCGATTATCGTATTTATATACCACCAGTTCCGCTAGGCCGTACTCGGGGTACCACAAGTTATACAAACTAGTTTGTATCAAATCACGCTGCCATCAATTTCTTTTTTATTAAAGTAAAAGTAAAAACCACAGCACAAGAACATGTATAAAAACCCTGTAAAAAGGGGTGAAGAGTACCTGGACATATGTCCCCGAAGTTACTAGTTATGAAGCGCATGATTTTCTCGAATACAACCATCTCATCTGCGAGCTTCATATTTTCAAGGTCGCCCCTAGGGACCAGATGAAGAGTGAGAGGACAATTAACTAAGTAGTGCTCAGAATTAACTGTATCTGACCGACAAACACAGGCAGGACTGAGCACATGTCCTAAACTATGCAAGTAACTAGGAAACTTGCCGTGACCACTGATAATATGAGAAGTGATTAGGGTTGATCGCATTGTCGCCCACCTTAGGAATAAATTTCCTTGTAACATTGCCTTTATTGCTGTCGCTCCAACAACTCTGTCTATGCCTCTTGATAATAAATAATAGAATTGTGTTTGGTTCGCACTTGACGAGAACCTGACCGAAGAAGGTAAACGACCGCAATTTCAACGCTTGAATTTTAACGTTATGGTTGAATTAGCCGATAAGCGTTATGGTACCGCCAAAGATATTTTATCATTCATTGAGAAGCAAAACATCTCACAATTTATAAGAGAGAAGCTGTCGCTAGTGGACTATATCTCGAAAAGATACGCTGCGCCCGATATGTCAAATTTCAAGCTGGCCAACTTTTTGATCAACCCTATTCTGGGCTGGAGATTAAATTTGAAAGTCCAGGTCTTGATCGGACCGACCAACTTTATCAAAACTGATTATGCCCTGGCCCATGGGAGTCATCCTGCGATTATAAAACAAAAAAATGATTGGCGGAAGGTGAGGTCAGAGGTGACCGATTTAGTTGTAGTGGACGACGTTGCCATCGAAAACTGGGTACCTCAAGATTTTTTTTAAATTTCACTATGATCGATAGGGATATAACAATGGATGTGAATTTGGAGTGTGGCGTAAGCCGCTTAATCTGCTGGAATTCGGAAAAGGTTTTGTGGCCGTAAACGGTTCAGCCAGAAACCAGAAAGGCTTGCTCGCGCCGTATGGATAACCATAGATTTCAAGAGCCCTTATACAAAAAAAATCAAGATACGGAAGAAGCATTTTCTGATATTTCGGAACATTTTACTTTGACTTGGAAAGGTGGTGGCGAAGTGGAATAATATAACCCCGAGGGCTCTTCCGGACTGGACATGGGTAATGCTTCCGTTTCCGTGGATAGTGTGATAGTCCTTCGCCGCTGGATACGTAAGCTAATTTATTCGGGTATCTGGGCTTCAGTTGTTCCATCGCCGGAACAGCGTGTGTTAGCGTAGGAGTTAGCTAGTGAGAGGAGCGGCTCGTCATCGACGGCTAAAGTCGTAAAGTATAAGACCGGGTGGTTGCGCGATGTTGATTTGGAAGCGGCGACTGCCCTTTCGGAACATTAATCGCTCTTACACCGAGTTGGTAGCGGGAAAGCGTTTGCTGGGTGAAAGTCTCGATGCCTCCGTGATGCCGCCTTCGAAGAAGAGTTTCCTGACGTCTACGCCCGACAAAAGTGGAAAGGCCAGGGATTTGGCCAAAAAAGCATCTTGTAGATGTTCAAAGTCTAGAATGGTAGTTTCTTCAAAGTTTGAATGAATGAAGAGAAGTGTTTATAATAATTTGCCTTTTTTACTCTTAAAAAAATACGTAATATCTAATGGAAATTGGCTTCGGTAATATTTTTATAATCAGTGATGTTTACTTTGTTTAAATCTGTCATAGTTAATACTTTTATTCGCAACAAGAGTTGTATGATATATGTTTTGCGACAGTAAAGAGTATTGTTGTTCAATAATGTTTTCAGAAGTTAACTTACGATAAATGTTAAGTGAGTTAGTATTACATACGGATGGACGGCGTCGGAAGAAGGAGCTAAATGGTAAGTGAGTAATTTTTGGTATTTAGGGTTAAGGTAAGGTATTAATTTTTGTTTCTTTTTAGGGAGACGTATATTGACTGCAGGACGGACGGGATTATCGTTGGATGGACGGCGTGGGAAGGAGTTCAATGGTAAGTGAGTAATTTTCGGTATTTAAGTGGAAGGTACGGTATTACTTTTACAAAGTGGTTGGTAACCATGTAAAATGCGGAGTGTGCAATAACTGGTGGCTTTACCGGGGAGTCGGGGTCCGGCTCTTGTAACCCGTACGGGCGGTGGCGCGCTGGGAGATGTTAGCTCTGTCCAAAGGGTCCTATCTCCAACCTCCGACTTCGGTCAGGTGTGGGCTGGATACTGGGCTTCGGCCCAGGCTAATGGAGAGGGGCCGGGCAAACTGACCGCCTCGGCGGATTGGGTAGCCTGCTGTGGGGCTGCGGGCCTCCGTATGAGGGCACGGCGGACCCATCTCCCGGCCTTTTGGGCTTCCACCGGGATCTCCGGTGCCAGCTGTGCCGGGTTATGCGGGCTGCTGTGTGCCCGCCGTTCCCCTTTAGGAGCTCTCTCCAAAGGGCTTGGCTCCCTGCCTTTGTAGGTGGGGTGTCGGCCGGCGTTGCTAGAGCATCCGTTCTCTATCCCACTGCTGTGTGCTAAGTGGCGGGCTGGTCGTCCCATGTTTCACCTTCTGCTGGGTTGAGCGGCTTGCGTCGAGGGTGCGACCATCAGTAGTGGGGTTCTGCTACCCATGCTGGTTTTGTCACCTGTCCGGGCTTGTGGACGCTGGCGTAGGGCATTCTGATGATAGGCCTCTGGTGGTGTGGTTCTTTTCTTACCGGTACACCGGGCTATAAATTCTGACAACAACCATGTAAAATGGCGGAATTCATTTAACGGTTGGTAACCATATTAAATGGGGTAATTTATTTAACGGATGGTTACACTGTATAATGGGGAATGGGTAATTAAATAGTAGTAACACTATAAATGGGGAATATACTAAGGAGCTAGTAACGCTGTATAATGAGGAATGGGTGTTTTATTAGTGGTACCACTGTAAAATGGGGAATTTACTAAGGAGCTGGTAACGCTGTATAATGAGGAATAGAACTAATTGGCTGGTAACACTGCAAAACGGGTATATAAACACGGTTGTGTCTTTGTAGAGTCAGTTGCTATTTTGATTTCGTTTAGAACGGACGTTAATATATTGCAATGGAATCTTTTTTGTTTGAGCGGTTTAGCATTGATGAGTTGAGAGAAAGGAGTGGCGTCGGAAAAACGACATTTGCCGTCGGTAGGGGGAGCAGCTGTTGCGCGCCGTTTAAAAATTAAAAACGTTTCGGAACGTTTGTTCCAATTACCGTTTTGAGTGCGGTACCTGCCGGTGTGTTTCTTTGAAGTAGGTGGTGTCGATTTTTCTTCGTCCATAGACGATGATCAGCCTCCGGAGGTAATACCGGTAGCGCCTAAGGTGATTTATAGATTGAGGTAGGGAATTTTCTAATAAAATTCTGATTTCAGGGAAATGAAAACGATCAAGATACTGGAAAAGGAGAAGAGGAAGTAGCAGAAGAAGACAAGGAACATCGTAGGGTCGTCTTTAGGCAGTTGTTGTCTGAACTCGTCACGATGATGGTGGTGCGAATAGAAGAGAATTCTATTTTTGACGAGCCCAAGATAAAACAAAAATGTATGTTAATTTTCAATTTGTGTTCAACCATTTTTCTTGAAATATATTTTTTATAATTTTCTAATCGCTTTAATTTGATTGTTATGCCGTAAGTAACGTGGCATTATATATTTATATTTAAATTTTTAATAAACATATTTCATACTTTAAAATTGTTTCGTTATTTTACCTAGCGGAATCGGGAAATTTAATAAAGTAGTTGGTAACGTTGTAAATTAGGGAAGTTTGAATCGAGGATTGGTCACGTCGAGATTGGAGGAAATAAGATAGTGGTTGGTAACTCTGTAAATTAGGGGAATTTAGACAGCGGCTGGTAGCATTGTCAAACGGGAATTTTAATAGTGGTGAAAGCGAGTTAGTGTCTGGTAACCCTGTAAATTGGGGGGAATTATACGGTAAGTGGTAGCTTTTCCAAACGGAATTTCAATAGTGATGAAACCGAGTTGGTGTCTGGTAACCCTGCAAATTGAGGGGAATTGTACGGTGACTGACTATTACGACCTAGGTTTCAATTTATATGATGGCGGCAGTAACCGATTATAGCGTAACGTCTGATTCGGAGCAGTGTCGTAGCGGGGATAAAACCTTTGTGGTCAATCGTTTGCAAAAAAGGCAAAACAGCAGCAAGTTTAAGTTTCGCTTCGTTGATGATTTTTGCTAGGCGTTTGTTTTTAAACTATTTAGGGCGAAACGACCTATTTACAGAAAAGGACGATGGGGTCCTTCTTAAATTTGTGAAGAGAATAAACGGAGGATACGATGGTGCTGGTATTTCGGCACTCATTGTATGGAAAGGCATTAGCGCAGCCTCGAAGAATGGCTACTTCGTAGACCGTAGCGTTAAGAGCCTGCGTGGGCACTATTTACGCACCATCCTTTATCCGTTTAGGCGAGGGGTAGATATACAATTATTTTGTAATACATATAGAAAATAATGGTGTTTTTTGGGAAAATTTGTAGGAGATTGAGATAATAAGCAAACGAGAATTTCAGGCGTTGGCCGCCAAAAACTTGCTGAAAAGGAAGAAGAGGAGAGCAAAAAAGGGACTGGAGAAGAAGGCGGAGGAGGTGGAGAGCCAAAATAAGGAAGAGAAGGAAGCGGACGAGAAGAAAAAGAAGGAAAAAGATCTGTATTTATGGTTTGGCATTTGTGCAAAACTCATACATTTATTATTATTATTCAGGAGGATGACGTGGAAAATCTGCTACGGATGAATTCACCTTTTGAAAAATAATTCTTAAACATGTATATGTTAAAAAGTTTAGAAAATAAAAAGTTTTTATTAATAAAAGCTAATTTGATATGATATTTAAATTGCTTTTCGTTAAGGTGAAGTTATGTTTCTAAGAGGTTGACTTTGAGTTCTTGGTGGGTAAACCTGCAAAGTGGGGAAGTTGGAGTTGTGTTTTAGTGGCTGGTAGTCTTGTAAAGAGAGGGAACGTATGTAATTGAGTGTTCACCCTGCTAAGCGAGGATATAGATTTTTAGAGGAAGGTTACCCTGCTTAGCGGGGATATTTAGAGGTTGGTAACCCTGTAGAGTTGGGAAATTTTTTTTTAGTAGTTGGTTAGTCTGCGAAGTGGGGAATTAAAATACTGGTTGGTAATCCTCTAAATTTGGGGAAATTTATATAGTTTTAGTAACCCTGTAGAATTGAGGGTATTAAGATTGTGGTTGGTGGCATTGGGATTATAAGGGTAATTTATATAGTGGCTGGTAGCATTGCGTTTTGGGGGAAATTTAGTTAGGGGCTGGTCACCCTGTAGAATTGGGGGAAATTTAGTTAGTGGTTGGTGACCCTGTAGAATTGGGAGTATTAAGGTAGTAGTTGGCAACCCTGTAAAGCGGGGATATGTAAGATAGAAATTGGTAGCATTTCAATTATATGGAATTCAGTGGCTGTTTCATTTCAATTTATGGAAAGTTATTTAGTGGTCGGTAAACTTGTAAAATTGGGATACTGGGTAGTAATCTTGTTAGTGGGGTTATAAAACGTGGTTTTAACGAATAGAGGGCGCTGTTGGGAAAATAGAGCGTTGTTGTAGAATATTTCTTGTTTGCGTCATCCTTCGCAAATCGGTATATAAGCGCCGTGTAAATGGAAAAGGTTATTATCTCCTTAATTTATTATCGAGAACTAGTAAGTAGAATGCCACTCGAGAAGAGCTTCCTCACCAGTGAATGGAAATTGGTTTCCCATTGCCGGCCGAAAATTTGAAGAACATTGTTTCGATGTTTTACGCCACTTGGGAAAAAGGAGACTGTAACAACTCGCATTTCGTTTTGTGGAACGTGAGAACTACCGACCTTAGCGTTAACTTCAACGTCGAAAGAGTTTTTTAGCCGTATTATTCTCGTGCTTTTCAGACGTAATTTATAAAATAAGCTAGTTTAAATCATTCAACAATCTCTCACCCAACGTTAAGTAGAACTCTCAGCGAACACTCGTGGATCTCTCTCCTAACTGTTGCCCACGCATCAAAGGCCTGTCACCGAACTATCACGCAATATTAAGTCTTCTCACCGAATCCTCACATAATGTGAAGACTTAATTTCACCCATCACTCGTTCGTACTTCGTAGGAGACCCTAAACTACCCATAAGCTTTCTATACAGCCCATTTATCAGATCGAGAATAAAGATTTAAAAAAACAAAGAAAATATTGCAACGGCTCGTACCGAGCGAAGGTTATGGTTGAAACCGCCGTCGTTCGTTGGAGACCCTAAACTACCCATAAACGTACTATATAGGCCTTTTTAACAAATCGATAATAAAGATCTAAAAAAACAGAAAAAATTGAAACGGCTCGTACCGAGCGAAGTTTAAAGTTGATATCGCCGCCGTTCGTTGGAGATCCTAAACTACACTTGAGCTTTCTATGGTAACTTACTCTCACAGATCTCTAACGCATTGATAGGTTCAATTCTCAAGGAACACTCGCGTATCGTATAAATATATAATAAACCTACCATTACTGTTCCGATATGACGACTTTCGAAGCCCTCTAGTGGCCGAACCGTACATTTTACAGTCTTTCGTCTCATTGAAACTGTTTAGCATGACGAAAACTATATCGCACACAAATTTCAGAAAAATTAACCGAGAGCCATTCCTAATGTTAAATGTGCGGGGTCCTTTATAAACTCGTTCGGTTTTTGCGGATGAAGTTAAATAATGAGTAGTTAAGAAAAAGACAAGGTTGGGGAAAATGACCAATACGGTTCAGAGATCGCTTTCCGAAAATGGAACAAGTTGATGCCGAATTGGGATGGTTATTCCACCAGTGTTATTAAAACCATAAGCCTATCATAAGGTCCCGATAAGCAAAGGTCTACCATAGGGTCCCATGTTAACAACTTGGTCCTGGAGATAAGAAAATTAACGTACGACGATAGGACAGTAGCGACATCTTCTTTTTAAAAATGCATACATCAAAAATATTATCTTAGCCGCACTCGGGTTGATAAATGCCACAGAAAACGCGTCTAAATCTCAAATTAGAAAAATGAATACCTTCAGAAACAAGATATCTTATTTCTAAAAGCCAGTTTAGGGTCTTATGAATCATTTCGCAACGATAAGTGTTATTTTTAAGTTTGAAAGCATATAAATATAAATTAGACTAGAAGCACTGCCCTTTCCGCCAATCCCAAGGGAAACAGGCGAGTTAGAAGGCTGACATTAGGGTGAAATCGCGATGTATGCGCCATCTGACAAACGCATTAAACATTGTCGCCATGCCTACGACGCGAATTTCGAAGAGGGAAAAAAGGCGATCCACTGCGTATCACGTCGTGCGCAGCGGTGGTCTTTTCGTGTTTAAATTTTGGCGTCTAAAAGCATATCCGCAAAAATGGAAAAAAAAAATATTATTTCATAAGTATGTAATATTAAAGTAAATATTTTATAATAATCTCGGAATAAGAGATTTTTTAACACTAAGATTTCCTCTGAGAAATGCTGAATTACTAGGAAAAAGGGGTTTTAGCTGTAAATCGCGAAAATTGGACTCCATCTTCAATTACCTCATATGACTTGGTGTGCAGTAAACATTTTCTGCCGGATGAAATTTACTTTCAAAATGGAAGGCACCATTTGAAAGCAAATACTGTACCTACACAAGTAACAATCACCCTATACATTCTGAAATGAAAAAGTCCAGGCCCGGATTGGCCCGAGCGGCTAACCGGCGATCACCGGTCAGATCGGGGCCAACTCAAATTGGGGGCCAAAGTGGAACAATTTGGCATTAATGGGAAATGGGGCCAATACGATTGCATAGCCGGTGGGGCCAACTACTAGCCAGTCCTGCCCTGTGCAAAACTAACTGAAATATGAATAATTTCTTAATTAAAACAAGAATTTGAAAGAGCTCACAAAAATATCTATTCCAGAACAAAGCATATTTACATCTTCTAGAGTAAGACAATTTATTGATTTTAGTAATTGTTAATTAGTTTCCCTATTTATCAGAGTTTATTTCAGAAAATTTACGGAAAAAGTGAGCTACCGGACCACTCAATTTGACTTGACTAATACTGATGATAGTTTGAAAGACACTTAAACCTAGATTTTGGAATCTCATCCCCGGTAGCAAAATTTGGTCGGGCCGTCGTCGTGGAAAATGGGTTGGCCAACCTAGTCGTATCGAAGTCGGCAAACTAGTCGAAATGTCACCGTCCACCGACTGCCTGTTTTTTGGTATGTGTTGAGTCATTCCGGACTTCTTTCCACCTATCAAAAAGTAAAATAAACAACTCATTTGTGCCACTGCATATTAGTCGGCCCAACTAATATTCACTTATTTTGCCGACTTACTTTCTTTGGTTTTTAACAGTCCGCCCTACCATCTTGCCTACTATAAAGCGACGTAATGTCGACCATAATTAGGCGTCTTGCCGACTCATATCTGACTACCATAGTGGTCACCGATTTTGGAAGAAACTATTTACTTAGTCGTAAAATATATTTATTTTAAACATTTTACTTTACAAATGAAATGAACTTCAAAAACTAATATAAAAACATTATTGAACAGTAACAAAGGTACATTATAGAGCACAAATTAGTGAATGATTTTAAGTGGTATAAGGTTTTGTTACTGGGAAAACTTGTTTACTAATTCTATTATTAATTTTAGGGCAGTATTTAAATTTAATCTTTCACTATAAAACTTATTTAAAATGGACATAACTTTCAACGTTATTCCAAAGTTCCCTTTAGTTCAAATTTAAAAATTTTAAACAAAAAAAAACTCAAATTGATAGACCTTATATTTTTTTGTTAAGTTTTAATATACTATTTCTAAAATTTAAACTAAATACTTCTAAATTATTGCTCTAAAAATGCACATAGGAACGCTTTAGTATCACAAAATGTTTTTCAGTATATCACATTTTTTAAGATAATGCATTTTATAAAAGTAAACCGAATAGCCAAACGAAATTGCTTCCTAGTCACTTTTTAGTACTACAAATTTTTATGAGTACATCATATATTTTTAGGATAATGAATTTTGTAAAAGTTAACAAAATTGCTTGCTTGAAAATTCCATTGTCCAATACTTAAAAAAACACTTCCCACATTTTGGCCCTGCCCTTCGTCAAATTTATAAAAGAGGTTTGGAACGCATCGTGGTCTATGGGGCCGGTGCCTGGTGGAAAGAGTCCGGGCACGTCAAAATGAGTTTAGCACTACGGAGCATTCAAAGAATTTTTGCACTCAGGTTGACAAAAGCGTATGGAACTATATCTACTGATGCGCTTCTTGTGCTCGCTCGGCTCACTCCGGTGGACTTGGTGGCGAGTCAAGAGGCCGCACTTTTTCGCCTTCATTCTATTCGGGCCACGGCCACCCACTGCAAGACCACAATTACTCCTACTAACATCGATATTCCACATGACATCTGGTTCGAACATCCGGCTCGCCGAATGTCTTACCCTTGCACCACAACTAACCCTACGGGAACTTGGTATGAAATATACAACGATGGTTCGAAGACCGATGCGGGTGTGGGGTGTTCATTTACCGTACACTGGCATGGTGTTGAGATCCATTTCGCACAATTCTCGCTTAACCCTGAAACTGATATTTTTGCGGCTGAGATGCTTGCAATATTGAAGGCCCTCCTCAGGGTCAAAACCCAGCAACTCCAGTCTCCTGTAACTCTTTTTACCGACAGCTTGTCTTCAATTCAAACTTTACGTAACTCTACTTCAACTAGCCAGCTTGGATATAAAATTAAATTAATTCTTAAAGATATTTCTACCTTACCTGTCCATCTCTCCTGGGTGAAGGCTCATGCTGGCACTCCTGGGAATGAGCGCGCCGATGTCTTGGCTAAGGCTGCCGCGGAGGGTCGGGGTGTCCGAATTGCTTTACCCCTTACTAAAACATTTCACAAGCAGGTGCTCAGCGATTTATCCTTGACCACCTGGCAAGAACAGTGGGCGGCCTCTACCAAGGGTCGTTTTACTTATTCCTTAATTCCTGATCTTCGCACTTTTAAGAATAACGTCGACTTCTACTCGACTCAGGCTTTAAGCGGCCACGGCAAATTCCCACTGTATCTCCATAATTTAGGTCACTGTTTGGCTCCGTCGTGTGTGTGTGGTGGCGACACAGCGGATGTCAGACATTTCATTACGACTTGCCCACTAACTTACCGTTTCCATGGCATTCTAACAAATGCCACTGGTGAGCCCGTTTTAACCTCTGGTAATTTCAAATATTTTGTCCAGCTCATGAAACAAGTTACATATCACTTTGATGAAATTTTATCCATGCATCTCGCAAACTCTTCGGATACTAGCGTTAGCTCTCTTGGTTCGCACGAGACCTCGGACTAACGGCTTTTAGTGTTCCTTCTTAGGATTATTTTTATACCTTTGTTATTTATGCGACACTTTACATCGCCGTTTACTTTGTGTTTATTTATATTAGCCCATTTCTTTACACCATGTATTTCTTTATATGTTATCCCTTCCCCACTTTGCTTTCCCACTCCGGATCTTTATACGGTTCTCCCCCCCCTTTCATATTTTACCCCTGTAGTATGGAATTTTATTTCCGTGGAGCAGGGGGATATAAATTTTACTTACCTGATGTGGTGACGGATCACAAGTCACTACAGTGGTTATACAACGTGAAGGACCCGAATGCGCGCCTAGTAAGATGGGCTATGTTTTTGCAGTCATTTCAATTTAAAATTGTTTATAAAAAGGGAGTAGAAAACGTAGTAGCGGATGCGCTTTCTCACGCGCCGATCGGTCTGGCAGCCATGGAGCTTCGAAATATCAATCCCGACAATCAGGGGGATAATATAATATTGCCTCCCCCTCCCCACGCTATGTTCAATGTGTTTGACTTATCCGACGTCAAAACCGCTCAATTTGAGGACGCGGAAACTAAGGAAATTATGGCTAAGTTAGCAGAGGGAAATGAGAAATTGGGAAGACTTTTCGAAGTAGTAAATGGCCTGCTATACCGTAGGCCATGGGGAACGTTACCCCGAAAAATTTATCTACAGCTACGTTTTCGAAAAGAAACTTTCCGGTTGTTTCATGACCACCCAACGTCCGCGCATAGAGGACGCGATAAGACTTTAGCCCAGGTACGCAATCGATATTTCTGGCCCAACCTGAGACAGGACGTGCAGCATTATGTACGTGGCTGTTTTGTTTGTCAACAGTATAATAGTAGGAATCGAAAAACTCCAGATTTAATGATGTCCACTGAAACAACGGGTCCCTGGGACATGGTAGGGGTCGATATTTTAGGGCCCTTACCGATGATTGTCCGACGTAACAGGTTCCTCATTGTTTTCGTGGACTATTTTACGAAATTCGTGGAGTTGATTCCGGTGAAACGTATCACAGCGGAAATATGCTGCGATGCGTTCACAAAACTTATATTGCGTTGGGGTTGTCCAAGACGTATCTTTAGCGACCAAGGTCGACAGTTTGTATCCACTCTATGGGACGGTACTTGTAATCTTTTGAAGGTCAAAAAGAAAACTACTAGCGGGTATCATCCCCAGAGCAATATAGTAGAGCTGTTGAATCGTGTAATTGGCGAAATGATTTCCATGTATGTCGGAAATGAACATCGACGATGGGATCAGTCCTTAGAATTCTTGCAATTCGCCATCAATTCTGCGCCGCAGGACACGACAGGCCGTTCTTCATTCTATCTGAATATGGGCCGTGAACCGCGCTTGCCCTGGAATTCCCTGGACAACGATGACGATTCCCCAGAAATCATTCACCACGAACGCTCCTTCAAGCAACTTCATGATGAACTCGAAAGAACCAAGCTGTACATGAGAAGAGCACATGAACACCAAAAGAAGTACTACGATCAACGACGTGAGGACATGGAGCTTCCAGTGGGTACCCTAGTGTGGCTGGAGACACACCTTTCCCAGGGCTCGACATATCATGCCGCGAAATTAAGTCCGAAATGGGAAGGGCCATATCGTGTCATCCGACAAGTCACCCCTTTCGTGTACGAGTTGGAAGACGCCTTGACCAACGTCAGCCGAGGTTTAAATTTAAAGCACATCAGTCAATTGAAACTATATTGGACAAATTTCGATTTAATAATTCCTAATGAGGCAGACTTCGCCGTTGCAGATCCACAACCTTCTGGTTCCGCTCAATCCTCTCATAAACCCAGAATACAAGAGGACCCATTGGGGTTTGAAGAGCCGACAACTGAACAAAATTACACCCGGGAATCGCCTTCAACAACCGAGGTCCCAACGATTCCAGAGGAATCGGATATCGGCGACGTTGCGGCAAGATCTTCAGTTTCTTCGGACAGTGATTCTGACTCAGAGTCAAAATCATCTTTGCCCGGAGACCCTGATAACCAATCATTAGAGGTCGACACTCCGCAGGGCGATGAAAGATTGTTAAAACCCCTGACTCTGGGTTGGATTCGGGAATTGTGTTACCGAGAAACGGTGACTAAAAGAGGGCCAGTATTAGATATTTATTATTATCCGCCCTTACACCCGAATTGCCGTTTGCGATCACTAGCACACGTCGACCGATATTTAAAAACTAATAAAATCACCAACCTCGAAAAGTTTAACTTTTCCTTTACCCGAGAGGCCGTATCGACACCTCCATGGGAGAGGATACTTAAGGCTGGGAGAAAACTGTATTAAATATAATCTTGTTGTTCTTTCTAGGAATTGTCGGCGACCCATGAAGTCCTAGTATATTGTCCACCCGGGGCGGACGACGTCTCGCTTATTATCCCAGCGCTCAGTTTTCCTTTCGACGTATTGACCAGTACCTTAGCCCATGAAATTGGGTTCAAAAACTTCATTCCATTAATTGAAGAAGACTGGGATATCTTCGAGAAACGAGCACGACATTTTCCCAGATGGATAATGTTAGGAAAAGTTGCCAATATGTCTTTATTATCAAAGACAGAAGAAGACTCCTAGTGGTTGGTCCTTGGACACTGAAAGAGGCCCACCTTCAATACTGCCCTTCCCGTATTGTTTGGATAGAAACGGCATCCTTCGTCACTATCCGACACTCTCATCTAAACTTAATCATCCCACATTACAAGCTACCTGGCTGTCATCACATGGAGGGGTACTCCGACTCGATCCGGACACACTACAATCAGTCGACGATGACGAGATCAAGGAGTTCTTAGACATTGCCACCCATACTCCGCCACGATCCCCATCACCCGCGATCAGTCTTGACCTCCCTAGACTAGACGATATCTTAGACGAACCGCAAATACAAATTCCGTTCGATTCACCACCACCGAAAGTCCGAAAAACGGTCATCGAACAAATTAAACATTCCATCCCATCAAAGGACGCTCACCCTAAATCGACTCTACCACCCAACATGCGCACCGCTCATTTCACATCGCCGCCTACCCAACCAGCTACCTTCATGATGGCTACTCCCATCAACCACCAATGTGGAGCGTGCAATTGCGCTCAATTGAACAAATCAACCCCAGCAACTCCACCCACAACGATGGACGAGAGTAACATGACTTGTTATAAGTGCCGTCATAAAGGCTATCGAGTAAAAAATTGTCCGAGAATACCCAAAAACAAAAAACTTTGGAAGTAACTCCAACCAATTGTTTTTTATTATGTTGGACATATTGCCAATTGTATGGAAATTAGGTCCATTTACTATAAAAATAGAAGGAATAAAATATAGAAACAGAGCCTTCTAACTTTAACAAACATTAAAACAAAGTTAAATTAAGAATTAATATTTTTTAATTTCTACTTACATTTCGAGGTTCCTTGGAGTCGAATCCAAAACCATCCGAATGGGAAGCTTTCTAAATATTGTGTCTCATTTTTACTAATAAACCCCCTTTTATACCCTCAAAATATTTATCACCGTTATCTTATTTATTAAAATGGGGGAAAAATAACTAATTTCATTCTACGTATATGCATTTTTGAAGTATATTACGCAACGTAAATGGAAAATTTTCCTGGTCCTCTTACTGAATGACTTTTGGAACTTGGAGGGTAAAGATTTGTTTAATCATCGACTTAAAGTACTGTGCTGAACACTCTACCCACAATTATTTAAGCCTCAATATTTTCATGTCTTGTTGTTGAAACACACTTCTACAGGCGTAAATTGGTCAAAAATAGATTACCGTACTTAAACCAAAACCTTCTGATTTCATGCCATTGTCCAATCGTCAATTATTTCATAGATTTAATCTAGTCATTGATAATCTTACTTACGCTGAAAGTAAACCGTATTGATTTCAATTAAGTTGGTGCCTTGGGTATAAGATTAGCTGATTATTTATTTATTTGCATAAAAAGTAATTTTAAAACAATACTTTTGCAAAACCATTTAAAGTAACCCGTTAGAAATGTATAGAATGTAATGAAAAAAGCAAGCAGAATAAGGACCCTAACGAATGTAAAATTATGTGCGTAATGGTTGTGGTAATCCTAATTTAAATCAATATTAAAATTTAAGAAAATTATGAAATTTAATTTATAATTTTAACCTACAAATGGAAACTATTAAGTGTTTCTTTCACCATAGTAAGCATAAAATATAAAGTATTTATTTGACCATAGTAGAGATAAGGGGTCCAACATAGGTATGGGGGGGGGTCCTTACCCATATTTTCTCTCTTCGCTCCATACCTATAACCAAAATTTATGAGTCCTCAATTTGTCCC
This sequence comes from Leiobunum rupestre, assembly GCF_980474605.1. NCBI lineage: Eukaryota > Metazoa > Arthropoda > Arachnida > Opiliones > Sclerosomatidae > Leiobunum > Leiobunum rupestre. The sequence goes on along the minus strand of NC_143393.1, from coordinate 56,780,691 downwards.
CCCAATACACCAGCGGCTCGCGGGGTGTGTCAATCATCGCGGCGGGATACTTTTGAAATAAAGAGACCGGGGACTAGCTGACGGTAGTTATTTCTCATACCCATAATGTTTTCCCGAAAAACTTTTTTAATCCTCCTTTTATCATAAGCCTAAAATTAGTATGATAGTAAAGAGATGGTATATAAAATCAAATACTATTTATCGGAATAAATGTTCTTTTAAATACGTTGAATTGGCGTTTACAAGAGCAAAGACATTAAAACTTGAAATTTAGAATATAGATTTTTTTCGTTTAACATAACTTTAAAATCTTCTATGATCCGGAACGCTGTTACGTAGTTGGTGACGTAAGCGGTGATTTCATCAAATCTCTGGTGCTCCTCGACGAGAAAGAAACGTCCGGCGTGTCCAGAATCGCCGAACAAAATATCGTTTACATTCCTATAACAATTTAAAATGGATTCCGCCATCGTCTCGAATATATCGTCGCTTTCATTCAATAATTCCAGATGGTTGTTGATATAATACATAAGACGGGCAAGCTCTCCAGTCTCTTCGGCGGTTAGATTTAAATATTCGTGGCTTTTATTAGGACGCGTGATGATGAGAGTAAGCTCTTTTTGCGGCGATACTTTAGCATCAGCGGTGGTCGAGAGTGTTAAACCTTTTTCGCCGGTTGACTGGGCGAAGCCGAATAAATCGACCCAATTCCGGCTAAGTTCTTTCCAGGCAGATACGTCGACGGGAAAAATCGTAAAGTTATTTATATTACAAAAAGCGAATTCGACGGAGAAATCATTTTTTAAACTGAACGTTAGAAAAGTTTGTTTAGATAACGGATATCGTTGATTAATTTTCTTAAGCGTTGGAGTCCATTTATTAGGGTTCGTAGAATCTATATAAAAAGAGAGGCTAGTTGTAATGAAAACGAATCTTCGGAGATAGCGAATGTACGTACCCATTTCGGAATTATTTCTTTTGGACATCGGAGGTAGAGATGTGTGCGCCACGAAAGCTGAAATACGACTGACGAAACAATGGCGCTGGGTAGCCGGTTAAATAGAGATTTGCGAATGACGTCACCGGTGCGTAATATTAAGGGGTTCGATAGCTAATTTTATATTATAATTACCCAACCAGAACGTGACGTATTCGAGAACCGCAAGTAGCGCGAGAATGGTGAGAATAAGTACTATATTCTTAGAATTATTAACTATTATACGGTTAAGAGCTGTTGAAGCCGGACTGTCCATGGCCGCGACTAAAGTAGAAATAATAAGCTTATTCTAGAAGAAAAAAGTCACGGTTATGCGAAAAAACTTTATTTTTACAAGGGGGGGGGGTTATGGGGGTCCGGTGGTACCAACGACGACCGAGTAAAGGTCACGCAACAGGGCCATGTTCCCATGCAAGAGGGTCGCCAGGACCTCGGGCTGGTCCGCAAAAACCCTCCGGGCGATGTTATCCAGGTCCTGAACAAGCCTTTGAAGGCCTGCAAGGATCCTATAAACATCAACATAAAGTTAATAACGTTGCTTTAAAAAAAGAATGACTGAATCTTACCGGATACACTCCTCGGCACCGGTGGGTAGCTGGGGACCAGCCCCAAATCCTGGTGGCGGTCTGCCGTTTGGCGGATCACTGCCGGGGGCGCCGGTAGCGGTGGTTGATGGACTCCACTCGGGCCAACCCTGCCCATCCTGCCATACATCGCCGGACCAGATGTTACGTCTATATATATATTATATATACATTATTAAACACGAACCAAATTATTTTTACACTATAAAGTAAATACATAAAATATATAAAGAAATAGTACTTACATTGAGGGGTCCAGCGGGTTTGGCGAGTCCTCGGTCAAATCAACCACTACTGGGTACGGCGTATGGCCCGCCGATGATGGCCGGCAGATCGGGGAAGGGGTCCATTGCAGACGTCGGGGAGGGAAGATGTTGCTGCTACAATAACGGTGTAGTTCTGGAGTGGTTTGACTGTCAGGGCCCATGATTGTTTGTGATGTCGTTCTTAACGTAACATCTATTTATAGGCTCATTGACCCTCCCCCTCCCCCCTGACCACAAACAGCCCACCTGTGTACCGAAACTTTGAAAAACTTCGTTAAAGTGCTTCGAGCGGAGGGGATTCTGAATTACGACAATAGGATAAATAAGCCTTTCAAAAAATAACGAGAGGACGCTGTTTATTTCCACTGTCGGGTTCTTCCCACGATTGACCAAGAAGCGGCTAGATTGGAACAATATGAGGTGTTTTCTTTCTCGAGAAAGACCGTTGGAGTGCGAGAAAAGCAAATTCGAATATAAGCTTACTAAAAATAGCTAAATGAAATATCTAACGGAATTAAATAACGTACTTCATAAATAAACCAAACAATTGCGTAGATCACGGAAAGAGCTACAAATATATATATAGGTTTACCAACCAACATTTTAGGGTTACTAGTATTAATATACAGTATGTTACAAATCAAAGTCTGCGCGCGCAGATGACCGTTCGAAAGGGTTTTTGACGAGCTGATGGTTGAATTAGTCAGGGTTTTTGAAGACGAGCTGATGGTTGAATTAAACGACGTTTATTCGGGATTAGTCAGCGTTTATTTCGCCAAGCACTAGTAAGCCTACGAGATCTTATATAATTTATTACGGCTACAGCGTAATAGTTGTCGTTTCAATAATTTCATATTCGCTTTGCTTACATCGTGCCCGTTCTTTGCACATAAAAAAATGTAAAAAAAATTAAGGAAAAAAAAACATTTTATGGATTAATTACTTATTACTTAGTATATACCGTTAAATAATAAAATATTTGAATAACACACATTAGACTTAAGCGGAACTATTAGTCAAATTACTAATATTATTAGGATGAACAGTACATTTAAGGTTATTACTTGATACAAAATCTGTAGAGGTTAATCCTGATTGACAGAAAAGATATAAAATGTGAAACAGGCTATAGAAAACGATATAAAAAGGAGGACAATGGTCAATCAGCGGGCGGTCTTAATAGCAACCTATAAATAAGGGGTGCATTTTGCTAGAGAAATCAGATCTTTGATAACATTCGAAATCGCCTCATCTATAATCATGGATTCCGAATCTTCAATATTTAGTCTTGTAGAATTAGCTGCAATAAGGCCTTGGTGCTTAAAACAACTTCTAGGATTTTACTTTTCGCTATGCGTGGTTTTTGAATGTAAACCCTTCGATTTCCTTAACGACCTTGCCCGATATATTTAAACACTTGAAGTTAAATTTAATTGAGAGTTTTATAGATATATTATCCTGTTTGAGTAAAGTTCCGTTAGCCCCCGAGTTATGTAATACGATCGCTGAACTTCAACTTCTCTGGAACAACATACCGGCCCGCTTTTCCGCCGTTTACGGAAGTCGTTGCGAAAACAGAGATGCAGAAATTAACGCCTCGGAACGAATGCTAGAAGATATGTTATCGTCTCAGTATGATGCCCCCGTACTTGATTTCATCAAACGAGAAAATGGTAAGTCTATTTAAAAAAAAACCACCAAAACTTGTGCCCCCCTTTTGAGGTGGCTTTAAAAAAATCTAAAATAAGTAATATTTATATTGCAGATGTTTTGGAGGACTATTTAGCATCCCAAATGTACTTCGAATCTCAGGAAGCCTCGGAAACGATGGAGGAGGATATTGAGAGAGATTCAGCCAAATTCGCGGATGAATATATACGTAATCTCGGCGACCAAAGTGGCGGAAGAGCCGATGCGACGAGTGACGTTATGTCTCCTATCGGCGATATCACTAATGGCGTAATATTGGAACAAAATGTAAAAAATTACCCCAAATTTGGTATGAAGGGCTTGGAGATAACGGTCCAACTGAATAACGATATTGTTGAAGGTATCAAGTCTGTTGCGGAAGCTGTTTTAAGGGACGTCGCGGAGACTGACTACGTCCAGATTATTTTGCGCAGCGTCGTGCTGGATGTAAACAGACCCGACATTGAACTAAGTTTCAAAAGGCGTGACCAAATTGATATTGACCTATTGTTCGACCAAATTGAGGACATTCTCTATGACGATGAGTTGGAGAAATTTTTCTTGAACCCCGTTACCATTATTTTTTCGATCGTACGTCTTCCGCAGGGTCAAGGACGATCCTATAGTAAAAAATGTCAAACATTCGAAGTGTTTTCGAAGAACAGACGTGGTGTACTTACCATTAACAACAAAGATAGTCTCTGTTTAGCCAGGGCTATATGTGTCGGATTGGCTCATACGAAACATCAAGCCGATAAATTGAACAAAACGCTCAAGAGAGAATACGATACCATTTCGCAATGTAACGTAAATAACCCAACTCAGAAAAAGGCTGCTCTCGATCTGTGCGCGAAAGCCGGTGTTTCGATAGCCGAGTGCGGATTGCCCGAATCGTACCAGAAATTCCAGGCTTATTTAGACTCGCACTCGATTTTAGTATTCCAAATGCGAAATAACGCCCCCGTCCTTTCGCTAGGCTCGAGTAACGTCGAAGACGACCGACCGAGGATAGCGCTGTTAAACGAGGCGTCTCATTTTAACGTCATTACGAAACTCAAACCGTTATTCGGTAAAGAAAACTTTTGCCACAAATGTCTAACGGGTTATAAATATATCCATTCCCACAAATGTAATGATTACTGCTTTAATTGCCAGCGAGCCGTAAAATGCGTAGGTCTGGTACGTAAATGTCGCGACTGTCAGCGCTCTTTCTCCGGAGACGAGTGCTTCGCGTGGCACAAGATGGCGGTGGCCGGTAAACTATCACTATGCGCCAGCCTATATCATTGTTCCGAATGTTTAAAATTAATCGATATGGCTAAACGTTCGAAATGTCCTCACGAATGCGTCAGATTTCGCCCATCGACGCACTTGTGTTATATTCAAGTTATTAAGGAGGTTCCGGCGAAGCCCCTGCTAAAAGAGCCCCCCGAAACGGACCGGGTCGAGTCATGGTGTTTTTCGATTTTGAATGCCAGCAAACCCGTAAACACGAGGAAAAGCGTAGTTGTTTTATCCACGAAGCCGTATTATGTATGGCTGAATCGTGTTGCGACGAGTGCATCGATAACGTGGACTCGACCCACTGTCATCGATGCGACCCGCGAAGACATTCGTTTTTGGGTTCAAAGTGCGTAAACGACTTTTTCGCGTTTTTGAGAACCCTACACCGAGTCAATGAAGTGACGCTTTTAAGTCATAACGGCTCAAATTACGACCACCAGTTAATACTGCAAACGATCATGGAAGCCGACGATACGTTTACCCCTGACGTTATTATTAATGGCACCCGAATTCTGCAGATTAGACTCTTCAATTTAACATTTTTGGACAGTTACTGTTTCATCCCGATTCCGCTATCAAAATTCGCCGCTACGTTCGAGCTAGGCGAATCGTTTCAGAAGGGTCACTTTCCCCATTTCGTCTTAAACTGCGTGCCGAATAATTTCGACGCTTCAAGGCCCGAAGACACTAATTTGCTCTGGGCCACTCTGCCACCGACCGAAGCCTACGGAATCGAGAATTTCAGCGCCAAGGATAACGGCTCTTTTCTCGAATGGTACGCGAAAGAATCGAATGAGCGTCCGGGTTTTATTTACGTGGAGTCCCTCAAAAGTTATTGTTCCGACGACGTGCACATTCTAGCTTCCGGAGCTCTCCGTTTCCGAGCGATATTTACAGACCTCTGCGACGTCGATCCTTTTAAAGTTGGCGTAACAATTGCGTCTGTCTGTAGCGTGGTTTTACGTAAAAAATTCCTCCTAAAGGACACTATCGGTTTGATCCCGACGCGAGGCTATCGGCTATTCGAAAATCAATCTAGGGCCGCCCTCGAATGGCTTTCGTGGAAAAGTCACGTAACGGGTGACGTCATAAATTCCGCCCTGAACAATAAAGAGGAAAAAGTACTCAAAATGAAGGTGGACGGCAAGTGCGGTAAACGGATATACCAGCTCGCCGGTTGCCTATGGCACGGATGTCGATTTTGTTACGGCGCCGAAAGTAATAGAAATCAAGTTTTGCACGGCAATCCCTACGACACGCTGAATACCCGTTTCAATAACACAATGAAAATTCATAACCGTTTAAAGGAGCTGGGCTACGACGTTACCGAACTCTGGGAATGCGACTGGAATAAACAGAAAACTAGCAATCCCGAAATTAAATTGTTTTTAAAAAATTCAAACTTTGAGAAAAAATATCACGAGCCGCTAAATCCGAGAAACGCGTTTTACGGAGGCCGAGTGAACACTTTGCGAACGTATTTCAAAGTATCGGGTCCCGGGAAGATCTTTTACATCGATATATGTTCTTTATACCCATTTATAGATCCCAATAGGGCACCCCGTAATATTGTTAGAAAATATACCTGATGTTTTAGATTTTGAGGGACTTTTATTGTGCGATGTTTTACCCCCTACAAACATATACCACGCGGTATTACCCTACCGTACTTCGAAGGGGAAGCTTGTTTTCGGTTTGTGTAGGACATGCAGCGAAACGCGCTTTCAGGGTGAGTGTAACCATAACGAAGACGAAAGACTTTTGAGTGGAGTTTGGGTTGTTGACGAGCTCCGGAAAGCCGAGGCTACGTTATCAAAACCAAATACGAGGCCTGGAAATACGAAGTGACCCAATACGACAAAGAGTCCGACTCGGGAGGCTTATTCAAAGACTACGCAAACTGTTTTCTTAAGGCTAAACAGGAATCGTCCGATACGCCCGAAGATAGAGCCTCCTACGTTAAGGCGTATCAATCCGCCGAAGGGATCTGACTGGACCCTGCTAAAATTAAAAAGAACGAAGGACTTAGGGCAATTTCGAAGTTGCTTTTAAATTCCATGTGGGGTGAGTAACACGATGCCGCCTAATAGGTGTTGCTGGGTCCTACCACACGTATACTAATACCCGTCTCTTTTTTCTTTTTTTTTAACAGGCAAGCTGGGTCAACGACCACTCGTCACGAAAACCGAAATCTTAAAAGACCCTAAGAAATTTTTCGAACTATTACAAAATCCGGAAGTCGAGGTAAAATCAGTTTTGACCGTCACCGACGAGGCTCTCCTAGTGAAATGGATTCCTTGCAAAGAAGCCGAAGTACCTCTAAAGCATACAAACACCGTCATCGCCGCGTACACGACTGCCCAAGCTCGATTGGTTTTACTGGAGTACTTGGAACAAGTCGGCAATTTAAATTTATACCACGATACTGACTCTCTTTTGTATTACAGCCCTACGGGCGAACCCCTTATTAAGACGGGTCCCTTGTTAGGCGACATGACCTGCGAGTTGACCCCCTCGTACGGTCCTGGCAGCTACATTTCAGAATTTGTGTCGGCGGGCCCAAAACATTTTAGCTATTGGGTTGATTCACCCGCCATCGGCAAACGATTCGCCGTCACGAAATGTAAAGGTTTCAGGATAAATTGTACTAAACAGAATATCATAAACGGCGACAGTTTAAAAGCCATGTTAGGAGTGGGTTTAGATAAACCCGTTGAGCCTTTTAAAGTCGATCTGCCTCGACAAATTCGACGACTGGCCGATCATACGTTAGTCAGCGTAGATTTGTTTAAAACGTATAGAGTACTCGTCGATAAAGTCCGAGTATTACCCAATTACGAAACCGTTCCGTACGGTTACAAACTACTTTCTACCGAAAATCGTATTTCTAGGTCGTAGGGGACACACACCGCACGCGCAGTTGGGGCTCCCCCGCGACGCACCTCACTCCCCCACCACCGCGACGCGACAGCCCTCCCCGCGACCGTGAACGCGACGCGACCCGTGCGCGAGTCTTTTTATACATGTATATATTCTTGTTGATTATAAAAATAAAAAAAAACAAACACAAATAAAGCATAAAAACTTCGTTATTATTTATACTTATGTCATTATAGTTTTCGACACGAGGCAGAAATGATTCCATTTTATCATAGCTGCAACATGATGTTGTGCGGGCCGAGTCAGAGCGGGAAAACGTATTTCGCCGAGCAGTTGATTTAACATAAAGACGAAATGTTCCAACCCAGTATCGAAGAGGTTTATTGGCACTATAGCGAGTACCAACCGAATTACGATAAATTAAAAGATGTCGTTATTTTTCGCGAAGGACTTCCCGATATTAGTACGTTTGACGGCTCGAAAAAGACGCTTATCGTACTCGACGATTTGCAGGGAACATCCAAGGGAGAGATAGGCCAGTTATTCACCCGCGGCTCGCATCATAGGAATTTCTCTGTCCTATACATTACGCAGAACATTTTCCATCAAAATAAAGATTCCCGGGACATTTCGCTGAACTGCCATTATTTGATATTATTTAAAAATGTTCGTGACAAAGCGCAAATACATTATTTGGCTAGACAGATTATGCCCGAAAATCCAAAATTTCTCATCGAGAGCGTAAGTGACGCCACCAAGTTACCGAACTCTCACGTCGTATTGGATTTACAAAAAGACTGCCCCGACGAATACCGTGTAAGATCGGGTGTTTTTCCCGATCAACAGCTGATAGTCTACGTTCCAAAATAATACCAACCCTCAACCACCAGCCTTACGTCATTCGCTCTAAGATGTCCCAGGTCGACAGGTCGCACAAAACCGCGCTCGTCGCTTTGGGTAAATTGAAAGGCTGTAATCGTTGAGCTCTTTTAAGCGGTGCCGATAAGGGGTTATTAGACGCTCTGTCCGCCTGGGTTCATAATACGCTTCGAGGTAATATTCCTCTTACTAAAAACCAAAAGTTAGCTTTGAAAAAAACATAAACATACGCTGAGAAAAATCGCTTCTAAGACTTTAACTTGGAAACGAAAGAAACAAATTCTTTTAAATCAGAGAGGGGACGGATTTTTCTCGATATTAGTGCCCATCATTACGTCTATACTGGGAGCGCTAACGGGTCGCTAATATGTTACGTTACGCTAAGAAAATGGTTCTAGTACCGGTGAGTACAGCAACTACAACACCAGCAACCTCAACAACAACAACAGTACCTGCCGTCACGTCGATCATTAATCCAACGGACAATGCGTGGAAGGAAATGGACGCCCAAAAGGAAGATATACTAAAAGATAATAGCACCGATGACCGCACGAAGAACTACTTAAAAGTCAGCGAGGTTTGGTAAAGAAAACGACACCGGAAGTTGCGCAATACGAATCGTGGATAAATCTTTTACCCGCCGGATATAGAGGGCCGGCTAGAGAATTATTTCAACAGTTGGCTTCGGATTCCGAACGCGTACGGTGGAACGAAAAAGCTGAGGTTTTAATAGACGGAGTCCGTGAACCCAACGCCGATATTGTGGATTTAGTTTACCATACGTTGAAACCCGTCGGTAAACGACCCGTAGGTTGGGAAAGGTTTCAAAGAATCGTCGCGCCAAAAGGGTCCGAATCGGTAATCGCTAAAAAGAAAAAAGTTAAAAAGATTGGTACGCCACTGAGGAAACGATTGAGAAGTGGCAAAGAGAACAACAGGGCTTCGTTTATCAAGACGAAATGGGAGTCTTATTAAAGAAAACTGAACGACTCTTATCCAAAATATCTTTCGGCGACGCTACGAAATTGTACGAAGCCGTGAAAGAGCGCGGCGTGTCTCTCGAAGAAGTGGAGACGTTCTTGCAAGGTCACGACGCTTTCACTCTTCACAAACCTGTCATCAGAAAATTCAAGAGATGCCGTGTGTACGTACACGACCGTTACGACTTGTACCAATTAGACTTATGCAATATGAGATCGTTGGCGCAATATAACGATCAATATACGTTCATTTTAACGGGAATCGACGCTTTTTCGAGAGTCGGGTTCGCCGTACCTCTGAAACGGAAAACCGGGGTGGAAGTCGTTCGAGCCTTAAAGATTATTTTCCAAGAGGGCCTACCTATCAGGGTCCAATTCGACAAAGGCCGGGAATTTTTGAACCTTCCAGTGAAGACGTACCTACGGGGGCTGGGCGTCAAATATTTCACGTCAGAGAACGAGGATGTCAAAGCAGCCCTGGTCGAGAGGTACAACAAAACGCTCAAGGGTCGAATGTGGAAATGGTTTACGCGTAACAACACTTATCGATACCTAGAAGAGTTGCCTAATTTCGTCCACGCCTACAATCATTCCAAACACAGTAGTATAAAGATGGCGCCCGTCGACGTCAATGACCGCAACGTACTTCAAGTTTATAAGAACATTTACAAACGTGAAAAGAAATCGACGAAAACTACGAAATGTCGAATTGACGTTAACGATTATGTACGGTTAAGTAAGCCCGCGGAGGCTTTCGCTAAAGGATACGATGTCAACTGGAGTACCGAGATTTTCAAGGTCGTCTTCAAGGGGACCAAGAAACCCTTATTATTCAAACTCGTGGATTTATCTGACGAGCCTGTTATTGGTCAGTTTTACTATTCCGAGTTGCAACGCGTCGACAAACCCGAGATATTCCAAATGGATCAAGTTTTGAAGAAACGCAAGTCGCGCGGAAAAACTGAATGTCTAGTTTCGTGGCGTGGCTACCCTAGCTCATTCAATTCGTGGGTGCCTGAGAAAGATGTCGTCTCAATTTTACCTAACGTTACCGTCTAACAGCAGCTTGGATACGTTCCCCAATAATACATTAGCGTCCTTCGTGACGCAATTACCGCAACCCATCCAACTGGAAACCGAATACGAAATTGGACTCGTTTCGATTATATATCCGTCCGCTTTTTACAACGTACTCGAGAACGACAATTATTTAGAGTGTCACGTTGAAGACGCGGCGGAACACGATTTTGGCGCTGAAGGAAGACAGGTAGCCCGAGTGAAAGAAGTACCCGCCGGACATTATCAATCTATTGATCATTTAATTAAAGAAATAAACGAAAATGCGCTGTGTAAAGTGGCGGAAGCTTGTTTCGTTCACGACAGCTTAAGCGGACACGTTGCCCTCGCCGAAAGTAGCCGCAAAGAAATGATATTAACCATGAGCGAAGGTTTGAGTAATATTCTGGGCTATGGACCTAACGAGAAAATCATTGGTAAAAGCTCGAGACCGGCTCGCGTAGATTATAACGTGCCATCGCAAATATAGTCGAGGAAGTCGTAGTCGGACACTCTTTAGTTCAACTTTTGAGAATTATCGCCGTCGACGACAAAAGACACGGATCTCACGTTGAAAAGACGTACATCGCTCCTCATTACGTTCCCGTCAACAAACGTTATTTCGACACTATCCAAATAGATCTCAGAGACGCCTTGGGGAAACCGATCCCTTTTCAGTTCGGCAACCTAACGGTGAAAGTTCATTTAAGGCCCCGACAATGACGAAGCCGGACGTCCTAAAACATCGCTCCTGCGTTTACCGCGATTATTACGTAAATCAAGCCGGTCAAGGCTTATCGAAAGTTTACGTTGGCGCTAATTACCAGCGTGGACACGGTCAAATTGGTCACGGAATCGGGAGTTTCTTCTCGGGATTGTTTCGAGCCGCTAAGCCTTTTCTTATGAGAGGCGTTAAATTTTTGGGTGGCCAGGCCCTTTCCACTGGCAGTCAAATTCTTAGTGACGTTCAAAAAGGAGATAATGTCAAGTCGGCCGCCAAGCGGAGGGTCAACGAAACTTACGATACTTTTAAACAACAATACGGGTCTGGCAAGCGTAGACGTCGCGCCATTCCCAAACGAACTAAGAAAAGGGCCCCCTCCAAGACCAAGAAGTCATTACGAGTTCGGAACGCCACCCGGAAGGTTCTCGACATTTTCACCGCTCGCAAACGAAACCAGATATGGCAGCCCACTGTCAAGCGCTTAAGAGCGAATTAGATTTGTTCGAATCTACACCGGTTCAGACGTCTATCGAAGGAGGAAAATGGATGACGTATCAACCCGTATCTTCGTTACGTGGCGAAGCCATCGAATTCAACGTCTTAAGCGGAGGAGACGAATATCTCGATTTACCTTTAACCTATATGTACCTGAAATTTAAAATCGTCGCCGACGCCGCGGGAACCGACCTAGCGGATGACGACGAGGTCGCTTCGTGCCATAACTTTCTCAACACGTTGTTCAGTCAAGCCGAAGTTCGTTTAAACGGTACCCTGCTATCGCCGTCGGCATCTACTTACGCGTACCGTTCTTACGTCGAGACTCTCCTAAACTATGGCAGTGACGCTAAATTGTCCCATTTCACCTCGGCTATGTGGCATAAGGACACGGCGGGGGCTATGCATAATCTAACTACCAACGAAGGCTATAAAACTAGAAAAGCGCTAACCAGCAAGTCTAAAGAAGTGGAGCTGATGGGGCCTCTATTCCTGGACATATTCAACGTGGAAAAATTTATTATAAACGGCGTCGATCTTCGCGTAAAACTCTCGCGCAGTAAAGCCAATTTCGCGTTGATGGGTAAAGCCAAGGCTGGCACCGATTATCGAATAGTGATTTCAGACGCTACGCTTTTGGTTCGCAAAGTTCGCGTGGCACCTAAAATACTTCTCGCTCACGAAGCCGCTCTAGCCCAATCAGCGGCCAAGTACGCTTACACCAGGACCGAAACGAAAATATTCACTATAAACTCGAGCGTGTTAAGCACCACTATAAATAATTTACATTTGGGGACAATGCCCAATCGCTTTATTGTGGGTTTACTCGATCACGACGCCTACAACGGTAATCTAGCCAAAACGCCATTTTGTTTCGAGCATTTTGACGTTAATAGTTTAGCTCTTTATTCGGATTCCGAGGGTGTCGATTCTAAACCCTTTCGACCCAATTACGACTCTAATCTCTATGTCGAAGCTTATCACACTTTATTCACCGGAAGTGGCATGCATTATAAAGATCAGGGCAATCAGATTTCGTTAGCCGAGTATCCTCATGGATTCTGTTTATACGTATTCGACCTGTCCCAAGACTTAAGCGCCAGTTCAGTATTCCACTTCAACCCGACAAGACAGGGACAATTGAGGCTCGAGTTAGGGTTCGCTAAATCAGTGCCCCACGCGTTAAGTTGTCTCGTTTATATGGAATTTCAGAGTTCATTTAGAATTGATAAAGCCCGTAACGTAATTGTTGATACTCCATGAAAGGCGGAGACATATCGAGGGTAATGGCTCGTACCAAAAACTTTATCGGGGTCTTTCCCTCCGATTTACTACCTACAAGAATAGATAACTATCCCGCTTCGCTGATTTCGAATTTGGACAGTCACGACCAGCAAGGCAGTCATTGGGTAGCGATTTATTTCGACGCCAGGTGTCGCTGCTTTTATTTTGACTCTTTAGCTTTGGGCCCTTTACTACCCTCTATTAAGACATTCATAAAAAATAATTCTACTAAGAGAGGTCACAATAGGAGGCGTTTGCAGTCGTTAACTAGCGGCGTTTGCGGAGAATATTGCGTAAGCTACATAAAACATCGTACGAAAAAGAGAAGTACCGGTAGCTTCTTTAAGGGTTTTACCAAACGTCACGAGATCAATGACGTCATCATTAAAAAGAGATTCGAGGGTATAAAAAGGTCGGCGCTCTGAAATCTGGTAGCCGTATCTCACCATGGAGGCGCTCTTACAAGACCTCAACTTTCTCGCTCTGAATAAAACATCGGTCATCGTTGAGTTCGACTATTTAATCGGTAAAAATAAACTTCGGGATACCGGAGAAGGTCCCGACTTTGTCATAAAGGAGTTGGCTATAATCACCGCCGGTAAAACACCCGCCTGTCTAGCTTGGACATTCGAACCCCCGTATCCCAAGGACCATTTACCGTTCCACACTCAACGACAAAACGACTGGGTCGTACGTAACCAGCACGGTCTCGACTGGACAACTGGACACACCGCCTATCGAAAACTACCTTCCTGCTTAATACCAGCTACGGTTAAAGCCACTTGAATCTTCACGAAAGGTGATGTGAAACGCCAATACTTGGCAGATTTCCTGGACTGCATCGTCTACGATTTGGACGACTTCGCCTGCCCCAAGGCTATTAACATTGATAAAACACCTCCCGTAAAATGTCTCTACAACCATAGAGGAATTAAGCCTTGCGCTTTCGAGAGGGGCCTACTGTTCTCCGATTGGGTCTACCAACACGACGACGCCATCAACATTCAATTGTGTTTTCCATTTTAAATCCGCCACCCTTGTATATTTTATCCTCCATAAATAATTTTTTTTTTCTTTTAAATCACGTGTTATTTTCTTTATATAAGAAGCGCCTACCCTTTTTATTATCATTTGGTATCATGGACTCTAAACAGAAACATCGCCGCTCTTGTAAGCTGTATCGTCGCGGCGGGGTGGATCAAGCCAATAGAGATATACCACCCAACGAAAAATATACCGATGAAACGTTAACATTTAAAGTTAAAAGAAGCACGCTTGACGATCTCATGGAATTATTCGTAAAACATGTCCTTTCAGAAATCGAAAAAAGTACGCTTTGATACAATCGACGTCACGTTATACATACAGCCAAAAGATCGAAGAAATTATGATATTATAAACAAGGCGCATTTTCAACGGATTATTTATAATGTAGGAAAAGTACTCGAGCCTGTATTGTTAAAACGAAATAAATATTTGGATTTATAATGAACGGTTCTTACACCGAGGCTATCGTGACGCCCACCTGGAAGGGGTCCACATCGCGCGCAGTCAGTAGTCGTCAGCGTTCGCCCGTCTTATACGTAATAACCCAAATAACGTCGTACTTATTATGTCGGGTCTAACTTTATTAACCATTCTGGAATACTTAACATTCTGGTTTAGACAATATAATATAAGTATTGAACCCCACAATATTACGTCATACCCTCGGTGACGTCACTTTGGCCAATATAAGCGGATCCCCCTCACTGTTGTTTTATCATTCGTCTTTCAGCTCTCGACCCGCGCTAGCCGCTTCCTCAGATGTCTAAGAGATATAATTCCGAAATGGGTACGTCCGTATTATTCTCATATCTCGTCGATCGGGCAATTTTCTTTAAGAGTTAATTTCTCTTCTAGATTCTACAACCTCCAATAAATGGTCTAAAACAGCGCTTAAGAAAATTAACCAAAGATATCAATTAGCTCAAGAAACGTTTCTAACCTTTAGCCTGAAATCGGATTTCTCCGTCGAATTAGCTTTCAGTAATACGTATAATTTTTCAATTTTCCCCATCGACGTATCTACGTGGCAAGAACTTAGCCGTAATTGGGTGGATTTATTGGATTTCACACAGAGAGCCGCCGGCAAAAGTCTTACACTCTCAAACACGACTGATGTTAAACTATCCTCCCTTAAAGAATTAACTTTTATCGTAACGCGGCAAAACAAAGATTTCTATTTAAACCTAACCGTCGAAGAAACCAGTGAGCTGGCACGGCTCATGTATTACATAAACAAACATCTGGACCTATTGACTGACAGCTCAGATATATTCACGACGATGGCAGAATCCATTCTAAATTGCTATCGGAAAGTTTATTATACTTTGTTTGGCGATTCAGGACATGAAGGACAAGAGCATCAACGATTTGACGAAATCTCCGCTTACGCCGCCAATCACGTAACAGCGTTCCGTATCGTAGAAGATTTTAAAGTTATGTTAAACGAGAAAAATCTATATTCTAAATTCCAAGTTTTTAATGTCTTTGCTCTTGTAAACGCCAATTCAACGAATTTAAAAGAACATTTATTCCAATAAATAGTATTTGATTTTATATACCGTCTCTTTACTATCATACTAATTTTAGGCTTATGATAAAAGGAGGATTAAAAAAGTTTTTCGGGAAAACATTATGGGTATGAGAAATAACTACCGTCAGCTAGTCCCCGGTCTCTTTATTTCAAAAGTATCCCGCCGCGATGATTGACACACCCCGCGAGCCGCTGTTGTATTGGGGGGACAAATTGAGGACCTATAAATTTTGGTTATAGGTATGGAGCGAAGAGAGAAAATATGGGTAAGGACCCCCCCATACCTATCGGCCCATACCTATGTTGGACCCCTTATCTCTCATAGTATAAATATATATGTAGCTTATTCTGTGTGTATAAATTAACTAGAATATTTTCTTTTGTATAGTGTATTTCCAATATCCGTTGTAAACCTGGAATATATCTGTGATTCCCAAATATTAGGCTCCAGTTGGCCAAATTTCCGCACTTTTTCCGAGAGAGTGGAAAAACCCATAAATGGAACTTTTTCGTTCTCATTATTCAACAAGTCAGCCCAGGCCGTAATATTAGTTCCACATCGGTGTATTCCTATTGTTTTATACAGGGTCTTTTTTTTGCTCGGAAAAGTGTTTTTTTTTTCAAAAACTATTTATAGTACCGATTTCAAATTTGGAAGGTCAATTCTCTATACCGGGGGACATCAGCTTGAGAAATTTGAGCGTTTTCGGTAATGTTTTTCACCAATTTTGAAAAATTATTTTTCGACCACTAGGTGCGAGATAAAAAATTTCTATTATAAAGTTGTAGGCCGTCATCGAAAACCCTTAAAAATTGTTCACTCGACGAAAAATAATTTATTTATCAGTGAAAATTCGAGCTTGAAAAATTTACAAGTTGGTGAAGCCAAATTACGATTGTTTGAAACGATAATTGAAACCGAATTACCTAATCCAGTTGAAACTTTGGTTAAAAAAACGACCGGATTTAAAAAACACGAGGCTATAGGTCAATCCTAAACATGCATTGGGTATTTAAAGGAAAACTTTGGGAGATTATTATCAGTGTTTGATAATATTTCGAACAATGCCTCGTTATTCAGTAGCTGAGCGTACCGAGATAGTTGCCATTTACTATGGAGAAGCAGCGCAAAACCTTAGAAGAGTGACTGAAATCTTCGCAGAAAGTCATCCAAATGGAGCACCATCTGTAAATACAGTAAGACGAGCAATTCACGATTTCAATCAATTTGGTAACTTGCAACCTAGGTTTCGCGGATTGGGTCAACCGGATTTAGACTTCGAGAACAATGTACTCGCGTACTTTGTGGCATATCCTCGTCACAGTTGCGCTAACGCCGCTGCTGATTTGGGTTGTTCTGCAAATCGTGTGTGGAAAATTCTTCGTAAGAATCGCTATCACCCATACAGAGCTACGCTCCACCAAGGACTAATTGACGGAGACCATCAAAGACGTTATGAATTTAGCAACTGGTTACTAAATGCTGTCCAAGAAGATAGACAATTTTTGCGCCATGTTTTGTTCTCCGACGAAGCGTCATTTTCTAGAGATGGGCCCTTTAATCATCAAAACAGCCATCTTTGGTCTGACATCAACCCACATTGGGGTTTTGAATATCATCACCAGGTTCAATTTGAACGGGTCAATGTTTGGGTTGAACTTGTTGGAAACCGTTTGATTGGTGCCTTTTTCCTGCCGACGACGGCCTACAACTTTATAATAGAAATTTTTTATCTCGCACCTAGTGGTCGAAAAATAATTTTTCAAAATTGGTGAAAAACATTACCGAAAACGCTCAAATTTCTCAAACTGATGTCCCCCGGTATAGAGAATTGACCTTCCAAATTTGAAATCGTTACTATAAATAGTTTTTGAAAAAAAAAACACTTTTCCGAGCAAAAAAAAGACCCTGTATATAATTCACCATCATATGTTAAAGAGTGGGCACCGCCCACCCTCAGGATACGCGGGTAGGCAAACCAATTCAAAAGCTGTTGAGCCCATGTGATTTACTATAGTTAGATATACAATTTACCATCCTATGTTAAAGAGTGGCCACCGCACACCCTCAGGATACCCGGGTGGGGAAACCAATACAAAAGCTGCTGAGGCCATTTGATTTACTATTGTTAGATGGACGGAAAGTAATGTATCCAAGGTGAAATAGGTAAGCAAAACACGACAAACATAATTTTTCTAAATTATTGACATTAGTGGAAAAATGAGTTAAAGAAATTCTTAAACTGGGATTTAAATGTGTATATTTTAGGAAATTTAAATCAAACATTTGGGTATGGTTCAAACACCAAAATTTCTATTATTGCACAAATTCAAAGAGAGACCCTTGAATGTAATTAAGCTTAAGTCCGACTGCTTTGGATTTTTTGGCCTTCCATATTCTTAGTTCATAAATACATTCTTGATTAATGCATGTTGGTTTTGCCTTAACTTGCAAGGTAATTTGACAAAAAGTTTTATTTTAAATTTCGATCTATTTGTGGCAGAGCTATAAGCGGGTAGTCTTTACGTGAACTTGTTAGTTAATATACCTAAGTTTTGCGAATGGTATACGGCAAAGATTATTGTAACATTATCTATTCAACGTTAGCCTATCACAAAATTGGATAGCACGAGGAGAGATATAATTCAAACTCGCGAGTAATAAGGACGCGTGGAAGATTTTAATAAAAGAACGAGGGATAAAAAAACGGTTAGTTAAGATGGGTTTTAAAAACGGAAAAGTAAAAATAAAATTATTTCCAGACTCTACTCCGTGTATTTCTTTATTACAACACAACAATAATATCATAAGCGAGGACACTAAATTGGCGACGGAGATACGTCGAAATCCACTTCAATCAAAGCTCTCTTCGGGATTTTGTCTTCATCCATCGAACGATGATGGCTCTACCTTCAACCAACCTTCCACCGTTTTCAATTCATGAAAACAGGGACGATGTCGCATCAAGATGGGAAAAATGGCTCAATCGTTTTAACACATTTCTCATCGCCTATGCTATGAATGATCCAGCCCGTAAGAAATCTCTTCTTCTCCTATATGCTGGAGAGGAAGTTCAGGACATATTTGACACTCTCCCCATTCCGCCACCACCTCAAGCTCAAGCGAACGCCAATGCTGTCATCCCTGATGAATACGACATCGCTGTTCAGGTTCTGAATGATCATTTCTTACCTCAACGTCATACCACTTATGAGATCTTCAAGTTCCGAGGCGCGAGCCAACGGGAATTCGAATCAGTAGATGAGTATCAAACACAGAAATCCTCCGCCATATTATTCAGACTTGCACGTCACGACACCTCCGACGAATCGCTCTACGGGATTCGGCTATAACTCTCAATGAACTCTTGGCTACAGCCAGAGCGTATGAACAAGCGGACAACCAGGCTACTAAAATGGAAACTCAAAACTCAGCCAGCACTTCTCACACTTCAGTAAACGCCGTTAATCTCACTACCGTCTCACAAACAGCTCCAACTCATTTCTACCAGAATCATCAAAGTCAACTCCAATTCAACCAAACATACGGACGGGGTAACAAATTTAAAAACCAACCAAACAATCAACGTCAGCTCTCCCAACCACGCAATTACCGTTCGGATTCGGATTCTGCACGGCGACCGTTGGAAAGCAGTGGTTCTAGAAATTGCTTTAACTGTGGAGGTCAATTTCCACATCCGAGAGGTCGATTTGGATGCCCAGCTAAAAATGAACAATGCAAATGGTGTGGCCGATACGGCCATTTTGAAAAATTTTGTAGAACCAAACAAAATGAAATGGAACAACAACATCCAAACCACATAACCGCCACACTTACCCACTATTCTGACGATACTGAGATAGAAAACATCTCGGAGTATTCTCTACGGTCAACCCATTTGTGTACGTTGAAACCATATTCGGATAATAGCTATCATTTCAGTCCCCTTCAGTCTTCGGCTAAAAGTGAACTGATTCAATCTTTTGACATTGGGGGCACAAGCGTGAAAGCCTTAATCGACACTGGAGCTTGTGTGAACAATCAACAGCCTCCCCTAGTTCCATCCAACATTTGTGTATATCCGTTTGCATCCAAAGAACCTCTATCACTTGTCGGCCAATTTTCTTCTCAACTAACGTACCAATCGGCGTCGTCCTTGGAAACGTTCCACGTCCTACACCCCGGAAAAACGGCCTACAACATTGTTGGTGCGTCGACTCTCAGAAGTTTAAATTTGCTTCCAAATTTTACACATTTCTCGGCGTCAACGCTAAGCACCAAAGAAAGTAATTGGGAAACAATAGTAAAGAAGTACGACCACCTATTTCATGGAATGGGGAAAATGAAAAACTTGACGGCTCATCTTCACATAGACCCATCAATACCGCCCGTAGCTGTTCATCACCAGCGTATACCTTTTCACCTTCGTGAACAAGTCAAACGTGAAATTGAAGATTTGTAACGTTGCGATATTATCGAACGAGCGGTAGGCCCTACATCTTGGTTGTCTCCTCTCGTTATAGTTCCAAAGAAACACAATCCCACAACTATCACCTCGGAGCCAAAACGAGCACCTGAATTGAACGAATACCAACCCACCGAGGGAAACATTGATGATACCAAAAATAATGCCGGAATTCGAGTATGCGTAGACATGCGACTCCCCAACACAGCGATTCGTCGAGAGCGACACACGTCACCGAAGATTGACGATATAATGTACGCCATGAATGGAATGAGTGTTTTCTCCCAATTGGATTTGAACAAAGGTTACCACCAACTCGAGTTAGATGAAAATTCGCGAACCATAACAACCTTTTCGACTCATATGGGCCCATTTCGGTATAAACGTCTAGCATTTGGTATAAATTCAGCTGCTGATATTTTTCAGAAAACAATTGAATATGTTATTCGTGGAATCAATAACACGATAAATACCAGCGATGACATAATAATCGGAGGAATTGACACTGATGGCCATGACCGGAAACTATCGAGCGTCTTGGAAAGAATCTCTTCACATGGCCTTACGTTGAATAAAAACAAGTGTGAATTCGCAAAACCAGAGATCACATTCTTCGGGCACATTTTCGGCACCGATGGTCTCAAACCGGACCCTAAAAAGATTGAAGCAATAAATTCTTTACCAGCCCCACGTAACATTTTTGAGTTGCGCAGTTTCCTTGGACTAGCTAACTATTGCGCTTGATTCGTGCCAAATTTTGCAACTCTCACCGATCCGTTACGAAATCTACTCAGGAAGGACGCTGAATTCATTTGGACCTACAATCATCAGACAGCGTTAGAAGTAATCAAAGCAAAAATGAACGAATGCTCCTCTCTCAAGTTCTACGATCCAACCAAACAGACCACCGTCATTGTAGATGCTAGCCCTGTCGGTGTTGGAGCTATTCTCACCGAGCATAGTAATCATGGTCAAGAATATGTTATTGCATTTGCTAGCAAGGCACTGTCAGCAACTGAACAACGTTATTCACAGATAGAGCGTGAAGCGTTGGCTATCGTCTATGGGTGTGAACATTTCGATCTTTATCTCAATGGCTCCAATTTCCAAATTTTAACAGATCACAACCCGCTGGTCGCGATATTCAATAACCCACGCACTCTCACGTCAAACCGCATCCAGCGATGGATTCTCCGACTCCAGCATTACCAGTTTCGAGTCGCCTATCAACCTGGAAAAAATAACCCTGCTGATTACCTGTCACGCCATCCTCTACACTTTCCGACCAATCACGAACTCAGCCTGGATGCGCTGGATGTTTCCCATTTCGGAGCGATAGCAATTTCGGCTACGACGTCTGAAATAGTTAAGGACCCATTACTAAGCAAGGTCAAAGAAGCTATCTTTAACTCAAGGGTTTGGGAGATGCATAAACCTGCCGAGACAGACTTGTTAACGTGGAATATCTACAAAAACGTACGTCTAGAAATATCTGAAGATAATGGACTGATTTTTCGTGGGGATAAAATAATTCTACCATCTTCGCTCGTTGATAAAGCGATAACAATAGCGCACGAGGGCCACCCTGGCATAGTTCGAACGAAACAGACTATACGCGACAAACTTTGGTTCCCCGGAATCAATGACAAAGTACAAGCACGAATCGGTGCTTGTATAGCCTGCCAAGCCACGGTGCCACACTTCCAACATCAACCAGTGCATATGACTCCTCTACCCGAAAGACCATGGTACTCTGTGGCTATCGATCACTTTGGACCAACGCCCACTGGAGAATACATCTTAACCGTTGCAGATGAATTCAGCCGTTATCCCATTGCAGCAACGGTGTCGTCCACTTCGTTCGGTTCTAACGTAAAAGCGCTGCGCTACATTTTCTCCATGTTTGGAGTACCAACGAATGTAAAGACTGACAACGGTCCTCCATTCAGCGGAGGCGATTTTGAAAAATTTGCTCTCGAATACGGGTTTATTCATCATAAAGTAACACCTCGATGGCTAACGGACTTATCGAGCGTCAAATGCCCATGCTGGCTAAAGTTATACGCACCGCACTCCTGGAACACACGACCTGGCAAGATGTCCTTCCTAACTATTTTATGAATTTCCGAGCCACGACTCACCCTACCACGGGACAATCGCCAGCAATTCTATTTTTCAATAGATCCATCCAAACCAAATTACCTGCTATTTTACCGCCCTCCCCACATGATAATGAAGTTCGGACGAGGGATCATCATAAGAAAACCGCAATGAAGAGTTATTCGGATGAGAAGCGCCGCGCTTTCTTTCACAAAATCAAATTTGGAGATAAAGTTTTACCAAGGTTGATTCAACGTAATAAATTTGATCCGCTCTATGACCCGCACCCTTGGTCAGTAATTGCGGTCAAAGGATCCAGTATAACTATTCAAAACAAGGAAGGAAAACAGTTAAAGCGAAATTGCTCTCTCTTAAAACCGTTTAACGCTGGTCAAGAGAAAGAACGTGAACTTGGAAACGCGGAAGATATTTATAATAACGTATATGACCATAGAACGAGAACTCATCACCCACTAATCAACAACGCACCAGCCATCCCCCAACTACAACCAGCCATACCCATACCCCAACTACAAGTCAACAACGCGCCTGGACACAATACAGCACAACTCAACAACGCACCAGCCATACCCCAACCCCAAGTTAACAACGTACCGGGAAACAATCAACCACCACTCAATAACCCCCCAGGAATGCAGCAAGGTAGTCAAAATTATCGGCGTAGCCTCCGACCACGTGAATCCATTAAGAAGCCGCATCGTCACCAGCCATGATGGAAAGCAACTTAAAAAACAGATTGAATTCATTATTTGTTTTATTTACTATTTCTTTATTTGGTAAAGGGAGGAGTGTAACATTCTCTATTCAACGTTAGCCTATCACAAAATTGAATAGCACGAGGAGAGATATAATTCAAACTCGCGAGTAATAAGGGCGCGTGGAAGTTTTTAATAAAAGAACGAGGGATAAAAAACGGTTAGTTTAGACGGGTTTTAAAAACGGAAAAGTAAAAATAAAATTATCTCCAGACTACTCCGTGCATTTCTTTATTACAACACAACAATAATATCATAAGCGAGGACACTAAAATTATCGTAATAAAAATTTACCTTCAGAGATATAAAACTACATATGCCCGAATGCCCCTAGTTTTTGGATGAGTATGGGAGTCCAATAATTAATAATGGCGGTGCGTAAGTATGTGAAGGGAAATAGTCTTCAATGCTTTAACTTTTTAAGCGTACGCGTGTTCTTAATAATATAATACCTTCTCCCGATAGTGACTTCAATTTATAATTGTTTCTTTATGGTTCTATTGCTTTTATTACCTAAAAGGAAGTTCGTCAGTGTAGATTGAACTCGTAGTTTGTCTTGAACCTTTTGTTTGGTGTAACGAGTGATGAAGTTTTTAATGTCTCTTGTTGATTTATTTAAATAAGAAAATAAGTATCTCATTGTGGGGCTTTTAGAGCATTTATAAGTACATATGGGGAAGAGGGCATTTAAAATTTTCGAGCTCGTTTATTCGAGTACTCACTTTCGAGCGAGGCATATTAAGCGAGTGTGCCGACCTACCACTGCTCACCACCCGAACATTTAAAATTTTCGAGCTCGTTTATTCGAGTACTCACTTTCGAGCGAGGCATCTTAAGCGAGTGTGCCCACCTACCATTGCTCACCACCCTAACATTTAAAATTTTCGAGCTCGTTTATTCGAGTACTCACTTTCGAGCGAGGCATCTTAAGCGAGTGTGAGCACCACCCACCCCCCGACGCGAAGTTTGAGGTTCACTTGACCTTAAACTCCGAAAATATACGTAAAATAAGGCGTAAAAAGGGTCGAGAATTTCGACAACTTAACTAGCCAACTCCCCCCGCGTCGCTAAAACTGACGAGAATACAGTAGAAGTTCCGAACAAATTATGGTAAGCTTCCAGTGGCCGAGAGCGTAAAGGCGTCATTATTTGGAGTTTTTGACTGTGAGTTCGAATCCCGGTTTCGCCAAAACTGCAAATTATTTTCGCAGCGCCATCTGCCGTAACGTCGCTTTTCCACAACAAACACACAAACAACAACACTTAACGACAATCTATCCATAGCAATAGTCCCACTTCGATATATATATAAATCTCGATGTGGAACTAAAAAAGGGTCTACCTGGGGGTCAGGAAAATTCCTAGTATCCTTTAATTCCAAGAAACTGAATTAAATAGTTTGGCCAAAAGTTATCTCGCATAAATAGATGGTTATAGAGTGCATTCACCAATTAGCCATCTCTCAACCTAAATATAGTCAGATAAAATAATAGCTATAGTTACAAATGTGATATCCTTTAACTAAAGAGCCGCAGCTTCATTGGATGTATCTTTAAAGGCACTAAAAGATGGGTGGAATCCAAATAGCGCTTGACAAAATTGTTACTTCATCCAAGGATGTATGTGGCTTTCGAAAAAATACCCGAAATTTTATCTAAGAAATAGGTTGAATGAAAACAGACGGCCCTTTAAAGGGCCAACTTCAAAATAATAGTCGGATACCATGTAAATACCTGCTTATTTAAATTGGGGAAACACTATATTTTGGAGGTATTGTCAGTCTACTGGCCCTTGAAGTTTCAACCAATTATCTTACATCAACCAATATCGTTGATAATGTGTGCCGCATGTTGCCTTCTCGTGGCAAATTTGAAAACTTACTTTTGCAAGGCGAAACAAACGCTTTTGTACAATACATACATAATAACTCATATTTATTTTCCAATGAATGATGAGTATAAACTGCCCCACAAGCGTCTGGTGCGCTTCTTCTAATGCATTGGTACAATACGATTTTACAAAATAGCACGATACGAAATTAAAAATATGGAAAATGTTCCATCTTGAAGCACCTTGGAAGATACACATTCTCTTACAACAGTACCCATTTTACTCAACCCCTTGTATTCTTAACGGAGTATTTTGGGGCAATGTCTTTCCCCTCGCGGGGTAGTTTATTATTGCTAATAAGCTCTGCAACTATTTCATCCCTAACGATTTCCTTGTCCACACCGTAAAGAATACCTCATTGTAACCTGACGACCTGTTTAAGGCATTAAAAGGCGCTTCATGACTAAGGTGGTGCTTTGGGTATGAGCCTAGCTGATTATTATTACCTTTTGGGTAATTGGGTTAGGAATTATCACATTCGCTTTGTCTGTCAAGCCAGCGCCGTCACTGCAGCTAGTCCATGCAGTCCTATTTATATATAAAAATTGTGATAAAAATCACATTAAAGTTTAAAGGAAATAAATTAGTAAACAAAACGCAATGAATATCTTTCGACTTATAGTTTTTATTCAAATAGAAAATATAAGATTTATTAAATAATTCGTGTATTTAATGTGTATATGAAGCACAAAAATTTATATCCAAATATGTATAATTTTAATAAAGGAACTTTACAGTCATAGTGTTAAGTGACAGTTAAAAAATGCAATATGATAATAAAATATGTAGTTCCCTTATTCAAATTAGAGGTATCGTCAAAAAACTCAGTTAGTTTAAAAGTTTTACATGTAGTTCAAATCAGAGTAAACGCCCTCGTCTTCGTCGTTTTGTTTTTTATCACAATTCTTGTCCAAAACTCTTCACATCCCGAAACCGTTCCTGTCTAATGTGTGTTTTACCTAAGATTTCAGAACTTCTTCAATGTCAAATAGCTTTAAGATTGGTGAACAGTTTCTGCATTTAATAGAAAAATCTTTCAGTTAGAGGTAAATTTAAAAATTAATTTAACCAAATTCACTACATTTAGCTATAGTCACTACATTGTAAACAAAAGCTGGGACCTTATTGGTATACCTTATTGCTTTAAACTGGCCTCACTGCTAGTCAATATGTCGTTGTAAACAAAAGAAAACCAAGGGCTTATTTATATTCTATTCCAATCCTCCACTTATAAGAAGATTATCTTAAATTAAAATGAAAGGTCAATGAAAAAGCTTACCTTAGAAGATTATCTTGATACGGTATGCAGATAATTTAAATGTTTTTCATAAAATTGTTATATATTTCATATAAAATATTTAGAAACCGTTACGGGACGTGACAATCAACCGAAAGCGGGAGAACAATTTATCTCTAATAGTTACGAAACGGGACCAAAGATGGCGCTCCGATAATAGATTTCAAAATTTATTCGTCTTAAAGTCGGCAATGGAACTATAATTTTATGTCAGCTTTGCGTCGGCATACCGACTCCAAAAGTCTTAAATGCGTTGCTACTTATTTTCCCCGCTAAAACGTTAGCGACTTTTTAAGTCGGCTTTTGGTTTTCGACTTAAAACCGACCGGCTGTGCTACAGGGGGAGTCTAAGTAAATACCAAAAAAACTTTATATTTGAAGTAAAGAGACATAGGAGCGTTTCTTAATTGAAGACTTCCCTAGTTGGCAGAGGTATGGGAAAGTTTCAGATATAATAAAATAGTATTGAATTGCCAAGCAGAAATCATTTAACATATAAACAGGGTGTTTCCTTGCACTCTAGGACGTGTTCTTTTGATGTAAGTTAGTAAAGATTTCTAATGAACATGGGACCTACAGTGCTTCGTTACCCCAAAAAGTACCATTCAGAACAAATAAAAGTACCTCAAACTTTGTATTGAACCAATTTATTGGTATAAAATAGACATAAGAAGTCCAAGAGAAAAAAAACCGAACGGTTTTAAATCTGGAGAACGGGTCAGCCACGCTACTGCTCAACCTCGTAGACTCGTCGCGGGGAATGGTCTCATCAAATAAAAACCATTTTCTTCAATTTCTTCGAAAGTTTCTTTCTGGTTTTACAAGTATATATTAAAATCGGAATGCTGTTCTAAAAATTAATACTTTTTACACATTCCGAATATGCGTAATTTTTTTGTTTATACGTTAGTTTTTAGGGACCTATATCTCATAAATTAAGCAATGTAGGACCTAAGTCTATTTCATAATATTAACTTAATAGAACCCAAAACTCATGCCCTAGAACTAACGACATACTTATCCAAAACACCCTGCATATAAACAGAAGCGGCGCCAGCAACAAGCCGGGGTAGGCCTGGGCCTACTTGAAATATTGGTAGGGGCTTCCAAAAGTCGTCGTAAGGAGCCTCCAAAATTTAATATATGGGCCTCCAAATTATTTAATATCAGAAATTCTGTAATTAGTTAGCGAAATAATTTATTTATTTATTAATTTTCCAATATTCAACGCGAATGATTCGCATAACGAGACTGCTGTTTTTATTCCTTTGAAAGGTACGAGTTACTTTTTTGCGACAGTTGTTTATTTTTTAGTTTTAATTTTTACGTGAGCGCTACTTTTTCCAAATTGTATCTTTAATTTTATCTTCACAAATAAATGGTTCTTAAACTTACTTGTTAGATAACCTACCGGCATTCATTTTCGTAAAGTTTTAAGTTCTGATGTAAAGATGTACATGCGAAGTACCGAAGGAATGAATGTAAATTGGTAGACTGGAATTCAGTAGTAGAAATAAGTAAATAACCACTCTTTTGTTAAGCGTTATCGGTCAACAAAAAAGGATCAACACACACTGTGTTTGGTAATGTTTAAATTCATAATAAGTTCTAATTAATTGTTTCGTCGTGTACCCATTTTACCCAAAAATTGCAGCACTTGCTTAAAAAAATAATCCACGTGGACGGATTTAAAAAAATTGTGGTGGGGGCCTCCAAATGGTTGGCCTACCTCCCAAAAAATCCTGGCGCCGCTACTGCATATGAACTCACTTACTCGAATTCGGTCTTATGGGTTTAAGTTAATTGAGGTACACGTAAACGTATGAAACTGTTCATAGCTATATTTTCGCCATCTCTTATTTACGGAAAGATCGTTTCCTGTAAGTGTCTGTTCCCGCTATTATTGGGAAAACATGAAAAAAGACATCGAGGCATATGTAAAAACCTGTGTAGTATGCCAAAGAACGAAAACAGAGCGCCGCAAAAAGCAAGGTTACATGATGTCTACGATTACGCAAGGTCCCTGGGTATTGGTAGGTCTTGATCTGATAGGTCTGTTCCCCCCGTCCCCCCGTGGTTATACTACACTTTTAGTTATGGTGTGCTATTATTCCAAGGCAGTCGAAATAGTCCCCCTTTCTAAAGCAACCGCCGTAAATGTCGCCACTGCTTTTGTGGACAATGTAGTTTGTCGATGGGGAGTCCCCGTACTAATACTCTCTGGTAATGGACCCCAGTTTATAGCAGACGTTTTCGCAGAAGTTACAGAATTGCTAGGAATTACCCAGAGTTTTACTTCCCTGTATCACCCCGCGTCGAATCTGACCGAACGTTACACCAGGTGGTTGGGCGCTTATTGGTAACGACCACACGTCTTGGGATAGACACTTGCCCCTGATTAAATTATCGATGAATAGCTCCGTCAAAGACACTACCAAATACACGCCACATTTCCTAAACTACGGAAGAGAAGTTAGGCTCCCAGTTGACCCAGACCCCACGGTAATAGACGATGTTCCCCCCGCCCGTACGGATTTTACCCAAGAGCTAGCGATAGCCTTCAATAATGTAAAGAACAATATTCGCAAGTCCCAAGAAAAAATTAAGCCCGCTATGACAAGTGTCGTAGAGAAACTAGCTTTGTGGTTGGCCAACTTGTTTGTATTAGGTCCCATATGCAATCTCGCGCGGAGGCGTAAACCTCAAAAAAGTTATTCCCCCAAGTACGAAGGCCCCTATAGGATTTTTGAAAGGGTAAACAATGTGTCTTATCAAATTGAAGACCCAGTGAATGGAGGAATAATAGGAACCCATCATGTAGAAAATATTAAGATTTTTCACGAACGATTGTGGCCCCCAGTAGACAATATTGAGAGCCCTGTCGAAACGAATCTCGATGTTACCCAGATATTCGACGAGAGAGATGATCATAATGACCCCCCTCGTGTTACCCCGCCCCCCGAACGAAACGCGCACGGACAATTGGAAGTCCCTGCACCAAATCGACCGCGACGCAATCCACGACCCCCACCCTTAACGGAAGAGGAATGTGCAGCGCCCATTTGTAAAATCAATATCAACAACGAACAGTGGCTAAATTGGATCCAATGTGACGATTGCGAAGCATGGTTCCACATCATCTGTATCAACTTGACCCCAGAAGACGCCCAACGCATGCCAAACTATTATTGCCCCACATGTCAACCAGAATTAACTTTTTATCTCATTCAATTTCCAGTGTCCCCAGTTAATACCGACCAATTTGCTGATGCGGAAGAAGACCAACAGTATCGGGCTCAAGGTGCTTGACCAAAAAACAGTAGACCCCATTCGAACATCCATTCAGAAGGCCAGGTTTCTCACTCCACCAGCAGTAGCCCCCAGGAGAAATGTCGTGGACACCCAACCTTGAAGCCACGACGTGCTTGTCAGAAGGGACCCACGTCAGCCACGACTGGTAGCCCAAGTTCAACCCACGCCACGAGAGCAATGGGCAAAGGATTACACCCGACGCGCCGAGGAACACGAAGACCCCCTCGATCCCTATGGAACATTCCGCGCCTTGCCTCTTGTCGATGACGGCATCGTGCTACTCGATGGGTATGGACGAACGCGAAATGAAGACAATCCCCTCTCCAACGAGGCATACCTTGGAAACCAAGCTTGACTCGAACAAGAGTGGATGGAACGGTATGAAGCGTTTGACAGAATCAATAACCCTCGCCCCCCCCCCACGTACGACTCGACCCGATGCTGGAAGCCCCGATCCCAGGGGGCGCCGAATCCAATTCAGATTCGGAAGAATTTGGCTAAGAAAACAGCCCAATAGTGAGAATTCCCTCACCAAGAAGAAGTCTTTCCCCTTCTCCAGAATGGTGGGACCCAACACTCCCAATCCTACCCCCCTCATCGGCCATTGGTATGTCCGAAAGACGTTGGCGGGCGTATGCAGACCGAACTGAGGGGCGGATGCTTCCTATTTACCCAGGGCCCCTGCAACCCACCGCGGAAGAACTTGGGTATCTGCAACAATTAGAAGACGAACAGCCTGCAGAGCCCCCAGGTTCCATGTAACTGTACCGGATGTCCCGAGGGAAGAGCCTACCCCGAGATGGTCCAGAAAAAATTAGGTGGAAAGGTTTTACACGACCCACTATCGGCAAGCCCACATGTTGCAGTCCCCCTCCCGTGCACGGTCATATAGAGTTCCCCCGCCCATCGAAAATAACCGTCGCGAAGTCAACTATCCTTACATAGTCGAGGTAGAGCGACAAGTGTTTGGCGGTTGTTTCACTCACCACCCCCGGCAAAGAGAACGATCTTCCGCTGTCCCCATCACCGGACGCTTCCGAACGGAAACCCCTCGTGAACTGGCTCTAATTAAACCCTTGTTAATAAGGTACAGCAGATGCCAAAAACTCGGGAACCCCAGTAGCCAATGTACCCCCCCCCCCTATAACCCAGGCCCAATTACCCGCCGCAGCATGGTATAGAAGCGACAGCGGGAAAAAGTTCGCACGGTAAAGGTCCCCTAGTAATTAAAATAAAAAACTCGTATAAAGACTGATTTACCATTAAATATTTCATGTATTATCATCTCTCTCGCCCTTAAGGGTATATCTTGGTGATGGTGTAATAATAATAAAAAATAAATAGTTATGAGTATGTCAGTTTGTTTTCATTTTGATTATTGTTTGTGTTTGTTTATCGCGTTTTTTGTGTTATGTTTTCTATAGAGTGTATTATTATTAGTATGTTTGTGAGTTCGAGACGAACTCAAAAGAAAGGGAAGAGGTATGTAACCGCCTCGGTTGCATTCTCTTGTTTTGTTTCAATAATTTGTCATTTTTATTCCATTTTATATTTTGTGTAAAGTTCCCGAGTGTTTCTCGGTTTTGCGTACTCCTCGTCTTGTTTTGAAATCCGTTAAGCGAAGTAAGTCTTTATGAATGTCCCCTCGAACTTTTCGTCAGTATGTGTTTAAGGTTAAGCTGACGTAACTAACGTAATATCGATATCATAAATTAGTTTCCTTTGCAATAAATCTATTTTTATAAATAAACTTAGATCTAAATCTAAGAACTGTTAACAATTTTAAGTACAACTTTAAGTTTAAGTCATGTATATAATAAAGGTTGGCCCCCTAGTCATGTCTAAAGTAGAAAGTCCCTAAAGAACTATGTGGCCTGATGGCCCAAGTTTAGAAATATAATTTAAGTGTGATCCCCATTAAGTTTTAGTCAAATATTAAAGTTAAATGTAAAGTAATGTAGATTACAGTGTTAAGCCTAGGCCCCAAATAATTCAATAGAAGGAGGCAGGGAGGAGAGTTTTTATTGTCAGTTTGAGAGAGCCCCACGTAAAAAACCTTGAAACTATCATAAACTTCTAAAAATAGCCATAGTATATATCGTGCATTGGATCCCTCAGAAACAAGGCCAAGGTTACCAAAGACGCGATAGGACGAAAGGACCCCAACTCCCCAGCGACCTCAAATTCGTCTAGTCACGTAGACCCCAAAAAAGCATAGTCAAAGGCGTAAGCCACCCCCATACGTCCTAGGGACTCAATGCCCAAAGAGAGCACCACCATTAAGGAATGAGTGACAAGACCGAGGGTATAAAAGGACCCCGCACCCTCAAAAAAAGGGAAAAACCAGAAGAGATCCCCAAGAGACTTGCAGGCGGAAGCTCTGCTCCGCCATGGCCCGACCCTTCACTTAAAAAACTTTAAACTTTAAATCAAAACTTAGAAACTTTAGCGAAGTCGAAATGAAATGAAGAGGTCCCCTAGAATTTTAAACGTCAATCCCTGATGACATCCAGCGAGTCCCCAGACGTATCCAGCTACGAAAATCAATGAATCCAGAAAGAAGGCTAATCCAGAGTTCGAGAGTCCCGTTCAGGTCCGAAAGAGTTATCCCGACGAAGACTCCTGGGAGCCTATTTACGTAATCCGGCAACCCCGTAAGCCGAAGAGACTACAGCAGAGTCGTCAAATTCAACAGAAAGAGTCCCCAGCCCTCCATTGCAGCTTCGAGTCAAGCGACGCATCGCGAATCAGGAGAGAAAGAGGGCTCTGGGAGCCGATGCGATCTGCTGCCTGTATTCTTGCCTATCCGAGCTATCAGTCACTAAGGCCGAGAGCCGAAAGAAAAGAGTAAGTTCCCTTTAAGATTTTGCCAGGTCCCCTCGTATTATTTCATTATTTTGGTTTATGTCCCTATTACATTGTTGATAAAGTGTTATTCTGTCAAAAAGGGTTAATAAAGATAATTTTGATTGAGATCATACTGTTTTTCCGTCTGATATTCCACAACCTCCCCTTTCCCTTTCCCCTTTTGTAATCATTTTGTAACACCGGACAATTAATATCACATTTGATTAATAACCATCTAATCACCAAAACGCTCCGGCCTGAGAGAGGTTATATTTATTGCTAATAAGTTTTTAAATGCCCACGAGGTAAGCGCGCAGGAAGCTGCTTATAGTAGTTTACAAATTCCAGTATCAAGAAGTTGTAGATCTTGTATTTTCATTAACACGAATTTGCCACAAGATCGCGTGTGGATTCTTAAAACCAGTACGGAGCTTCGTGAGCTGCCCAAGGACAGTATTGATGTATTTCCCGGTGTTTTGTTGTACCATTATGTCCAGAGGCCAGATGTAATGGAAGATGTAGCGTTATCGCAGTTTGCGGGTTGGTATAAATATGCCTAAAGTCGAAAACCTTCACGTAACCAAATTAACGATGATGATGTTGACAGTAGTTGTGATGGCGAATCGTTAGGTAATTGGCTGAAGTTAAAAGACGATTCTGGTTTTGTAAGAAAACGTGGTCGGTCTAAAATTATTCGTCATAGAAATTTTAATTTAATTAAAGATCCGAATAACTTTTATCGGGAGCAAATATTGTTATTTGTGCGTTGGAGTCATGAAAATGAGGATATTTTGTGTAAGGATTTTAGAACTGAGTATGAGGTTAATGTAGAAAATATTAACGAAGTAAGAAAGGAATTTAACAACGAGTTTGACGAGGTAGCATTTGAGAAGGTATAAGAAGATTTTGAGTATGAATTGGTTGAGCCCGATTTGACTAATATTTAACCGGAATTAGAACACCAAAATGAAGTGGATTAATTAGTGGTCGGGGTTGATCCCGATTTCCTAGTGAATACGGAGCAAGATGCTGTAGGTAATATCTCTAGAGAGTAGGGCTCGGCATTATCCAACCGTTATCCACAAATTTTGCAGTTATTTTTGATAATCGAAACAATACATTAGTTTGTAACAATTTGATAACAATAACAAATAAAACACTGATAATTATTCAACAAACATGTTATTGAAATATTTAATGCAAAAAATATATATCGGTTGATTATCTCTATCAACAGGTTTGAAAGACATCCCGTTTAAATTCTCTATGCATATACAAAAATGTATTTATATTCGTTAACGTTTGTTCATATGTTATTCTTTTGGTAATTAAAATAAAACGTATTATTCCGTAAGGCAGTTTTCACTTATAGCTTCGAGTTTTTTTAAAGCAAGTATAAATTATATTTACAAAAATTATGATTGGTTGTATATTCCCGTCGGAACAATCAAGCCTCGTTTCATTTAATTCCTCATTCTCTGCAAAGAGTGTGAATAATAAATTGTGGTAAAGCACTAACGGTTATAGATGTCTTAACCTCATACAGTGGCATATCCAGAAATTTGTCAAGGGGGGCCCCGAGTATGTGAATGTTGAGAAGGGGGGAATATTTAGTACAGTCAAAGGTAGGCGAAAAAAAGGGGTTAGACCCGGAAACCACCCCCTTGTTTACTCCACTGACCTCATACATTGTTGAACCAAACCTTCCGCTCACTTAGCTCTACCAGGAGCGGGTCCATAGGGGGCGATCGAGGCGATCGCCAACCCCTCTGCCTTAGAATACTTGCAGTATATTTATATTGATGAAGACTACAGAGTTTAGTTGTAAAGTTGTTACAATGTAATAATGTGTCTAAAACCTTGATTGGTTGTGGTTGATTATTTGCGTAGGCAAATATCAGAGTAAAACGGCAGCTAAACACGTGACTTTTTCTGCCTTTTCTGTCTACTTATCTTTAAAAAAAATTCAAGTTTTAGAGACTAGAGCATACTAGTTGCGGAAACTTTATTAAGCTAACGAAAATGAGAGCCACAGCCCTTGTTACAATTTCAATTCTCAAATAATTTCAAAATAAATGTAAAATTCAATATATGTCGCCGAGCTCACCCTTTTTGCCCCACCCTACTAGATGGTCTGGATCCGCCCCTAAGCTCTACTCGAAATTACATAAAAATATTTTTAAGGCAACTGCTTATCTTGGAGAGCTGGAAGCTACGCCTTGCTAAAAAACATTCCAATTCTGCTCCGTTTCATGTTTGGTTAAAATCCGGTACCTTTTAGTGTTAAAAATTCAGGTCCGACTTTGGTCCGTTAAGCTACGTTGAGACTATTGGTCTGAAACTGTCGGATCGTCAACTCTATCTTTGGCTTGAGATGGATGGTCAACGGCAGGCCAAGGAGTTTATCCCTGGTTCGTCCAAGCAGAGAGCAAAAGAGTTACTCTCGCTCTCTAAGAAGAATATGAGATTGGTAGGAACTGGCCTACTAACGGGCCATTGCCAACTTAACAGACACCTAAATCTTATTGTTTTCAGTGATGACCCAATTTGTAGGGCTTGTCTATAGCCGAGGAGGAAACTGCTTCTCACATTCTTTGTAGCTGTTAGCCTGTTACTTTTATGCGGCTCAAAGATTTGGGCATCTAGGTATGCATAGGTTGGAGACGCGTGCCTTATTAAAGCAAGTGTCGGCTCTAGTTGAGTTGAGCAAACTAGAGAGAAAATTTTTGAAAATATTTCGGCGGAGGGGCCACCGAGTGGTCAAGACGGCAACTAAAGGGGCGTTTATTGAACAAAACTCTACCGTTGGATCTGAAACTGACCTTGAACAAATACGGTATAGGTTGGGGGGGGGGGGAATTCGGGGAGCCAGCCCCCAAAATTTATCTATCTCGGGCGCTCGAGACACGTTTCAGACGTGAAACGTACCAAAAGAGATGTAAGAAACGTTACATTCGGCAGTATAAATTCAGAGTGAAGTTGAGGTGATACACAGTATTGGGCAGTTGTAAAGGGCTGCCAGACCGACCCCGACAAAGACTCTATAGTCATAGGTAGCATAGCGTTTTGTCTACTTAGAGAGAATGATCCACTTATGATATTACATACCTGCTTCTCCAAAGATGCGCTTAGCTAAACATTGTCAATTCCATGATACCTTCGATAAAAATTTCTACTTCTTTCGCTTAGCCTATCGCTTCAATTCCCACGACAGCAGTAATAACTACCATTGCAGGTTCGGCAATTTTTTTATTTTTTTTAGTCAATTGTGACGTGTGGGACAATTCAGTCCTCTCGTCCATTTGATTAATCAGGGCGAGATATGTGTAACGGCCACGCCAACGGGGGGGATACGTGGGGACATAAGTCTATGTATTTGTACCCCGCTGCTCCGCTTTAAGCCCTACAGCCGCCTACGAGACTAACCAGGCCGGGACAAAAATGCGCTTTGCGAAACAATGTTCGGCCAGTGAGACAGCCATCGCGACTGCCACACATACAGCAAACAAACGCCCTCATCATGGTCCAACAAAAGGCGACACCATAAGCTGCCTGAAACCCACCCTCGCACAGCTGAGGACTAGAGTGACTTCCTCTTCACCGCAAACTACCCTCCTCAGTAGGTTATAGAATGCAGAGCATGGAACACCCCCGAGGTTCCAGTGACCCAGCGCTCCAAGCACGGAACGCCCCAAGGACTCCAGTGACCCAGTATACCGGGTGTGGATCGCCCTCAAGAGCCCAATGACCCAGAACGCCGGGTATGGATCCCCCTAAATGCTCCAGTGACCCCATCAAACCACCAGATAGGGACTGGCGTGGGGACACCCGTGGCGGAAGTATTCCGACCACCCGTTGGGGGATTGGTTGTCTTCCTCACACGGCCATCCACAAACTCTGCCTCCCAGACGCTTGGGATTACAGGAGTACGCCACTTCTCCCGGCGCTTCGGCAAAATTCACTTGGCAAATGATATTACAAATGTTGTAAAATTTTAAACGGAAATTGGGAATTCAATACAATTAAAACGTCACAATAAAGCAGCCGTTCAATTGGCCGAGCAAGAGGGGGAAGAATAGGGAAATCAGTGAGCTTTCGTCGTATGGTAGCGACGAAGTAACAAGGCATTTCGATTCTTACTTGCGGGGTCATGTAGAATACGGCCGGTTATCTACTCCAAAATATATGGAATTTTTTAAAAAAATAATCGAAACATAGGGATACTTAAACAAATGAAAATGTTCCACCTTGGTCTCTCTAGCATAAAGATATATATTTATTTGCCTGTCTTAAAAAAGAGTTAATCATCAAGATTTTAAATATTGAATTGGTTTTTTAAGGACGAATAGTCGTTATATGTTTTAGAAATATTAATATTTTTAATGATTAACCATTTCTACGGGTCAAAATACGTTTACTTTGGAATAAAATAATCGTCTCACTGATAATGTGAAACGAATAACGGTACCGAAGAATAGCATACATTATTTTGTTTATGGGAAGTGCAGATACCCTCTATAAGTGGATAACCATCGACTGAACGCCGAGCCCTACTAGAGAGGTTGTTGATGGTAATACTGACAGAACCGTTTCACCCTCTGTTACTTTAGTGGATGATTCAAAATATTATGATATTCTTCGGAGGTTAAATTCCAAGCAAAGGGAGATTTTTACCTGGCCCTGTTCCATGTAAAAACAAAGGAAACTCCTTTACGTCTGTTTGTAACGGGAGGTGCCGGTGTTGGGAAACGCCTTTTGATTAGCGCAGTTTACGAATCAGGTACAATATTTTATAACAAACTACCAGGATCTAATCCGTTAGAAGCGAAGGTTATTAGATGCGCTCCTACGGGAAAAGCGGTTTTAATATTGGTGGTGCAACTTTACATAGTACATTTAGCCTACCTGTTAGTCAATTTGCAGGAAATATCTCAAGGTTAGAAAGTGAAACTCTGCACAAGTGTAGTTGGCTTTTTGATAAATTGAAATTATTAATAATTGATGAAATATCAATGGTTGGGTCAAAAGTCTTTCATCGAGTAAACGCTAGATTGCAGGAAATAATGGGATGCCCTGACTATTTTGGTGGCGTGTCGGTTACTTGTTGGCGATTTTAATCAGCTTCGGCCGGTATGCGATTCTTTTGCATTCAAAGTCCATATAAGTTTGATTATGAAAACACTTCATTGATAGATAATCCTATATGGGAGCAATTTAAATTTTCTGAATTAGAAACATTAGAAATCTCGAGCTTTTTTTAAAAAAAATATGCTTATGTAGTTTTTTGTCAGTTGGGTATGGGTCTGATGGACTTTGTAATTATGGTGGTCAATTTGGCCTTTTTTAATGGCATTCGTGATATATTTATCTTTCATTTTTTGTTTAAGTTTTAATATAGTGTTATAGTTGGTGTTTGAGGGTGGTTTGTTTATAGTTATTTTACGATATATATATTTGGGATGACGCCTCTTCAAATTTCGGAAATGAGATCGTTGTTGGGAGTAAGGGTTTAAACCCCCCAGTCTTTCCCAAAAAAGTAATTATTATCTGCTGATTTAACGGCGACTACCTTAATTAGAAATTTATCTTAAAGCGTGGGATCAATTTGGTATATATATAATATATAATATATATATATATATATATATATATATATATATATATATATATATATATTATAATTGTGCAGATTGGTTAAAGTAATTTAAATTTCGGACGACGATGGGGGGATGACGAATTGTTGTCTAAGAGTTTTGAAGAGGAGCAAGTAATTAAGAATCTTCTTGCAGAATTAGTGTTTACAAGTACTGTGTCGGTTTATTTGCATTAGCTATTAACAGAAGCTTTTAGTAAACTCTTTTCGGGAGGGAATATCCACCTTCCAGTTCTACCTATGTTAAGAATTAGATACAGCAATTTGTTGACAGAAACTTATGGATTTACCAAACTCGCGTTTATTAAGTGTTTTCATTTTCAATCTCCCCCTTCCTTCCCGACGCCCTGTGGGAGATTTCGTATTTATTGGAGTGTTTGATTTTTGTAATGACCGCGAAAATCTGTTTATAAGAGGGCCCTGAAAGAGGAGCTACGCTCTATTGTATTCGGAGATATTCTGATTTGCATGTGTTATCAAAGGCGTCGCCAGAGCCTTTGCGGCGTACATAACCCTCAAATGACATATATGTGTCCACCCATTTTAGGATTTGTCTTATTTCGTTTATGAACGATGAATTATTCAATCGAAAGATAAGAGTAACTATTGTAAATACGGTTTTCATTTGAGAGAAGGTTTTTCGAATTCCAAACCTAAACGCGTATTCACTTGTGTTTGTCAAATTAACCAATTGATTCGGCTATGTACGTAAAGAGTAGGAAGTGTCGAATTTCGTATTCGGAAACTGCCGATTTCGAAATTCCTCCACGACAGATTATATTTAGTATGGAACGCCATTTCGGCCAAAATTACGGAAACTGTAGTAGTGTACTTCGGGCCGAGATGTGTATACTTCGAGGCAAGATGTTGACTACGTGGCATGATGTGTACTTCGTGGCGGGTTGTTTCCTACGTGGATATAGTTTTTTCGACTAGACGTTCTTTCTCTAGTCACTATCCCGATTTCCAGTATCGTCAAATAGTTTTAAAATACGGGGGGGATTGAGAAGTCTTTCAAATCGGTAATACCATAAGGAACATAATAACTATAACAATTATGAAAATTATCATTAAATTGTTTCTCAGTAAGGTCAAACAATTTTTAAAATACGGGGGGTGAGAAGTCTTTCAAATCTGTAATATCATAAGTAACATAATAAATATAACTATTTTAAAGTTAAAAATGGTTTAATTTTGACTTAAAATGTCTGGGAGAATCTCTAAGAATTAAACAACATTTTATTTATCCGTTTTACAATATTTAGCAAAAAAGAAAATGACATTTAAATAGATTATCTATATAGACCGCCAACGAAGCTCCCGGAGGAAACGTGCTCAAATGGAAGCAGCGTTACCCCGTTGCACGGCTATCGCAATACGTTGGACGAGGTATTCCACGGAGCGTGGTTCGGATGTGGCATATCGAATTTTACGCCCTATGGCGTGGATGAGAGCCAAGGCGTCGCGACCGAAGGAGCCCAGCGTTTCGATAGCCACGGCCTTAAATTGGTAGCGGTGTTCGAGGCCCGAATATTTGGCTATTTTCCTCTTCTCAGCCTGGGTAGCAGCCCAGAGAGGGGCTGTAGAGGAATTGGCCAAATAAGAAGGCGCTAGCGGGTCTGTACAGGTGAAGTCCCACACCAACGATTTGCCACCCGACCATGGAACCTTAGTCATCGCGAGAGAGGCCGCGCGGCTCGAGATCGTAGGGAACTCCGGCCGATACGAGGGCGCGTTTCAGGATGTCGTTCACGGCACCATGACGCGACAAGCGACCCGCACTGCGTTTACAGCTTAAACCGTGGGTGCTGAAGGAATCAACATGACCCCCGCAAATACACGTATGAGGCACGCAGATTTCGGCTCCCAACCGAAGGCCGACCGCGATTCTAAAAGAATCATCATCTAAATGAGTGCCCAAAGATGGCGACGGAAGAGTGTTCAACCGAGCACCCGATTCCTTTGAGGAGGCTGAAAGCAAGCGGGCCTTATCGCGGTCAGTAGACGCGTCACCGAGCAAAAAAATCGAGGTATTTGCGGTAATTGGACCTTCCCA
This sequence comes from Leiobunum rupestre, assembly GCF_980474605.1. NCBI lineage: Eukaryota > Metazoa > Arthropoda > Arachnida > Opiliones > Sclerosomatidae > Leiobunum > Leiobunum rupestre. Next base: position 56,740,598 of record NC_143393.1, on the reverse strand, counting down.
TTCGCGTTGTTGGCACCGCTTATCCGGAGAAGGCGGGGTTGTAGCTGAAGTGAGTTCCCACTCAGCGAGGGCATCGAGAGCCAACCCATTGGGCAAAGTCTTAATGTGGCTTGGGAGAATGTCATTAACCAAATCTATCACACTGTGACAAGATGACAGGTAAGCCGGCAAGGCAAGTTTAGAAGCGTGGCGGATTCCCAGAACGCCTTGAGCTACCGGGAGCGAGGCCTGCTCCCAGGGACCCTCGTCCATCAAAGTATTGGTAACGTTTTGTAGGGCCGAACGGATCGTGTTATCGAAAGAGCCCAGGCCGTCTTTAAAGAGCCAAACAGGAGCACTGCGGAGGAGGAAAAGCAGCTTAGGTATGGCCAACGAGTTTTTCAATAAGAAAAAGCCGTGGTGGGCCGGGACGTGCTGAAGGTTCGCAGACATGGTGGACAAAGAATGGCATTTACTATCCACGGACTTCGAGATGGCTTCTTGTGAGAGGGGAGAGCCCAAAAGAATAAAATTGGAGCGATCAACAATTTCGATTCCAGGGGCCGCCGATTCAAACATGGACGTGAAGTGAGACGCTTCAACCCCGCCAGCATTGAGGATTAAGAGCTCACATTTCGATGGATTAAGCTCGAGACCGACGCCAAAGGAAAGCTCTTTCAGGAGAACCAAGTCATTCAGTACTTACTCAGGATTGCCTCCCAGCGATGAATCATCAAGATACCAAACATTAAATTCGGATTTCATCTGTAACGCTACTTTTTGAACGATTAAGCAAAAAAGAGCGGGGCCTAGAGGATCCCCTTGCTGAACGCCTACTTCCGACGAAATTAAGGGCTCGCCAAAGTTTAGGTGGGTCGAAAAACGATAACATTGGTGTAGAAAAGGATAAAGTATTGGGAGCTCATTGTAGATGCATTCGAGGAGGCGATCTCGACGAACAGTGTTAAAAGCGTTGCGAAAATCTATTTTAAGTAATATTTTGGCATCTGTGTGGGTGTGGTTGACATAGTGCCAAGCAGCGTGGGCTGCGGCTTCGGCCCCACCGCGCGTGCCAAAACCCAACTGCACGGGGCGAAAAAGAGGGCCAAGTGAAGGCATAATCAGTGAGCAACCCAACTTGGCGACTAGGCGGCGGAGAGTATTTCCCACAGCAATCGGGCGTAAGCCACCATCCTTTTTCTTTAAAGCACATAACGAGGCTCCGTATAAGATCGGACAGATGTCGGAAGGGACTTCACCCGCAAGCATCAGATTGCGTAGGCTGGTAAGAGATTTAAGTAACGACTCCCCAGCCGTTCCCGTATCATTGGAAATTAAATCCTTCAGGTGCTGGGGTCGCAAGTTGTCTAGGCCGGCCGCGGAACCAGACGGAAAGGAGAGGATAGCGGAGCGGACGTCAGGTAGTGCTACGTTAGGTCGCGATATTGAAGACAAATCCGAGGGTTCGTACGAGAAGTCTTGGTGGTTCGTACCCGGCGGATGTTTGCGGCGCAGGACGTCGAGCGTTTCAGCGTCGAACGTGGCAAAAGAGTCGACCGATGAAATGACACGTACTGCTCCTGAGATATCCCCATCTTAGCTTCCACGATCTTACCGATTCCATAGGGCTTTGGTGCTTTCTTTTTAGATACGTTAGTCTTTCGCGAGATAGTTGGTAAGACCAGTCCTTCCTCGAACGTTTTAACGTTAGCTCTGACGGCGGTGGCAAGAGACACTGGTTTACCGTCAGCTTTAATGGGAACCTAAAGACAGATGGCGGAGAAGCAGAGAAGCGCCTTCCACGCGTCCGAAGAATTCTCGCGAACAACCCTTCCTATGGTATTAGAGAGAGCCCAAGCCACTGTTGTTCGCGCCCCTTTCAGAATACGACGAATAATACGGCGGGATGATTTAAGATGAGCGAGAAGGGTAATAAAATCATCACAACTGCCAGCCGGGGCAGGGTCCTCTTGCGCCGAAGATGGCTTGACACATGTTCTTGAAAATGCATAGTGTTTGTTTAAACTAATAAACGACACTCCACATTGAGAGCAAGGAACTTTATCAGTTTGCGAAGACATAATAGCGGGGGCAAGCACAGAAATTAAAAAGTTTAGTTAAGACCACAAAAGTCGCGGGTCCCATGGCACTGCAGAATTTCGATAAGAAAGAAAAACATGGTTGTTGAGTTCGGACGGAAGAAACTATATTACCTTCGCGTGTTCGTATGCATAGCAGATGAGAAAAATAAATGGGAAATTGGGAGGCCAAGGCCCGAGTTAAAAACACGTGGCGTGGAAACAGATTTTAAAGCGAAAAACCGAAAGAACTAAATCTAGTACGACAAAATATGTTACTTATGAGAACTAGGTGCTTCGGACAACGAAAATTAATAAAAAATCGCGACGAAAAAGAAAATAAAACCGAAAATTTACCATACTTCTGGAGCTCGTTATGCGCGCGTTCTTGTTAACTATGATAATTATGAATATTTTCATTAAATTGTTTCTCAGTAAGGTCAAACAATTTTAAAATAACGGGGGGTGAGAAGTCTTTCAAATCGGTAATATCATAAGTAACATAATAAATATAACTATGATAATTATGAATATTATCATTAAATTGTTTCAAAGTAAGGTCAAACAATTTTTAAAATACGGGGGGGGGTGAGAAGTCTTTCAAATTGGTAATATCTTAAATAACATAATAACTATAACAATTATGAATATTTTCATTAAATTGTTTCTCAATAAGGTCAAACAATTTTAAAAATACGGGGGGTGGGAGGTCTTTTACATCGGTAACATCGTAAGTAACATTACTTTATGTATGAAAATTATGAAAAATAAAAAAATTATAATAATTTATTATCGTTAATAGTTAAGAGAGTTATACATAGGGGGGTGGGCTAAGTCACAGGTGACTTGTGAGCCCTGGTTTTTGTATATTCTGTGTAGCATAAGTAAATTAATTTCACAGCATGACAAAAGTATATAATATTACATAGTTAAAGTAATTGTGATAGGTTAACACTGGATCATAAAATACAAAGCCTCGTTGGAGTTTATATCAATTGAGTTCGCAAACCTATGAATCAATTTTATACCATTATAGAGCACAGAGGTAATTTTTTTACTAGTTTTACAACGGGGATTTTGCGGAAGATCATTAGAGCGGGTATTTTAAATTTTGTTTACTTGTACAGTTATTTTTTGTTGCCATGGAAGTCTTTGTATAAGAACAGGACTATAACGTAATTATATAGTTGGGAAACATTTAAAATTGTATTATTTTTTAATCAAACTTGCTGTGTGCTCTAGGTATCTGGCATTATTGATTGATCTTATTGCCCGCTTCGCCGAATTACCCCAAATACAGAAGGCATAGTTGATTTTCGAGTGAAATAGGGCGTAATATAATTCTTTCAAAGAATTATGGCTTAAGATACTTTTGGTCTTATGCAAAATTCCGCATGTTTGTCTGAGAGATTTACATACGGAATAGGGGTGTGCAAAATATTTGGTCAGACCAAATAATTCGATCGAATACCAAATCGAATATTCGATTCGTCGAATCGAATATTCGATTCGTCGAATCGAATAGCGCTTGGAAAAGTTCCCGAATAATCGAATTTTTTGATCAAATAGTCGTATATTCGAAAAGATAGGGAAAAGGTATTTGGTATATTCAATAATTTGCAAACTGGTCGAATAACCGCGGATCTTTTTCTAATTTGTTGAAGTTCAAGGCCATCCCAGGAGAGCGTAGTGAAATTTCCGAAGTCGTCTTTATTTCTGGCACCTCTCTTTAGGCCGCAGCGCCAAGGACCATTTAAAGAGTAGGTTGCACGTCCATTATCCATACCATTTGTTTTAAAACTTCTTACCGAAACGCAGAAGCTGTTTATTCTAGCGCCTATTGGCTAGATTACTCGCGTGTTCTCTTTGTTATGGAATTTTCTAGAACAGCAAAATTAAACTAAAATTGAGTATAAAACATAATTTACATAAACCGGGAGGAAAGTTGAAGTAAGTAACTTTATGGATTTTTCTGTTTAGAAATTTTGAGTTTACTAAATTAATAATTATTGATTTAAAATGAATATAAATGAATTTTTTTAATTTTTAACAAAAGATCTGCTCCCTCGCGTTTTACATAATTAAAATTTCAAGTTTTTAAATATAAGTGTTTGCAAACTATGAAGTATGTAGCATGTCCTTTGATTTTAATTGTAGTTAGTAGTTACTAAAGGTTAAAAGTCGCTAGAAGACTTGGACCAGGAGTGGTACCTAGGGTATTAGCCTAGTTAATTATTATTATTATTATTATTATTTTGCCATGGTACCCAATTAAAATATGTATGATAATTGATAAGTTGATATCCACTAGATTTTTGTAGGTTACGATTAACTCATTTTGATCAATTCGAAGGAAGGTTGAAAATAAAGACATTTTGTACAACAATTAAAATTAATATGAATGGTCAGTTAAAGTTTACCACAGTGGCGTAATATAAAATTCTGGGACCGCCTGCAGCCTGAGACAATGGAAGTAGGAGGTGCTACCATCATCAGGGTTTTTACATGTACAGGTAGAAAGGGGGTCGGAACCGGAAGTCCCCGCTTCCTTCCCCCTTCCGGCAGGTGGCGCGGGGGGTCAACATTTTCATCCCCTCGGGTCATTGACCTCCGCAGAGTGGCGCGTGTACTGCGCGCTGATTGGCTGGCGCGGTGACCACGCGGTTACTACGCGCGTGTACTGCGCGCTTATTGGCTGGCGCGAAATTATTCAAAATGGCGCTGAATGGTTGGCGATTTGGCGCGAAAAGGGTTTAGTACTCCTTTAAAGGAATTCCCAGGGTCGCTATACTCGGCCCCCGTTTTCCATTGTTAATGCGGTGACAGGTTTTTATTAATTGTTTATCGGGGAATGCGCCGTTGCTAGGTTACTACGCGCGCTGTTAGAGGAACAACAAACTTAGCAAATACCTTTAGTGACAATACCGAGAGAATCGCATACACCTATTAATTATGTCATATTTATCGAATTATTACGTCAAATTGACCTTGTACCTATAAAATAAAACATTTTTTGGCGGGAATTTAACAAGGAAATTTACCATATTTACGTTAATTTTTTTACGCTTTTAAACAAGTTGTTCCTAACGGATTATCGTTACGTACCTAGATGACAACTCGGGGGTAGTGTACGTGTCTGTAATCGCGCGTTCCGCCTCGGTATGACAACAGTCGGCTAGATTATAGAGGGCGCACGTTCTGCATAGCGTAAAGATTAATTTATCGCCAATCAGGGAGCCCAAGACGGGGAGATATAGATCTTGGGGTGGGAGAAGAGTCGCTTTGATCAGCCCGAAATTGAAATCGGGTTCGTAATTAAAGTTGCTAGTTAAGATTTCGGGGAGTCCTTTGGGGTAGCGGTAATTTTTGGACATTGAAAACGGATGGGTACATGCTGTTAAAATCGTTAAATTTAATAGGCCTCTCGGGGGTGGATTCTATATACAGTAAAAAGTTTTCAACGCGCCCGCCCCTCAGAGCGCTTCGCGAATTTATCGGGTCAGAGAAAGCCAGTTCGTCGCAAAAAGAATTTATTTCGGGGTTTTCTTTTAAAAAAGTGTCCCATTCACATTCCCATATGGTAATTCAACGCGCGTTGGGGTAATTTTGACGATAATATTCGATTTTGTCGAGAGTTTTTAAGTAATTATTGATATTAGATTCTTTCAGTTCGTAATTGTACCCATTATGGTCAGTGTGATTGGGACACCCGTGCTATAAACACCCGGAAAATTCCCCAATTATTAAGGGTCAGCGCTGTAAATGTCGGGGTGGTAGGGAGCTAAATACGTTTCGCCCTCCAAAGATCGCGCAGTTTGAAACTTTACGTGCATTTTTTGCTCCAAGTAAGTCGCCCATCTGAGAGCTTTAACGGAATGCTTACCCCTGTACCCTGCTGGCGGGATAATAGCTATGGTATTGGGTTTCAGATACCGGCTCAAAAATAAATCGGTTAAAGCTCCCGGTAGAGTCACGCTTTTTCCCGCCAAAATGTCGAAATTGACCTTTTCTCTAAAAAGATTTCTTAAACGGTCAAAACCCCTCTGTAACAGCTTGACGTCATCAATGGCGTACTTTGTCAACACTTCTTTTAAATCAAAAACGGTAAATTTTTGGGCGTCGTACCAAGTTTCGAAATTTGCCAATTGGTCGGGGGTGAATTTATCTACTTCGAAAAAGGATTTTTCCGGTACGACGCCGATATAGTCTAAGGTGTCTTTTTTTTAAGAAGGGATACGGGAAAAATCCCTGCTTTCGCTTAAATTAAAGGTTTTGGAGAAGCTTCTGAGAGGGGCTGGAAAATAAGAAAAGCTATCTATAAATCTTATATTGTATTTGGAAAGAAACATCGCGAGAAGTTTGCAGCCTTTAAAGATAACGTCGGGGACTATTCACCGGGTCAGAACACCTTTTAATACGAGTAAACTGTCAAATTCAGACCCAAAATGCGAAATGCACGTAATGTTTTTAAAACGTGGTTCGACCTTTGAATATTTTGTCTTACCCTTTTTTGCAACGACCTGACTTTTCAATAAGTAATCTAAAAACGTCTCGACGCAATTAAAGCCGGTAAAGGTACGGTAATCGTACGTTTCAGAGTAAGGACTGTCTAGCATAGCTGTAATGAGCAGAACGGGTTTGATCTCGTCATTGTCGACTAAAGTTTCAAAATCAAAGTAAAGGATTCTGGTGGAATTTTCCGGTAACGGGATAGGTTGAACAAAACACGCATTTTTCGGTTGCTCAATTTTAGTAATGGCATTTCAAATCGCATACGTGGTCCCCTTCAAACTCTTTCCCGCAAGTTAGGCAACGTTTAAGTTTGTCGCACGTGCCTATTTCGCTCCAGCCAATAAGCGCGCAGTACACGCGCGTGGTCACCGCGCCAGCCAATCAGCGCAGTACACGCGCCACTCTGCGGAGGTCAATGACCCGAGGGGAGGAAATGTTGCCCCCCCCCCGCGCCACCTGCCGGAAGGGGGAAGGAAGCAGGGACTTCCGGTGCCGAACCCCTTTCTACCTGTACATGGAAAAAGTCCGAAAAACCCTGATGATGGTAGCACCTCCTACTAATGGACCCCCTTCAGTGTTTTTTAATAAGAGCTTTAGAGAAGGCTAAGTAAAATTAAAAATTTAAAAGACCATCTTTTAGGACGGGCCCATCATTATACCACTAATTTACCAAGTTAACCCAGGGAACTTCTTTCTAGGCTACTGTATTTGGTTTAATATTTTACTACTTTCAAGTAAAATGAACAGTGATTTCAATTTCTTTTTTTTTGACAAATATGCAAACTATTTGGCTATTTGAAAACCAAATACGTCGAATAATTTGGTATTTGATCAGTTAACTGGTCTAAATTTTTGCACTAAAAATATTCGGCCAAATTATTTGACGTTATATATATTCGATTTGGTATTTGCCGTGCTTTGAAAAAATATTTGATATTCGATTCGATCACCAAAAAATGGTATTTGCACACCTCTAATACGGAATTAACATGGAACTTCCAATAACACCTAGATATTTATGATTCCACTTTCTCAAGTTTATAGTTAGCAATACAAATATCGACTACCTCACTAATCGATTCATTTATGTTATGAAATATAATATAAACCGTCTTATCTAAATTTGGATTAAGATTATTTTTTAGCCAGCTATTGATTTCGGCCAAGGCTTTGTTTGTTTGCTCTAAAATGTTTTCTAGTCATTTACCGCCAAAAAGTAGGAGCGTATCATCCGCGTCAAGTGTTATTCCTGTATTTATAAAGTCGGCAATGTCATTAACAAACAAGTTAAATAATAATGGAGATATTATTGAGCCTTGGGGGATACCATTACCTAAGATCTTAAAGTTGGATAATATACCATTAACCTTAGTGCAACACTTCCTATTTAGTAAGTAACTTCTAATCCAATTCTTAGCTTTTCCTCTAATTCCTTTACGTTCTAGTTTATCTAACAGTGTATGGTGGGAAATGGAGTCGAAGGCCTTTTTGAGGTCGAGAAAGGCCCCCACCGCCAAATCGCTCTTATCAAGACGATTTAAAATTTTTGTGTAAACTTCACATATGGCTTTCACTGTATCGGTTTTTCTACGAAATCCGAATTGATGTTTTGATAAAAGGTTATGTTTCCCGGTAAACGCTTATAGTATATTATGAAAAGCTTTATCGAAGAGCTTAGAAATGCAGTTTAGAATAGATATCGGACGGAAGTTTTTTTAAATTAAATTAGTTTTCATTGTCGTCAAATAGTTTTAAAAAAAAGGGGTGGGAGGTCTTTCACATCGGTAATACCATAAGTAACATAATGACCATAGCTGTGACAATTATGAAAATTATCACTAAACTTTTTTTCAGTATCGTCAAATAGTTTTAGAAATATAATGTGGGGATAAGCCTGTTCCCCCCTTCCCTCATTATATTATTGTTTATCCCCATTGTTTTCTTCCTTATTTCTTTCGTCGTTGGTTCTTTTCTACCGAGAATTTAATATAATATTATTATATACTGATTAAATTCCCAACGAAATCGAATTAAGATAAATCCGTCCTTCTACAGTGTTTTTCTAAATGAAATTTATATAATAGGTATATCGAAAAGCTGTGTATTGAGTAATGTTAATTCTTAGTTTTTATTAACAACACGAAATGAAGTGAAATACCGTAAATACGCCGCCGTTAATACTTGGGTACAACTGAATACACGACGACGACCAACATAATAACATTAGCAGTTTTACGGGAAATTAACCTTAGGTAGTTATGGGCGTGCCAACCACGAGGGCAGCGGGGGGCTTGCCCCCGCTTCTTTTCTCCGGAGATATATAATATTATATATAATAATAGGTTTATTACCATTTTGTCTTAGTCATCTTATTTTTGCCCCCGCTCTCATAAAAACGTTGGCACGCGCCTGTACCGTATTATGAAATCAATATTTGTACCTGATTACGTGCCAAATTATTGTGTCTGCTACAGCGAAAACCGTCAATTTCGTGCACGTGGAAGGGAACTAATATAGTAAACACGAAAGAAGATAATATAGTTTGTACAGTTGGACTTAACTAAATATAATATGTTAATAGGATAATTTTATTGGTTTTGTTTACTTTGACATTTTTTTACTTGCAGAGTGATATTTTAAGGGGGCACGTTGGGGCTGCTATTTTTCATAATCAAATGTAAAACCATCATAACGATGGAAACAATTTACTAATTTTTAACCGACCCCCCCCGTAGCGACGCCACTGACAATATTTTGCAATTGATCGTTTTTAAAAATAGATCTTTAACAATGTATTATCACAATTTACCGCTAAATCGTTTTGCGCCAAAATCCGAGAACAGTGACGCCTCGCCAATACATATACGTATTTGAAGAATAAAGTACGTATATATGTAGAATTACCCAAGTATTACCTATGATTTGCGAGGAATAATGAAATTACAAAATATCAATTTCAATTTAATATATTGTGCAAATAAAAATGTACAATGCGATTAGAGGGCTAAGTCAGCTGGCGACTTGTAAGCCCTCTATAAAAAATAAAGACAAACAATTTTCCATGAGGTTATTAAAAATATAAATAGTTTGAAAAATATTAACACAAATGAGTTATTAAGTTAAAAAATTAGAGTTCATCGTTAATGATTTTTTGCTTTATAGGTGAAGTCGTTATTTATTTTATTCCGTCCATAAATGAATTTAGAACTAGATTTTGTATTAGCACAGCAAACTTTGATCACGCGCTGTTCACGCTACAGCGACCAACACATTCGTCGAAATTCCACGAGCAAGGATTTTCCCCCTATAAACTGTACTATAACGTGTAGGAGTTCAGCGCCACTCTCGTTTTTATATTGGCTTCAATGTAAAAACTATTTAAAAAAATAATATTCTGCTCATAGGGTAACACAGAAACGTCAATGAATGAGATGGCTGTTGTAGCGCGAGAGATCAAAGTTGGCCGTGGTATTTGTTCTGAAATAAACCATATATCCGAAAATGGGACATGGTCCTTAGAGAAAATTGAAATAAAACGGAAGAAAAAATATGTTTGTACCCTTTAGCTCGTTGATCTATTGAATAACATGATTTGTTAACATGATTAAATTGTAATTGAAAGTATTCGTGTTAAAATAATTCTGTTGGGGTAATCAGTACTTTTGCTCATGCTATAGTCTTAGTCGATAGCTACGCCGTAAAATTTTCGTTTTGAAAACGAAAACATTTGAGAGAGTTGGCCGTTTTCGGTCTATCGAAATCTGGCAGCCTTGCCTGCCTTCCGGCCTGTATCTCCATACCGAAAAAGGCCGACGATTACGCCGCCGAAAATATTTTACTAAACTGATCGGCGGCATTTTTGACCGTTATTTTGAATTATCGACCAAGACTATTGAAATACTTTCGCCCCAGGGATCAAGTGACCACTTCCCGGTCGGACCTTCATCCCCCTCGCGGAAGGCAGCCCCCCCTCCACCCAACCCTGGAAGTAGTGGCACATATACCGTCATTGCCTCCGGACGAACTTTTTCTCTGGGCTTGTAGTTCCTAGAAAACATATAGGGACGATTTTTGACGACCTTAAGAAGATATAGGGGGCCTGGGGTTAAACCAGTTGTAAAGGAGTTGTGGGGTGGACGCTGAGAAACAGCGTAAATGTACACAATTGAAAGAATTCTGCGAAAGGCAGAGTGAAACGAAATGGAAGCTTTTGGAAGGGGACGTAAGAGCGTGGCACTGGTTTTTCCCTTTGATGAATCTTATCTGCCGGCAGTCCTAAAGCCCAATTTCACTTCTTCCCCTTGAAGTTCTTCATTCTTTCTACGTGAACTTTCGTCTTGGAACTATAAGGTCTTTTCTCAAAATAACTTTATTGCCAATGATTTTAAAAATAACTCTAGAACTTTTATTTATAGTTGTTCTAATTTTTACGTATATTAATTATTGTAAGTGCAACGAAGTTGTAGATTATTTAACGGAGTTAGAAACTTGGTGTAGTTCTTTGCTAAGGAGTCGTTATAGCGACGACATAAATATTATCGAAATTTACCATAGACGACTTTAAGGTCATCTTAGAGTTGTACGGGGATTTTTAACTTCTTTATTAAATTACCCAGAATCATTAAATTTGTCATCTTCATTATCAACAGTATACAACTGTTTATTTGAAATATTTCCAGAGTTTGATTTAATACTAAGTTATCAAACGGATTTTATAGACGATCCATACACTTGCCCTATTATTAGAAATGGTTTTGTTGGGAGGCCGGTTTTTAATATAACTCCAGAGCAGATATTGTGGTGTAGAGATTTCCTGAATTTGACATGGCAAAGAACATCCGAGATTTTAGGAGTAAGTGTGAGAACTTTATTTAGACACCGAGTGCAACTTAACATTCCACCACGAACTAATATTTCAAATGAAGACTTATACGAAAAAATACTTCGTATTTTTAATAATACTCATAATGTCGGGAAGAAATATGTAATTGGTGGTCTCCGCGGGCTAGGAGTTCTCGGAGTACCGAGATGGAGAGTTAGAGAACGTTTACAAATTTTAGATCCCTTTGGTAGAGCTCTGAGGCGAAGACATCCTATTATTAGTAGAAAGTATCAAGTAAAAGGCGCAAATGCGTTATGGTGAGTAAACTTTTGAATCTTAAATTACACGCTATCAATTACAATTAAAAAAATGATAATTTTTTATTTAATTTGAGGGCTTTGATAACTTGTTTCCAAAAATATATAACATTTGAGTTATAATATATTTAGACTACAAAGACCAATTTCTGGAAAATGGCTAGCTTATAATTCCGACTTCGCAATTTTCAAGGAAATTGGAAGTGCTTACAATTGCTAATTAAGGTTTTCAGGGCCGTACCCAAGGAGAGATTAAAGGGGAGGAAAACCTACCCCCCTCAATTTTTCGAAGAGTTGACCAATCGCGGTCGATTTGGCGAGATGAAGAAGACCTCCCCTTACGAAAAATATCTTAAGAACATTTGAAACGAAAATATTTGGGAATTTCTTACAAGTTCCCCTTGGGAAACATTGGGAAGTTTGGCACCTTTTTCCCAGGACCGCTCTTAAGAATTTCTTAAGAACATTTGAAAAGGAATCGAAGATCTCTGGGGAAAACCCTTTTACCAGTGGGGAGGGAACTCGAAAACTCTACGCAGAAGGAGTAATTCCGGGTTTTCACCCAGTGCTACTAGCTGGGATCGAACCCGGCTTCTCTGGCTGCGAGGCAAAAGTGCTAACCACTCCGCCACCCCACCTAATAAAATGATTAAATCCTGATTAAAAAGATTAGATCATGATTAGAATGATTAAATAACGTTTAATATTTTCAGTTTAATTTAGGACCCTGCGATAGTGCGATTTGACAACCGATTCACAGAGACCTAATCTAAATCATGAAAAGACAAAAACGTTATAGATGAGAATATAATATAACTTATCGAATTTCCATTCCAGAATTATTTTACTTCGATCTTCAGGATCATCATTAGTTCAACCTAAAATTACCACAGGATTAACTCTAAATTTCGATACTGTTCATAGATGTTGGGGAAAAGCCGTTCTCTATGTTCGCCCTGAATCGACAATTGTATTTTAGGATAGTGATGAGAGTGTGACGATTTCGGACGGTAATGAAAATACTGAAGAAGAACTACCAGAGCTACACTTATCAGGTATTATTGTTTTATAACTATTAATAATATTTAAAATTGAATATCAAATTTTGGTTTTATAGGTATTCTCAGTACCCAAAATGTGGAAATGCCACCTGTAGAAAACGGGGAAAGAGATTCGGCGGATAACCTGGAAAGGGCTTCGGCGGAAAACCTGGAAAGTTTTTCTACGGAAACTTGAAAAGAGCCTCTGCAGAAAATTTGGAAACGCCTACGGCAACCTATAAATTCGAACACAATTGCACAGAACTTTCTCATTCAAACTATGGCGATGACTCTCCGATTGAATTGAAGGAAATAATTTCGGGATTAAGTTCAAAAATTTCTGGAATAAAAAGTAACGATATTAATATTAATAGAGCAAATGTCCTGGATGGGGCTTTACGGGCGTTTAAAAGGAAATCTTTTGAACCAAAGGGATTAATTAACGTGGTTTTTACGGATGATAGTGGGGTAGGGGAAGGTGCCGCTGATATCGGTGGGCCTTCAAGATAATTTTTTAGACTGCTATGAAATGATATAATGGCATCTAACTTTTTCGAAGGACCACCTGCACAAAGAAATATTAACACGCGTGCATCCGCTGTACTTTAATGAGGGGAATGCAAATGCGCTATCAATAGTTCATGGAGGCCCTGGTCCTCAGAGTCTAGCTCCTTGGTTTTACGACTGTTTGTTCAATGAACCTTCATCTGTGCAAGTCTATCCATCGAACATCGTAGATAATGATTTAAGAGAAAGGGTACTTGCAATAAATCAAGCGACCACCGTTGATGAACTCTTGGCAGTTTTAGAAGATCTAAGCGACGTAAGATTTCTCGCGGGATGCGGGAGACCTATTTTAAATATGAATGCACAAAATAGACAGCTCAAACACATAACCTATTATCTAGTGATAGGAAGACATCTAGATAATATAAACCAGTTCAAAGAGGGGTTGAGTACATTGGGAGTTTTGGAGGCGCTTAAAAATTTTCCAAATTCATTCCGGAAAATTATGACGAACAATAAAAGTATGGACATTACTCGATCGAAACTTAACACTATATTAAAAATAGTGTTTTCCGAACGCGGGGGAAACAAGTACGTATTAGAAAATATTGCAGTTGGTTATTTCAGGGATTATTTAATCGATGTAGAAGATGGAGAATCTGCCGTCACATTGGCGAAAATATTAATTTTTGCTACTGGTGCGGAAAGGGAACAGCCGCTGGGTTTCTCCCAAACCCCACTATAGAGTTTTTGCATGAGGTTATCCCATCTATTGGAATTCCAAGCAGGGAGGCTATTCTGTAAACAATCCAAATCGTTTAGACAATTCCAAATCTAAATGATTTGGATTGGCTTCATTTGGATAGGGCGTAAAAACCGTATTCTCTAACCCAAATCGTCAATTGGATCGCTCGAATTCCCTTTCCAAATCTAAATGAACGTCATTTCCTCTCGCACTACGTCATGTTTTTTTAAACGTTTTTTTAATGGTTATTTCATTTGGCGGGTTTTCAAATGTGTTTTTCCACACTGTCAATGAATTTCTTTCCAAGAATTTATTATTATTTCTCAACAATACTCATCATAAAAGAAAATTATATTCTTAGGCTTTAGCTAGTGGTATTTTTTAAAGGTCTTGAGAGAATTTTGGTTTTATAATCTTTTATTTTACTTAACTGAATAGTACAATGGGTGTTAAAGTACATTCAAAGCAACTTATTTACATTGAGTTTTTAGAAGTAAATACTAATTTTGTGCACATAAAAAATGAAGACCTTGTTGGGAATATTTTGGAGACAGTTGTTGAATCTGCAAAAGTAATTTTTCATTAATCATTTGAAGTTGCGAATTATTCTCTTAAATAGACAAATATCGTTGAACATGTGCGAAGTATCTTCTTGTTGAAAACTTGCTTGTGAAAGGTCAAAACATAACACGCTTTCCTACAATACATGAATTATTACTCATATAATTTAATAGCAAAATTAATAATGTAAATCTTTTTTATTTAATAAATATAAACTTCTATATAAGCCGCAAGTGGGCTCCTATTAGTGCATCAGTACAATACGCTTATAAAATAGTAACAAGGTACAACATTAAAAATATGGTAAGTAAGCACTTAAAGCAACTGACAATAGTATACGTGGAAATCTAAAAATTAGTGTATGAAATGAATTTGGGGAGAGAGATGATTGCTATTTATATGGCACTGGGTTAAAACTCTAAACTACCCCTTCAGCGTTGAGTTTGGTAGTTATCTCCCCACTAGGGTTTTCCCTCGAGTTCTTTGGTTTCCCTTTTCCAAGCTGGCACGAAAGGCTTGCCACCACCCTCCTACACATGGAACCCAGCCGCCTACGATAAAGGCACTAAAAGTCGCTAAATTACTTAGGCCTAAGATGGTGTCTTGGGTAATAGCCTAGCTTGATATTATTATATAATCCTTGAAATTCTTGTAAAAAATTAATCATTTTAAACCCTTGAATGGGTTGAATCTACGATATTTGAAAAATGAAACTTTTTAATTTTATCTCAGAGGAGTTTTAAAAAAGGTAACAATTTAAATTCACTAATAAAAAGGTACTAAATAAGGTCCCAAAAATATTAAAAGTTTATCTTCGAGGTTAATAAAAGCGTGCATGTTTTGGCCTTGCAAAAGCAAATTTTCAACACTTGCAACGAGAAGGCAACATACTCCGCACATGTTCAACGAAATTAGTATATTTAAGAAAATACATCGCAACTTCAAGTGTCATTAGACAGTAAATACCTCCAAAATAGAGTTTCCCAATTTTAAATAAACTCGTTGCCACAGGGTATCCGACTATGAAATCCACAAGCGTGACGATTATCCGGAAAGTCTGGGACGATTGCTACATGTGTGAGATCTTTCGCTCCAATTGTTCCGGGAAAGTTGCACTCTTCTTGGTTCCTCAATTAAACAGCAGCTTTGTGCACTTCAGTCAAAGAAAACTTTATGTACAATAGTACTAGATGCTGGTTGATAGCCTTTGTAACGTCACTAAGACAACGGCTTACACTTAGTTGGCTGACTCAAAGAAAAGATTTTGGCCTACATCCGGTTGATATGACCCTTTCAAATAAAATCTCAAAGCGATAAGTACCTTAAAAAAGAACGTTTAATTTTATTAGTATTCATAGTTAAAAATTGTTAGAATTGTGAAATTTCTTACCTTCAAATCTACTGGCAATTGGCAAAGCGGTGGTTCTAGAGTATTCTTGGGAATCGAAGGTCCTCTAACTGCAACACTTGATTCATATCTCTGTAAACTCTTCTAATTCATAGATCACGACGTTCAACGCGATTACGATATTCTTACAACAAACGAAAACTAATTAATAATAGTCGTATTATTAATCCAAGGTCGGAAAAACAAAGCTGTCATTTTAAACGAAAAAGCAAAGGCTTAGGATATTCTACCACCAATAAATGAATGCCAGAAGAAGTTTAAGGTTTATAAAATATAAATTAGCCTCGCAATTAAGCTTTAAACTTACTTGGAGCAATACCAAGAAATCAGTTGTAAAATACCACGAAAAATATCAAAATGGTAGCGAAAAAGAGCCCACTCTAAAGAGTTTACTATAGAGAAGCAATGGCGGTCAAAAAGTAAGGAAACGTGAGAGAAAATCAGGGGGGATAAACTACCTAAATGAGTAATCACCCCCATTTGGCGGGCTACTTGTATGGCCAAATCATTTGGCTTGCTTCGAGCCCAATGATTTGGGATTTAGACTTACAGAATAAGCATTTTTGTCATTTGGGGTGCCAACTGTCCGAATTCCAAATGATTTGAACAGACTCGATCCAAATGAAAATTACAGAATAGCCTCCCAGGTACCCTATGGCGAATACTTGCGGATTGGTAATGAAGTTGCCGATTATACACAAAACATACTCGGAGTTCAAAAATGCGATGGATGAGGGTATTTTATGTAGCCCTGGGTTTGGGCCAATTTAATGCTGTTAGGTTTTTTTTGATTATTTAAATCTTGGTTTAAAAAAATATTTTGGGCATAATACAGCTTAGCTAGAGAACACGTCATTACCTTATTTCCAAAACACCATATCTCTTTAAGATTTGTGTAGTTGTGTACATAGATATCTGGTTTTCCAAATAAGGTAGCGAAGTACACTGTAAGAAATAACGCTCTTGTTTTAGGAGTTGAACATTTTCCAATATTTAAGACCTTTCGGGGATTTGAAATGGAATAAATTTAAGCCTTTCTAAGAGCATTTTTAAACTTTAACATATTATATAAGCCTTTTAACTTTCCGAAAGGTCTTAAATATTGGAAAATGTGTAACTCTTTTTGAGGTCTAAAACAAGACCTTTAATTTTTACAGTGTAGACTTTCCAACACTATTTTTTTACGTTTTAGCTACAACTGCTAAGGGTTCTATATGTACATTTTAATTATAGCAAATTAATCACTATATATAACCATTTCGCTTTTCAAAATATACTGTAGTTGTTGTGTGTGTGTGTTTTTTTCAAATAAAATACAATATGGAATTCCTATTTTAATAATTTTTCCAACTTTTGTGTGTCGTAATAACCATGGATTTATCAGTGGTAAATAACTAATAACTGAATTTAATTAGGTAATTTTTAAATTTTCTCCTAAATCAATCTTGGAAACGTGACGTTGAAATATTTAATTGTCCAGTTTAATTAATTCATGTCAAGTTTCCCTCGTCGAAATATTTATTATGTTACGTAACTTAAATATTTTCACGTAAGTAATCAAAATTTAGAGAAACGGCTCCACTCATTTTCTCGGTACCACTTTTAGTGAAGTCAAGCTGCTAATCAGTCAGATTTGCTTGCGTAACAGCTAGCTCACATACGTCCTCCTTGGAGGTGCTTTGTAGTTTGAGCACCGTTTCGCGAATAGAGGGTGGCTTCGACGCCCGTACCGAACCTTTCCAAAAAAAACAAGGATTAAAGAAGCCTAACAAAAAACCCTTTACATGGTAAAAATGAAACGGGTGATAGAGGAGAAACTTAACAACCGCATTTACGAGCACGGGCAGAGGGGGCGCCTGGGTCATTGTTGCCGGCGGGTGGCGGAGTCTCTTCAAAATTTACGTCGTCGCCCCAGCCGGCCGGTAAATCGCGGAGAATGTGAAAAGAATAGCGGCTCCGTCACCCGGACGATCTGAATGCGGCGTTTAATGGCTTCCTGCCCACGTTCCGGGAGAAAGGGCTTTTGGCTGTACTTAATGAAAGTATTAAAAGTTTGAACCTTGGTTTAAAGGAAAGCGCGAATTCAGAGTTCGATAATGATCCATTAGGAAAATTTGAATATAGTATAGAAAGTGCACTTTCTTAACTATATTCAAATTTTCCTAATGAATCATTATCGAACTCTGAATTCGCGCTTTCCTTTAAACCAAGGTACAAACTTTTAATACTTTCATTAAGTACAGCCAAAAGTTCATGAGGATTTTTGTAGTAGCCCTGAGGTATCTCGCGGAAGTAGTACGTATATTTGTAATCTACTATGTGGGCTGGAGGGTTCGATAGTAATTCCTTAATTTCTATTACGCATCCCATTGGTTCGCATACGTTATAAAAAGATAAATAATTTCTACCAGGGCAATTTCCTAATCTCCGCGTAAATTAATGGGTTTGGCCAACTTTGTAGAATACGAGGCTAGAGTATTTTCAAGATTGTTTTTATTCTTATGTCTAGTATTACTAGGAAGAGTTATGTAAATCCCAGAGGTCATCATGATTAACCCAACTATTAAACGATGGAGGATATCCTAGCCAACTAACGTACAATTGTTTTACTCCGTTTTTAGCTCTCTGCAGTAAAACCTTGTTTTACTTGTACGAACGAGGCGCGCTGACCCTTTGAAGCTCTCTCGAATAGAACGTTACTTTTATATCGATTTCTGGTAAGTCTTTTATTTTATAAACGGGAGGGTGTCTTAACTATAGCTACGACTTTAAATATTTCTTCGGTATAATTAGCTTCGAATCCCCTTTGAAATATCATTTTAGTTGTATTTATTATAACCAAATCCCCTACTTGGAATTGCGGTTTCATTTTTAGTTTCTCGGCATAATATTTAGAGTAAATATTTTTGTACACACGTAATACGTTAGTTTCCGAAACGTCATTGGGGGCCAATTTAATTGAGCTATGGTAAGAGGAATTGTACGCTTCGACCAAGTCCTGTAAGACTTCCAAATATCTATTTGTGGAGTGATGGGTAAAATATCTATACATTTTTGTTTTTAACGTTCTATTAAACCTTTCTACGATAGAGGCTTTTATCTCGTCATTTTCGGTACTAAAAAATTTAACTTTATTCTTTTTGAAACATCCTTGTACTGCTTTATTCCTAAATTCCGTGCCCTTGTCCGATTGGAATTTTTCCGGAATTCCGTCTTTAAAAACCATTTTTATATTTTCCAAAATCTCTTTCCCCGATTTAGTTTAAGAGGTAACCCCCACGCTTTTCTACTAAAACAGTCTACAATTGTTAAAATATATTTGTATCCGTCATTATCAGCCTCTAACGAACGCATATCGTTAATATCCGCCTGGTATTGTTCCCTTAAATTACTAATTACTATTTTATTTCGTTTAAACGTTTTATATTTCGGCCTATGCATCGTAAAAGCGTCGATTCCTCTTAACCATTTTTCTACAGTTTCCCTACTTAGGCCATGAGACTTTACGGACTGGAATAACCATTCAGCGCCTCCGAAAGACGCCGGATGCTTTGGGTCAAAATATATTTTTTTTAAAATAGCTTCTCCCATACTTTCGACTTTCGCGCGCGACTCCTTGTTTGTTTATACGAGTGATGAGAAGAGTCTCCGTCTGACGCTGAGTGATCTCGGTCGAGGCTACGAGTGGAGTGGGGCTTATCTATCCTACGCGCGCCCACTTTAAGGAGGAGGAGGATATTCGCGCTTCACATTTGGTTTAACGGGAAAACGTCTAGTTTGTTGTCGGGCGCTAGGAGCTAGCGGGACGGGAAAGCCGGGGATTGTCGGTGAAGAGTTAAATTGGAAATAAATGCGAAATATCCGATAGGTTTTGGGTAGGTTCTAGGATTTAAATACGCTTTAGCAAATTCGCTTATATTGGAACCTTTAATAGGTCGACCGTTTATTACGAGCTCCCCGTTTTCATCCCACCGTATTCTTTCTGGTACAGTTTCCAACTGATCCACCATGCTTTGCGCTTTTTGGTAATATATCAAAGGCAAATCATATATCCAGTCCCTACTTAGCGAGTCGAGCGCGGGAGCAATTTCGATTTCTTTAGGAGCCAAGGCCTGTTTACGTAGATTTCCGGGTCTCACTAAAACTTGTTCGTATAAAATCCATTTCGAGGCATCGTCTAAATCTTTCATATTTAATATTTGGTCCATCTTAGCGTCTAATTCAGAGACGGTCAGAGCGAGGGGGTACGGGAACGGGTCAGGCTTTAAAACGTCGCTAGGGACGAGAATAATTTTTCTGGCGTGTTTCATTGTTTACTTCCGAATATAGAACCAAGTAGGGTTGACACGACGGGTAAAAGAAACGATAAAGATCCGCCTCCAGACTGTACTTACAATTTCTTTTTACTTTTCCAAGCTACGCGTTTACTGGCTAATTTTCTAAGGGTATTTTTATGACGAGATAACCTGGTTTTTTGGGTATTTGATAGTTTAACGTTACCAATTAAAATGTTAGGAATACACTCGGCTAATGCGTCTATGAGGGATTTGTCGGCTTTAGCTAAAATGGCTTTTCATTCATTGGGTTTGCAACAACCGAGATATCGGAGAGCGTCTCTCTCGATACGCACTCTACGAGAAATGATTCATAACTGATTGAGATTACGAAATGTTAGGTGTAGCACGTTTCTCCCAGTAAAATATTAGTTAAGACTTTTTGATTTTCGGGACACGTTTGAGTTAAATTAAATACTAGATAACCGTGAGGTCTGGAAGTAGCGTATTCGTAGGCGTCTACTACAAATTGCCATTTATCCGGGAACATTTGTCTAGCGAGATAAGCCACTTGTTGACGGTCTCGGAGACGTTTCAATAAAATTATGTAATGGGAGTTCAAGGAAACTGTTCGG
Organism: Leiobunum rupestre; assembly: GCF_980474605.1. NCBI lineage: Eukaryota > Metazoa > Arthropoda > Arachnida > Opiliones > Sclerosomatidae > Leiobunum > Leiobunum rupestre. Next base: position 56,719,720 of record NC_143393.1, on the reverse strand, counting down.
CTATCTTTCGATTGATGGAATAAGTTCTGAGTAATAAAAATAACTCTTAGAGAACGGTGATGCGTGCCTTTCACGAATAAATCTCCAATTTGACCGTCATAGTCAGATAAAACCGGCAATCCTTCTTTAAAAACTACCCTATGCTTCATTTTATCGTATAAAGGCTGCCATTCTCCGTAATACCAATGTATTTCTTTGAAACCCGGAACAAACATTTCCTCTTCGTGATTAATTATAGATTCAATTAAATAGCGTTTGTCACTCTGACTCGGGCTTGCCGTTACGCAATTAAACGGATGAATAAATTGCATGGTTATCTCCCTTCGAGTACTAACGTCTAAATTAAAATTCGGTTAAATTTATGTGACTCTTCAGCGGAGGAAAAATATAATCGAATAACCTATTTCGTCCCTTACCCCGTATAGGTTTTAAATTCACTTTAGAGTCGTGAGACTATATTCACTTTAAATATATTTTAGCGAGAATTAGCGATTGGCAGCCGCTACGTGTACTTCCTCGGGACCAATTAGATTCGCTTTTTATAGGCGTAGGGTACCGTAGTGAAGTCGTCCAGTAATCGTTCCTTGTCTACGACGGGTCTATAGATTTTAGAACGGTCGACGGAAAAGACCGTATGCTCGGGAAGCCCTAAAATCTGCCGTGGCTGGGGCACGATTACTGGCTCGTTCGTTTCTCCGTCGACGCCTATCAAACTTGTAAGACTGTCCATATTAACCAAATCTTCAATGCCTTGATTTATACGGAACCCTTTGACCTTCATCTCATAGGAGACTTTACCGGTCGTAGGGTTCAGTACTTTTCCAACTCATCTGTCATTTCTCCGATAGTTTCCCGTCTCAATCTCTATACCATCTCGTTCTTTTAGATAAATGCAACTGTCCGTATCATAATAATACGAAAGCGGGTCTAATCTCCTTAAGTAAGAGTATAACTTGATCCTAGCCATTGCCGTAGTATAGGTGGCACTACTACGTTCGTGTTTGGGTAAACAAGATCGATATCTTTCAAAAACGCCCACTTGACCACGCAATGCGTTTGACTCAAAGGAAAAACCGATTTAACTTCTATATCTGGGTATAAGAATAGATCGAAAAACTTTTTGGGTTCGTTAATAATAGCCGAATGGTCTTTACGCGGGTTAAGACCGAACCGTCCCAAAAAGAGTTAAGGCAAAGCTTCGCGATGGTACGTAGTCCGGGGTTCTTTTTAATATTGGAAGGATCAAGTTTTACTCCGTCCTTATCGTAATATTTGTCAACGTATTTCTTAATCTCTTCATCGGTCTCTATTCCCGAGGGGAAGCCGCTGGATTCCTGGTTGAGTTTAAGAAAACCGTTGACGTATTCGGAGAAAAGACCGCCCTCATTAGATAACGGATAGTATTGTACTATCTCGTATTCCCAAATTTCATGAATAGAAATGACCTTGTAACCCATTTCGATAGCCAACTGTACCTCGTCAGCGACCCAAGTACCAGTTATTTCTCGTTCAGAGTCTTCGTGGGGACAATCGTGCTGGTTACGAGACTCGCTACATTTTTGGCAGTTGGCAAACACTAGTTTCGATCCTATTCTTTGGGGTAAAACGGGATGATAGAGAGATTGAGACGGTAGCATTGTCACTTTTATTAAACCGTTAACGGTAGAAATGTCGGGGAAAGGAACTTTTACGTGTATTTTAGGGTGTCCCACGGTTAACTTGCAATACTTGTTACACCACGGATAGAGTGAACAAATATCAATGCATTTAATTTCCTCCCTCTCTTTACACTTGTGATGTAATTTCTAGGCTGACGTACGTCCTCCGAAAAAGGCTTCGCGGGGTCGGATTGGCTCTTTAATTTTTAATTTTGTGTAGACAGATAGGCATCGATGGCAGAGTTAGTACTCCTCTCGGCTTTGAAGGTGCATTCCCATTTCTCATGGACAGCATATCCCAATTGCTTCAAGCGGTTTGTAGTAGCAACGGTTGACGCGTATCGTGAATTATGGGTCAGTGGGTGGTTGCCGTATAATTCTAAGTTTCTATTGATAGGAAAACACTTTTTACAGCCGTGAAAATAACAGCCGTGATATTGAAACACTTCGTTATCGAGAAGTCCGTCCACGTTAATGTTAAGAATTCTAGGTTCAAATCCATTAAAAGCAGACTGAATTTCCTTCCCTCGTAAGTGAGACACCCATTCAAGCCATCCGATCGCTCCAAAACTCTGGTTGCAGTTCATACTATAGGCGAAAGAGGGCACTACACCAATCGTATTGGGCTGTAAAAAGTGTTTCCTAAAGTTAAAACTGCATACTCCCGCAATCGTTATCGCGGTTAAGAACGGGTCTATTTCGAATTTATCCATGAAAATAGAACGATAAGATATACATCCTTGCAAAAGAATGTTTACGTCCTGGCGACAGTATCGGATTAAATATCTTTTATAATCAAAATAATTAAAGTTGGGGTCCGAATTACTGCAAGCTTCGGACAGGGAATCGTTATACCACTTGATAAATTCATCGTAGGTCTTACCGCTTAAACGATTAGGGTCGTACGCTTCGATTGGAGGCATGTCATTATGTAGTACGTAATTGGTTTCGGTCAAGCCGGCTGGATCAAATTCATGGTCTACGGTATTAAACAATAAATGCGGGAAATGTCCCTAATTCAAATTATTATCTAAACCGAATGTGGAAACGAATTGAGAAAGAGCAAAACGCATAAAATTTAAGGAATCTAAGAAATTTATTTTTTTATACTGTACATTCATGAATTTGGTCCCGTCAGTCAAGACTTTAGGAATCCACTTTGAATCGACTATTTTACGTACTATAAATTTCGCATCGTAACCTTTAGCGTTATGGGCGATACATATTATCTTATCAGCCACTCTGTTAAGCGTACGAAGATACTCCAGAAAGTCCCCGACGGGGTCTTTTGAGATAAATATTTACTCACGAGGACCACCACCGCATTTAATGCACGCGTACCGACTACCTTTTTCTTCGAAACAGAATTTACACGCTTTTTGCGAAACGCATAAAATTGTTTCGTGAATCAAAGAATTGGCTTCATTACACTTTGTTTGTATACATTCAAAGTCATAAAAAACGAAGACTTCCGTTTTTGGAGTACTTTTCTTGGAGTCGTAAACCCGTGTATTATTGCTATTTATTCGAGAACGAGTAGTTTTTTCGGCAGAATCTTTACGGTCGATCTTTAAAAATTTATTTTATTCGGTTTCAAATAGATCTTTTAAACGAGCATAAAAATGTTATCGAATGCATGTATTTAGCTATTGTTAAAAACCTTAAAAAAATTCACGAATTATTATATGGTAAACCTTTCGAGGGTTTATTTTTGTACCCCGATCAATTTAATTCGTCCCATAAAGTAAAATCTTATTTTGTCTGTTTTAAATCATCCTCGGAAGTACTACAAGATTTTTCTAATTTACTCGTAGATAATCAATTAACCTGTAAACTTAGCTACTTTAATTTGTTTTCATTCAAAATCCGGAACCATTCCTTCTGCGTAGAGTTTGTAAGTTCTCTCCCCACTGGTTAAAGGGGTTTTCCCCCGAGATCTTCGGTTTCCCCTTCCCATTAAAACTTGCTGAGGTTAACGGTTATAGTTAGTGTAGGGAGCTGTTGGCTCGCGTGGCATGAAGGGCTTGACACCACCCTCCTACGCATTGTAAGCCGGCCACCTGTTACTTGATCACGCACAAGCAACATTGCTTATGTGGTCGAAGGTTGTGCCTTGGGTATTAGCTCTATAAAAAAAAATTGTGTAATGTAATTATAACCATTTAATGGAATATCTGATAGTACCTACTAACATGTAAAACAAAGTTCTAAAATAAAAATTAATTGTAAATAACTTATTTTTATTGCCTATAGATTAGAAATTAAGGGGTTTGGAAGCGATAAATCATAAAAGATTAAATTATGGGTAACGAGGGGTTGAGGTGGGGGAGAGATAATCTAGCTATATTTTCCCCTAAAATAGAATTGATCTCTTCCCCACCCAAATCCCCTGAATGCCCTCTATCATAGAACGCTAAAGGTCCTATGATAGAGGCCAATACTAATTTATTTCATTGGAATGAAAAATATTTCGTTGGAATGGCCTCTGATGCAATAGTTCCGAGGACTGAGGCGATTACAACAAAATAAATTCTACTTATTTTCCCCTAAAATAGACTTGATCTCTTCCCCACCCAAATCCCATGAATGCCCTCTATCATAGGACGCTAAAGGTCCTATGATAGAAGCCAATACTAATTTATTTCATTGGATTGAAAATTATTTCGTTGGAATGGCCTCTGACATAGGACGCAATAGTGCCGAGGACTGAGGCCATTAAAACGAAATAAATTCTACTTATTTTCCCGCAAAATCAACTTGATTTCTCCGAAATATCGTTATACGAAGATATTTATCGTAGTGCTTAGCGCGATAATTCGATATATATACAACGTACAAGTAGAAATTATATATTAACTTCACGGTATATGTTTACCCACCCATAGGGGGCCCCTATTCCCCCCGATCCCGTAAGGATCTTGATATTCGCGGAATACATTTAATTATAGAACTATGCAGCCCAATTTGGCGGATTTTTGCGGCAATTTTCGCAGTGTTAGTAGGTGAAACCATGTGACCCGGAAAAACTTTTTATAAACCAATTAGTCAGTGTGATTTAAATTTTTGTCTCTATTGTGCATGTTATCCCCCGGTTAAAAGTAAAAATAATAAAAAGTAATAGTGATGGCCTAACTATCCTACTAATCAAAAAAAACAAAATATTTGATTCCCCCCATTTCATTTTTGTTTTGTAACTAGTGTATTAATGTTAAAATAAATATTTTGTGATTGACTAAAGACAAAGGGTTTCCATTCTGAATTCGAATCTCACCCATTTTTTTCTTTCCCCCGTATGTAACTCCTCTCTCAGATTTAATTAACGCCACGAAAGGCCACGACTCGCATTTTGTCTCCATCTTCCCCCGCCTTGGTGAATTAATATCTTCGAGTAAGGGCTAGGTATATTTCCGTCCATCAATTATATGACGATTTCCTAAAAAGGCTGCAAAATTGGTAAAACCTCCCGTTGTTGTGCCTCCAACCACCGGTTCCCGATTTTCACAACAAATACGAGAAGCAATTAAAATTACTTACTCAAAACCATATCATCTCACCGCTGTGCGGATCTTGAAGTGGAAACACCCGAAAACAAAGTATTTTTAAGCAAATAGAAAATTAATTTTTATGAAAAATTTCCAATTTTGGCTTAACTAACGCGCATCAACTTTTAGTGAAAATTTCCCTTATCATTAAAATAACTTACGTGGTGCCATCAATCGGATAAAGCGTTTTTTCGGGTTTCAGCACATCCGCCGCTCGGTTCGCAAAATCGACACATATTACCTAAAAAAAATGTAGTTACTTAAATGCTTACCGCGACCATTATATGCCCTGTAAAGACCTGTTAATCATTCGCGGAGTCCCTTCGTTGCCGAATAGATGGTGTGGTTTTTTCTCCTGTGATAAAGTTATTTATTTTAAAATTGAACTCTTCATTTCAGGGTAATTCGTACTTTTTTTAACAACCTGTTACCGGTTCCCGAGCTCCCTGTAAAATTTCAAGATTAATCAAAATATCTAGGCTTAACATCAGGGAAAATGAAAAGAACGTTAGATTATTTTTTTATTTTGTATGTCTTTTATTTTAAATAACCTTTTATATTTTAAGAAATACATCTTTCTAGAATCAGTTCTGAGGCTCCCCTTTATATATTTAATTTTCACATGTTAATTTCCATGTGGACTTCTTATATAATAAAAATTGGAGTTTATTATTTGAATATAATTATATTAAAATTAATATAATTTTTAAGTTACGAATCTTAAATTCAAGGGTTCTACGTTAATTTCCAAAAGTATTTCATCGTTTCAAAAAACAAATTTCTAGAACTATAGATTCCTCGTAAATTTAAATGTTAATTTCCATAGATTTAATCCTTTCCACTTCAGTTTTAAAATATTTCCAAATAGATGAACTTGAAAATCTACTAAAATTCTTCGTACTACCGGGCGAACGAGCTTAGATCAATACTTCCAGCGTAGCTTTTTCTTTACAAACTCCTATTGTTCAAACTATTTAAAGTTAAATATAATTGTAAATTTGCAGAACACAAGCACGTAAAAAGACGTGCAAACATTCCATGCCTAATTTGCAAAAAGTTAACCTCCGGAGATCTACCTAGACATCTTATACAAAACCATAAGGAATTCTCGGAGAAAAAGCGGATCAAAATTAATCATCTAGGACGGGATACATTTTTTAGTGGAATTTCCCAGGGATATTTAGTGCATTCCGATAAATCAACAATTCCAAGGAAGTGCAACTGGCTGTAATTCGCAAATTGATTTCTGAAAATCACCTAAACGGAACTGAAAAAAAGTAACTTTCTAATTTATAAACCGTATATTAAAAATAATTTCCTGTAAACAAATTAAAATATTGGTAATAATTAACAATTTATAATTCATTGGACTATATGAAATTATTTTTTTCTTTTTTTGCTTTATTTAAAGTTTAAAGGCAACCCCTATTTAACCCAATTTCCGTCTAATTCCTTTAGCTGCACTTGCTGTTCTAAATCACGTTGGGGTGTTGGTGAAAGATAAAATATCCACAATAACTAAAAATTCAGACTGTCTCTGCACAGGCCACTGAATTAGAGGAGGAGTTTCTTAGTAGCCGAGCGAGCAAGAGAAAACTTGCCAGCGGATATATAGGTATTTCAAAAGATTGATTTTGGTTGGGTGAAAAGTTAATATTACATTTTTTTACACATATTTTATGCTATTTTTTCATTTTTTAATCGATTAACTTTTGAGTTATTCTCCTTTTGCCTTCAGCCGAACCCCAGAAAGGAATCTTAGTGCTTAGTACATCCACGCATTCACAAGACGTAATTTCATCCAGTTGTAGTTCAAATCGAAGACGATTCATCTTTGATTCATCGGGTATTGTTTATCTTTTTTGATTAGAGTAGTCGAAAATTCAACCATATCTCTAAGGCACATTTGACTTATTCCAGTTCCAACCGTAAATTTTAAATTTGTAACCTTAACAAAAATAATTTAATTTAACCGTAAAACCCTCTTTAAGCTAACGGTCGTGATTTGTTCTTATGTTTGAACTTAAAAAAATTTTAACGTCTAAGATAAAACGTTAAATTTGGCTTTTTTTAAATAATAAATTCTTTCACTTATAGTTTCGCTACCATTGTTAAAATTAATAAAGACACTTGTACATAAAATAACTTAAAAACCACAACTAGTTTCGTTATCCCTTCGGGAATATCATTAGGTCTGAGACAATAAATTCAGCTTCTTGTATTAATAATTTATTTGGGATCGAAAGACAAAACCACGAAAAACCTGCCGTTATTTGAAAGTACAAGCAGTTTGGATGAACTCGGGGAACCAATTCAATTAATCATGAATTCTAACGATCAGTAAGAGGAAGTCGTAGAAAAAGCAAAATCGGCCAAATGAGGGAAGGGCCCGAGAAAAGTTATGCAGGAAAAGGGGTTTTATAAAGGATTTCCCAAAGAAACACCGAAGTTGCAACAGTTCGACCGATTCATGAAAAACTTCGAAAACAACAACAGCGATAGTAAGTTTTTAAAATTCGGTTGTGGTCAGTGGTTATAATAAGCTTAATCTGATAACTATTTTTTCGGGAGTTTTTGCCCCTGAGATATAGCAGTACACGTGAAAGCAATATTTTTTGAGTGTCCTAAGGAGTAATACTGAATAAGAAATTGGCAGTTGTATTAGATAACATGACGAAGAAATAAGTGTCTAGGCACACTTATAAATAAAGGATTTGCGGTCAACTGATTATTTGACTGATATGTACCTAGATAAATTTCCTTTTTCGATTCCGTAGCCGAGCACTTAACCCGATTCCCTAGCTATTTATACTAAAAGGCTCTATATGGTTTTTATTAATCTAGAAGCACTACAACTGAAACGTCTTCAGGGAATTGTACATCCGGAGATGTAGAAACTGGTAAATTGTTTAAAAAAAATAAAATACAATAGTCAATAACGGTTTTTTTAAATGAAGATGATGAAATATACAAATTGATAAGATAGGGACCCCCAAGTCCCAGCGCTGTCTTCCCGGCACAATATGACCTCAAACCAGATTTGGCTAAATCCTACCAATATATTTTAACCGATAGCAAATTCAAAAATTTGGGGGATTTGTGGTACCCGAAGCAGGTGGATCAACGAATTAACTAAATAGCCTACAAGTGAAGCATTAAAAACTATTATAAAAATTCTTCTAATAATGTTTTCTTATTCAAGATTCAAAAACCAATTTTCGGAAATGGAACAAAAAAGGATTGCCTCAAAATAGTAGGATTTAAATTCTATAATCAGAAAGCGCAAACTTAAATTCAATTGATCTATCTTAGCGGGTACCTGCAAGAAAAACCAAGGCAAAGATCGAAGATGAGCTTGACGACAAAATCAGGACCGGATCAACTAAAGGACTCATAACGTGACAAACAAAACACAAAGGTGAAGGGTTGTTTACAAAGAAAGCGTTTGAAAAAGGTAAATAATATAAATAAAATAAATATTAATTCAAAATTAAATAGACAAATTTAAATACATTTTAGCAAAATAATAAATATAACTTTTCTGCAGGTGAGGTCTTCTGCGAATATGGCGTTGCTCACATTTCCAAAGAAGAGGGAGAAAACGCCTAAAAGCAACGGTCGACGATTGCTACTATTTTTTTAAGATTTCAATGGAAAAGACATGTTTCGACGCATCCAACCCAAAAACTTACGGGGCCACAATTAACCACAGTCATACGCTTTTCAATGCTATACCAAAAAAAATATCAATGATGTTCTACGCTTGTTTTTCGTTGCTGCCAATAATATTCCGCCCTTCACCGAAGTGCTCTTCGACTATAAGGGAAAAAAATCTAAGCGCGAAGAAATTCCTAATTGGCTGATATCAGATATAGTAAAAGCGAATTAGAAACGTATCAGGCCGACTTAGAGAGTAAGCAAGATGACTAACAAATGAACAATTTGTTGGAAATTTTTTAATTATCGTAAAACATTTGTGGTTATACACTACCAAAATATGAAATAAATTTTGAATAATGCAACTTTTCATGCATTGTGCATGCTTTATAGTAAGACTTAAATAATAATATAATTTACCATAAGCACTTAAATCCGATTCTCTAGCTATTTATACTAAAAGGCTCTTAATGGTTTTTATTAATCTAGAAGCACTACAACTGAAACTTCTTCAGGGAATTGTACATCCGGAGATGTAGAAACTGGTAAATTGTTTAAAAAAAATAAAATACAATAGTCAATACCGCTTTTTTTAAATGAAGATGATGAAATATACAAATTGATAAGAAAGGACTTAAGTTTCATCGTGCCATTAAGTCCCATCGCTGTCTTTCCGGCATGAAAAACCTCTACGTTATACAATAAAAATGCAGATAAACAAGCTCACAAGACTTTCCAATACAGAAGTATTGTCGCGCGCCATAATTGAATTTTAAAAAAAGGTCAATTGGTCAGAGTAGTTTTTTAATTTTTTTATTGAAAAGTCAAGTTCGTTTCGATTTGTACACCACCACCTTCCAATTTTAGAACATAAAACTGATAAATACGTAGAAGGAAAACGAAATCGCATCTCTAAATTCAATTTTAGGCATATATACTTCGTAAGTTATACATTTCTATCTAATTTTATACTACATATTAATAACGACTGATATTCTTCGTGAATTTTGGTTTCCTATATATCTTAAAAGTAAACTATTTCTTACAGTAGATATACGTCGTAAGTATTGTACCTCGGTTCGTCTATCCGCAGTAAAGGTTTATCCTGGGTTTGGGGTGGCGCCGTGCACCCCCAGGGCTCGAGCGAAGTGAGTGCGCGATGCCGTTAGGAGCCAATACTTAGAATACATTCTACGTTGTATAAGTCAACCTCACGCTGATAACGTAGTATTGGACATAGTATAGGCTATAGTTCTGGTTAAAGTTAGTCAATCCCCAGTTTCCTTCCAAAAGGCTATGGACGGAAAGCGAAATAAAAAAAAATTGAACTAAAAGCCCCTTTCCCTTTGGTTTCTTTAGTCGTAAACTTTTATCAACAACAAGTAAGGTAGCTTATTAGGTTCTTAGTTTCTCACATGATCGAGCGCACAAGACTAGGTAACAAAACAAATATCCCCGCTTTCCTTTCATAGCTGCTACCCGACAAATATAGAAAGTGTAATAAAAGTTACTTTCTCGGCGTCTTGTTTTGTTTCCGCTGGAGCTGGTTTATTTAAGATCGTAGCATATTGAAATTTTGCGATTGCTCATCTGGCCGGAACGCGTTTTAATCAATTTTTTGTTTCTTTTAAGGGACCATTTAACTAGTTTTGGATTCCTACACGATTTGGCTCGAAACTCTTCAATTCGCAACAAGCCCCAAAGGCTCACTTGCGTTTGTTAGATAATTATTTAAATTATCATGCCTAAGCCGTTTGTGTTTGTTACGGACACTTATTATAATTTTAATTGCAACTTATTGGCCACTTTTAATTCTTCATAATTTTAATAACGTAATTGATGTTAACATTCGGATATGGATACTTTTGTTGTTGGCTAATTTTAACTTTGTATGAGACGACCTCGCAGCGCTACGCTACAACGAATTTCCGTTTTTGATTCCCAGTAGTTTGAACTGATGAAATCGGCCAAAAATTAAGAATACGTCTATCGTTTGCACTTCCAACGAACGTGTCACGCTACTAACTTTAACATGCCTCCATTAGTTACTGATGCTCTAAATGTAGATATCAAAGTGAGATTTGACAGTTTTTTTTTAAATTTATTCATCGTGGAGCGTATGGAACCCTTCAAAGTGTCCAATTTTCCTTTCGCTATAAAAGTTAAAAGAGAAAGGACTTCAAGGGCAGTCAAAGCATCACGAGCTTTACTAGATTTTGGTTTTGTCTACACAATACGTTTATTCGAAGTTTGCGAAAACGTACTTAGCCTCGTATTTATTACTAGAGAAAACTTTATAGATTTCTAATGTCAAGTCCGCATTGGAAATTGCATAAACGCGCAACAAATTTAGCGAAACCTATAAATATTTTGGGCGGCAAATTGAAAATTTTGTTAACACTAAAACAAAAACCTCGTTGAAAATTTATTGTTCGGATTTTTCAACGTTAGGAGACGACTTCCATACGTCACTTAGGACCTTAATCGTGAGTGTCCTTTTATCGGTTTCCGCGGGCCAAAGCTGTGGCTTAAGACTACTTTGCAACTCGTAAAATGAAAGTAAATCCACAATTTGTAATCGAAGTTCAGTACCATATAGCCTAAATGATATTCGAAAAGATGAAAAATATCTTTTGTGGTCAAGAGACTCTTAAAGTCGCATATAAGGATATCTATCTCACGAGTACTATCCATTTGCAGTAGGAAAATTTGATATTTTACGAAAAACTTGCCATGGTATCCAAATAATTTCGCTATAACTGAAACTAAATGTTATACAAGACCAAATATATACTTGCACAAGAATCCATTGCCGCCGTTCCATGCTATTCTACAAATGTGGGATAACTTTAGCTCTCTCAAGCCGAGAACTTTCAAATAATCAAAAAATGACAATATTTACGAAAGGAGCTAGATTTATTGTCGCGTATATCTAACGATATAACGGAAACCAAAACCGGAACGGCTTGGCTTGGAGTTGTTTGTTTATTTAACCAATTTGTGGAAGCACAAATAGCTCAAGAAAAAAGTCGGTAAAATTAATGATTTTTATTTACTATCTGGCGAAGCAATATTCCGCACGTTTGGAAAATTGGTAAAACCTTTTACTTGACGCATTGGAAAGGAATATAAGTCAGTTTTTAGATAATTTCACTGTTAATAGCTTAATCAGTTGCGAAGCCGGAGAAGCCGTTATTGCGTTTATTCTTTACGGCATTAGTACTAGGACCACGTGCTCAGATTCCCATGTTATTTTCAATGGGAAAATATACATACTGTGTTGTCAAAAACATATTATGTTGCCATGGCAAAACTAATGCCCATTGCAACTTTTCCCTTGGTGAAATTTAATAAGTTCTACACACCCAATTAGTTTCAACAAAATCGGTGAGTAGCACCTCGGGTACTCCTCGTTAGTTTTGCCATGGCTGCCAAAATGGTTTTTGATGGCTTAAAATCTTTTTACCCTAAGGAAAATAGAATGGATAAATCGCATGTACATTTCGGTATGTAATAGTACAATGTGTTAATTAGGTAAATGTAAGTATAATTGACAAAATTTTGGTTAGGGAAGTAAAATTGGTAAATGCCATAAATTGGATAAATATGGAAGAAAAGTGGCTAAATTAAGGTAAATGCCATTAAATTGGCAAATTTTTAAATAATATAACGAAAGTTTACTTGTATTTACCCAATTTGCTTAAATGCTACCAAATGTACACGCATGTACCCAAATTAACCTGAAATTTCCCAATGTAGAATTTGTTTAATATAATTTTTTTAATATTTTAAAATTTTCAAAGGGGTCGGCTTCTTGTAAGTAAATAAAAGATAGCTCGACAAATCCATTTATAATAATTAATTGAATTCAAAAACTTGTTTTAAATAACCTTTCAAAATCAACCCTGGTTGAGGTATTATAATTTAATATTTTAAATGTGAGAATGTAACAGCTAATGAGTCTCAATGGTAGTTATAAATAAATTAAAGTGAAGAAGTGAGAAAGATCCCTGATTTGAGGAAATTAAGCTAACATTTAATAGGAATAATAGGCGTTTAGTTTGTAAAATAAATTTTACATATATTAAAATGAATTGTTTTATAATAAGTTAAGAATGAGTTGTGCTATCTATTATGTTTTACAGAACATGTTAGATTTAAAGTGTAATATAAAATTATTCACCAGTTACATTTTTTAAAGTGCCTTACATTGAAAAAATATATTTTTCAAAACCATTAAACTATTTCCAATTAGTTCCTATGCTAATAAAAGTATCCTGAAAACCTCAAAATTATAAATCAAATGGGGTATCAATATAATGTCTGGCCAGTCAAATTAAAACACCCTGTTCATAAAAACAAGAAATTGTTTTCGATGAAAAGTTATTTGTTAGCAGAATATCAGGAGTTAACCAATAGCTAACTGCTTTTAATAAACATCAATTGACGTCATGTAATTATTGGTACCGCGATATCTTATAAACGGTAAAATCACTCGAAACAGTCATTATTTGAATTTCAGGGTTATACATAAAATTTTGAAAATGTTTTTATAAAAATAAGAATCAAATTATCGTCCTTGCAAAATTTTTGAATGTTATACTCTATTATTTGCACAGAGTCGATACCAAGGTATAGTGAAAATGAGTTAGCTATTTTTCAAAAAAAGTAGATTAAGAGTGACACGTTATGACAAGAGGACAAATACACTATCATAGAATTGACGTGAAAGGAAAATGTTTTAATTAATGAAAATAAATAAATGCTTGTCGAACCAAAAACCTTTCAAAACATTTCAATGATCATATTTTGTATTTTGGAGAAGTACGAAACAAGGTAAATTAATTAAAACTTAGTTTTATTTTCTGAAGACGCTAGGATAACGCTAAATTAAGCAATCTGATCGTGCGCCTTGTGCGAATACAAAATAATTCACCTCAATTGATTAAAACTAACTTTATTTAATATATTCTAGACAAAATACGATCAGTAAACAATGGCTGTGTTCAGCTCACTACATTCCAAAAAACTGACTAAAAACAAATCATCTCTCTCAAAATAAAAACATTTTTGTCCGGGTGAAGGCTCCTCTCCCATGTGACAGTCTACTTTTATCTCTCATTTTTGGGGAAGGAATATTGGGTTCAAGGTTCTCGTGAATGTTTTCGCTTTCTAACGCTGTAGTTCAGGGTGTTGATTTCAAAGACAGGGGAATAATTATTTGACGGAACATCCCGCCCGCCTTGAAATACTGTTTCAACGGTTTAATACAATGAAATTCTATAAAATCTGGTATGCCATGAATGAGATTACTACATTTTTAAAGGGCAAAGTTTTGTAATGGCTCTTGTAAGTTCCTTGTCAACGGTTTTTACCGTTTCGACCCGAACACACTCATCAGCTCCTGGATGGAGTTTGACTGCGTCCCATTTTCCATTTAGTTGGAGGTATATCTGGCTCTTTTATGATGACTAGATCCCCAACTTTCAGATTAGGCTTAGGGGTCACCCACTTTGGACGCTGTTGTAGGCGTGTCAGATATTAACTTCTCCATTTTTTCCAGAAGTGTTGAAGGATTTGCTGGCTGACTTGCCATTTTGTGAGTCTATTGGATTGTATCTTTGAGAGATCTGGTTCTGGGATGGATGTAAGTGCATCTCCCATCAGAAAGTGTCCTGGTGTGAGAGCTTTTAGACAAGTTGGGTCCGTGCTTAGGGGGGGTTAACGGTCGAGAATTCAAACAAGCCTCTATCTGACAGAGCTATGTCTGCATTTCTTCAAATGTTAAATTCTTGACCCCTACTACTCTCTTTAGGTGGTATTTTACTGATTTTATGCGCGCCTCCCATAACCCCCCAAAATGCGGTGCAGATGGTGGGTTAAAATGCCACTGTATTCCTTCGTAGGCACACCATTGAGACACTTGGTTGTGGTGCACATGAATTTTAGAAAGTCTTTAATTTCCCTGTCGGCGCCTACGAAGTTAGTGCCACAATCGCTAAATATATCTGCCGGTTTTCCGCGCCGAGAGACAAATCGCTTCAGCGCCGCCAAGAAAGGTTCCGTAGTCATGTCACTGACTAGCTCCAAATCAATTGCGCGCGTTGAAAAACATACAAAGAGAGCCATGCATTCCTTAAACATCTTGTGCCCTCTTCCCTTGATGACTCGCATGAGAAACGGCCCAGCGTAACCGAAACCACCCTTTAGAAAGGCTCTTATCGGACTTACTCTGGGTGACGGCAAATCGGCCATTAATTGCTTGGCCGTTGATGCTTGTTGGCGCACGCAGCGGGCGCATCTACGAATGTGAAAACGAATAGCATCTATGAGGCCACCAATCCAATATGTTTTCTGCAGTAGCGCCATAAGAAATTGGGAACCTCCATGGAAATTCCTTTCGTCTTATTATGAGGTCTGTTAAATGGCTCTTCCTAGGTAAAATGATTGGATGAGTTGATTTTCTGATCGCTTGGCGTGGCGTAATCGACCACCGACACGAAGGATACCTTCGTAATCTAAGAAAGGAGTTAACGATAGAATTTTGCTTTTGCTTTTTAGTTGTTTATTTTATTGAACTCTCTGAATTTCATCGTGGTATTTGTCCAGTTGGACTACCTTTATCCAATGACCCATTGCCTTTGCCAATTCCTCTCTCGATAAAAGTTCCACGTCTTCTACTATCTGGCGTGTTTGGGTTCTTATTTCGTTAAACTGAAGTACGTGCATTATGTATAAAACGTAACATGTACCCGGTTACATGGAGGAGCGTTCTCAACGATGAATGTGCTTCGAGTAAAGAACTTTCAAGGTGAAAAAGAGCTACCATGGACTTAATAATCTTTCCCTCCACTAGACACTCCTCGGGCTCGTCATCGAAGGAATGATTTTCCGTCGGTGAGCGTTGACTCAGAAGTTTGGGTCCTTGCCAACACAGTATGTGATTGCGTAGCTTTGCAACGGATATTCCTCTTGAAACGCAGTCACATGATTGCTGGCAGCGTCTGGTGAATCTCAGAAACCCTGTTGGCTACAAAGGTTTTCCATCTTTGAGATGGTGATGCTAACCACGACAGGACTATTGTGGAGTCTATTCACCCATGTATGTCTTCGATTTCTACATTTAGGGATTCGACAACTAACTTAATGAGTTTAGTCAATAGGACGGCTCCACACAATTCCAGTCTGGGAACTGATTCTGACTTCAATGGAGCGACTCTGGTCTTAGCTGCAATGAGTTGCACTTGTGAATTGCCATCGCTATTTCTGCTTTAGAGGTAAACAGCTGCTGCATATGCTTGTTCCGACGCATCACAAAACCCATGAAGACTGAATTCTTACTGTCTGGTTGTGATACGTGACGCTCAACGGTGATATGTTGAATATGTAGTAATTCCTCCCGAAATGATGTCCATTTGCTTTCCAGACTAGATGTGACGGGTTCATCCCAATCCAGTTTACTCGACCCGAGTTGCTGTAGGAGATTTTTTGCGACTACGACCATAGGCGCTTAAATTCCTAGTGGGTCAAACACCTTTGCCGTGTCTGATAGAATTGTTCTCTTCGTCACAGTACTTCGAGACTTGGGTAGTGTTACCTGAAATATGAATTGATCTGCGGCTGGTTGCCAATAGAGTTCCAATGTTTTGATTGCTTCATCGTTATCGATTCGAAGAGGACTTTGAATTTCTCTCAACTCGGAAGGTATCGACTCCAAGAGAACAGGGCCTCGATTCTGAGATTGTCGGTAAGGAAGTTAACGGGAGAAAATCCTCGTTAACTTAGAAAATTGTCGCTAGCGAGAAAAAAAGGCGATTCTAAGACTCTTTAAGAAAATTGTAGTTAGAAGAAGCCTAAAATTGTCGTTAATGCTAACTACAAAAAAACGTTGTCGTTAGAGCCACAGACGATAATGATTTTAAAGATGGCGATTTTTTTGAGACATGAAATATTAGCTTTAGCAGAAGAAATTGAAATTAATCGCGATTTGAGACTTCAAAGAGTAAAACGAGATCGAGCTCAAGCATTTGAGTTAGGCGAGTTCAGAGTTAAAAAGCAGCTTGTGTACACTCTTTGTGATATACTTGGGGAGCGTTTATCAGAAAACAATGCACTGGCCATACCAGTTAAGTTAAGTAATATATATGAAGAATTTCCCTCTATACACTATAATAACATCTCTAATTTTAGATTTTGATTGCCCTGCGTTTTTACGCTGTCGGATGCTACCAAAGAGCCATTAGTCAAGATCTTTATATAGCAGTAAGCCAGCCTACTCTAAGCCGGTGTGTAAATACTATTAGTCAAGCTATTGTTGATCTTCTCATGGGAAATTAAATTAAATTTCCCATCAATGATGACCAACAGTTGGAGATGGGATGTACCAATTTAATTGTCAGAAAAAAAATTTAGACAAATATTGTGATACTTATATGTGCTTTTCTCTCTAGTTTTAATAAGATTGCTGAAATTCCCGGTATAATTGGTCTCATTGACGAGTCGCATATTGCTATAGTGGCACCACCAGCAAATGATGAGCATTACAAAGAAAATTTATACGTTAATCGTAAAGGATTTCATTCATTTAATGTTTAATTTGTAAGTATAACTTTCACCTTAACTTTCTGATATAACCTATAAATAAAGGGTCTTTCTATAAAGAAATGCAGCCTTTTTGTTAGAATGTAGCTCTTACGTCACTGTCTTTAACTCACTTTCGTGACGTTAGAGCTACATTTAATATTTCTCCTTTTTAGTCATTTTATTTTAATGAAACATCTAATGCGACCATAATCTGAAATGTAAATGCTAGGTTCCCTGGGTCAGCCCATGACTCGCATGTCGCGAGTGGCTGGATTTTTAAGAGATTCATATATGAACGGGAGAAAGAGCTCATGGCTTATTGGTGACAGTAGTTACCTCCTGCGACCATGGTTACAAACTCCTATTCCAAATCCTCCAAAAGGTTCAGCTGAGGAAAGGTTTACCAGGGCCCTCACTAAAACTCGTCAGGTTGTGGAAAGTAGCTTCGGCGTCCTCAAGTAGGTGTTTCGCTGTTTATTGCAACACCGGACATTACATTATCATCTGACACAAGCAGCTAACATTGTGTATGCGTGTGCAACATTGCATAATATGAGAAGGGACGTAGATCACAGACCTGAAGATGACGAGTTTTCTAAGACTGACAGCGAAAGGGACAGTGAAAACGATGATGATTTGGAACCCAGAGAGCAGGAAAATAGAAGACGAAGAAGGCAAAGAGAGGCTAGGGCTTCTAACGCTTATCAGATAAAATAACTGCTTTCTATATCTGTGGCCTCGTCGGTTACCGAAACGAGATAGCAAAACTAGATTGCCGCAGGTCAGATAAAAAAGGAACAGCTAGCCAGTGAATTCAGGTTTTTTATCGGCGATATATCTTATATGATAAATAGTAATCAGATTGCCTTATTCAGGTCATCGTTAAAAGCCCTAAGAGAGGCGCAGTTAAGTAGAGTAAGGCGAGCACAAGTCTGGGACATTCCCAATTATGAGCCTTAGCAAAATGAGAACTGGTTGCAGCCTAGTAAAGACCTAAGCGCTCACCTAGTTCGAAGGTACCGTTAACGCTGTAAGATTACATTAACAAGATTTTGACTTAATTTCCTCCCACTCTTTTTTTAATTAAATTTTAACTTGAGGCTGTTTTGATAATCTAAGTTTTGTAGTATAGATATTGAAAAAAACACATTTGAAAGATAATAAAACGCTTTAATTTTCATTATTTTTCTGACCCTGCTGCCTTGGTCAAAGCAATGTTCCCAGTAGCTAGTGCTTCGATGGCGGTCACTTTTCTTGATATTAGGATATTTTTCTCCTTCAATGCTTCTGCAATGTTTTCTAAAGCGTAGCTACTTCTTTCCAGCTGATCGAAAAGAATTGTCGTACCAACACCTGAAAATTATCGTATTTCAGACCTATTTATCGTACGCTTCAAAAATATCTAGAGAGGGCGAAATTAAAAGGGGGAGCGTTTCTCTCTCTCTTAAGAGCACTAATGGCGCGATATTCCAAGGCAAAGAGAATCCCTGGCAGCGTTGCCATACGTACTATAATTATTGTACAAATACCATGATTTTGCATAATATTATGAATTGTACTATTTTTTGGAGTGCGTACTATATAGCTCCGAAATGTACCATATTTCCAACCTATTGTACTATAATGATATTATTTTTATATTTACACTATTTCTATTACAAAAATAATAAGAATACCTTATTAACTAGACATAAAATAAGTGTAAGGTGCTTTTCCTCCACCGCCCGGGCTCTACGCCTCACGCCACCACCTCTTTGAGGAGGCTCTAAAGCACTTCAAGACATACAAATACCTTGGAGTCACCATCACTTCTACGCTTTCTTGGGATTCTCACATCTCGAGGATCGTTTCCCAAGCTCATCGTGCCCTTGGGTTTCTCCGGCGTCACCTGCACGGTTGCTCCTTCCCCACGAAAGCCTCCGACGTCAAGACTCGTGTGACCCCAATCGTCTCCTCACACGGCAGCATCAATCCACAAGATTGAAATGGTTCAGCGGAAGGCTGTTCGTTTCGCTTTGTCTATTGGCTACTCGTGGGACGTCAGCATAACTCGGGTCCTCCAGAACGTCCACTGGCCCTCCCTCCGGTCGCGTCGGCGAGTAAAGCGCCTCGTGACGGTCCACACTATCGTCCATAAAACTCACGGCGCTCTATCTCCTCTCTCCCACTCCATTTCGGGCTGGGCTGGGCTCGATCCCCTCGTGGCGGTCGGCGTGGACCGCACTACGTTTTCCCTTTTATGAGGACTTCAACTCGACGGCACTCTTTCGTTCCTTCGTCGCTGAAGGAATGGAATGCCCTTCCGGACCACCTCAAATGCATTGTTGACCGCTCAAAGTTCGCCCGCTAGCTAAACGATTATTTAACCTGATCTCATTATCCTGTGTAAAATTTCCTGTATATACTCTTTGATCTCATTGTTTTATAAATTTACCTTGCAAACTTCTGTACAGCCCTCTGGCGTGATGGGCATCGCCTTTTGCCGGAATAAAATACTTTAGAGCTTGAAAGCAAAGGCCATGTAACTTTATTCAAATTTAAAGTATAGTTAAAGTTACGTAGTTTTGGCTTTCAGGTGACGAAATATTAAGCCCACGTTCGAATGTTGCCAGATCACTCGATACCACAGAAATTGGAATTTCTATTTGGCTCGGGCGGCAAAATTTCGAGAATCGTTTTATTTAGTTATTTCGATGGGAATATAGCATTTAAATGAAAGTTAGAAATTTAGAATCTTGCATTAAATAAATAAAAATAATGTTTAGTTCATCCTAAAAATAATATTGTCTTACGACTTCCACTGCATCCAAAAGATTCTAGTTTTTGATTTATCCAATTATTTTCTTTACCCGTTAAGTCAATTTTCAAACGCGTGTATTTTCGTGAAAAATGGTTGTGTTTTCAACGACCAAACGGTTATTCTTATGTTTTCGACGTCGCTCTACATTTTTCTCATTGGAAAAATTTTACGAGCTCCAATAAATCAAAATTTATTTTTTCAAAATTTTAAAATATTATTTTAAAATCGACAAACATTATGTACAACAATGGCCCCCGGTACTGACAATTCACAAAAAAATTATACATTCTAACTTCAACGGTTATTGAGAAAAATCACTTTTTCGATTAAAAATGGACACCCTGTATAATTCAGTAGATAATAATAAAAAAATAATCGGTATGTTTCTAGACCTCAAAAAAGCATTTGACACGGTGTCTCATATAATCTTGATAAAGAAATTAGAAAAAATTGGTATACGAGGTCTCGTGTTAAATTGGTTTAAAAGTTACTTATAGTGACCCATGCACATTGACCTTTGGTATTCCCCAGGGAACCATATTAGGTCCAATTTTATTCTTAATTTAAGTAAATGAATTATGCAATCTCAATATTGAAGGACGCCTTGTGTCATTTGCTGATGATACACTTATTTTATGTTGTGCAGAAACTTGGGATGAAGTCTTTAGTTTGGCTCCGAAGGCAATTAACAAAATTCATACTGCCTTAAATAATGGATTATTGACCCTTCATGCTGACAAAACCAAATTTATATGCTTCTCAAGCAGAATTTTTGAGAATCAGAATAACTATAAAATTAAAATACACGATCATTTAGAGGATGAAATTATTTGTAATGTTAACTGTATGGAAATTGAGAGAGTAGAGTCAATTAAATATCTTGGTATTACTATGGATAGTAAACTAAAATGGAAGTATCATATTGATTGTTTATTTCGCGTTAGTTCAATCTATTCTTGATTACGGTATTATCGCCTGGGGCGGAACTAACAAGATTTATATAGAACCATTGGAAATTATCCAGAGGAAAATAATAAGAATTTGCTTAAAGTCCAACTATTTTGAACATCGGGTTAATTTATATCGAAACATGAATGTATTTTCGGTTAGACAATTATATGCTAAACGTATTTTACTGTACACCTATATAAGAAGGGATAAATTAAACATAGTAAATCCTTATACAACTCGAGCCATGACTAACAAAAATGTCATGGTTTCTAGAATGTATAAGGATATTGGACAAAGACACTTTAATTACTTAGGTCCTCTATTATATAACAATTTGAACAAGGACATTAAACACTCTATGGATATATATATATATATATATTTAAGAAACAAATATTTCACTGGATTTTAGATTATGGATATCTAAATTTGTGTAACTTTTTCTCCCTTATGTAAATTTTTGTTATATTTTTTTCTTTGTTTTGTTTGTGATCTCATAAATTGTACCCATTCCCCTCAAACTTAGTAACTGAGAGTCCCCTGCCACGCACAAGTCAGTGGTCTTATGTGGCATAAAGGGGCGATGCAATATTTTTCTTGATTTTGTTGTATTTAAACTCTGCATCAATAAATTAATTTAAAAAAAATCACGCGCTGTTCGAGCAATAACAGCGCTCTGTTCCATGCGCGCGCTTGCTCCGCGTGCAGTCTGCGGAGGTAAGGCGATAGAAAATTAATACGTTTTTGGAAAGGTTAAAGAACGGATAAACTTTAGGCTATTTTAAATATTTTAAATGTTAGGAATTACTTAACCAAGGCTAAAAAATAAAACATCGCTTTTTCAACCAATTGAAATTCTCCAATTTCGTGCCGAATTATTCCCATTCCAGAACCGGTTTCGTTTTCGAAATCGGACTAGTGGTTCCGGACATATTGAGGGAAAACCAAATCCAAAAAACGAATTTTTAAAGCTTAATCAAAAATAATTTCAAATTTTAGGTCAGTTTTAGTTGGCAGCGAGGAATCGACCGACAACTCGGTTACATGACTTTTTACAGTTTTTGACGGTGATTTTTTTTAATATCTTCGTAGATTTTCCGATATTTTAGGATATTGAATTCATATTTTATAGTTTTGTCAGTATTTAAGAAATAGTTACGATATATTTTATCGCCGTTTTTGAGGTTTATAATTAGTTTCGGGGTAATCAGGGAGCGTTTTTAAGCATTTTTAATTAGTTACGGGTTAATATTTCGTTGTTGTTTCAGCATTTTACATAAATTTCGGGTAATATGTCGGGGTCTTTTCGAGTTTTAGATATGTTTTGAACTATTATATCGACGTTCAATTAATTTTGGGTTAATATGGCGAAGTTTTTTGACATTTTTAACTAGATTTTGTATAATATGTCGGCGTTTATTGGAATTTACAATTAGTTCCGGATTAATATTTTCGCGTCTGTTGGCGTGTTGAATCAGTTTCGAGCTATTATATGGAGTTTTTGACGATTTCAATTAGTTTACGGGTTATGTGTTTGGAGTTTTTGACGTTTTTACTATTTTCGGGGCTATGCGTCTAGGTTTTTGAACGTTTTTAATTATTTTCGGTGTTATGTGTCTGGGTCTTTTGGCTTGTTGAATTAGTTTCGAGCTATTAAATCGGAGTTTTAGGCTTTTCTTATTTAGTTTTTTGACGTGTTAAATCAGTTTTGAGCTATTATATCAGCGCTTTTAATTAATTTTGGGATAATCAATCGCGTTCGTGTTATTATATAGTTTTTTCGCAATTTTGGATAGGTTTCTGGCGAATATTTTTGCGTTTTTAAGCGTGTAGGGTAAGTGTCCAATTTTTATAATTACGTAAATAATGCAGTGGTTAATTGGGCTTAATTTAATAAAACTCAGGTAGAGAAAAGAAAGCGTGATAAATAATTAAGTTTACTAAAGATTATTGTTTATTTGATGAAGAAAAAACAAAATTGAAATCGAATATATCTTTACACAGTTATTACTTGGCTTCTGTGGTAGTACTCCAAAGGATTTTGAGCCTTTCAAGTTTTGTTTTTTTAGCAGATAATCCACTCTTATTGTTTATTTGTAAAGGGCGCGCAATATTAAAACCCGGATCAAATATAATACCATCCAATGTTTTAACTTGCGACACGGCAACATACGTCATTTTAAGTGAAACTTGTTGGGTCCGATGTCCGCAACTGCTTTCTCTCATGTTAAACTTGGCTTCTCTCGTTTCAAAATACTACAGTTTAGTTAAAAGAAAAACTCGGCTTCCCTCTTCAAATTCGAATAACGAAACTTTTTCTTGGACCCGTTTATTTCCAATAAGTTACAAAAGGTGTCGCAGGGAACTATGCGGTGCACTTCTGCTAGCTGAACTCATGGAAAGTCTCCAAGATTCTGTGGGCCTTCATTTCACTCAAATCTGAGCGTGGACTGATTCTACCGTCGTACTTGGTTGGATCTCTTCATGTCCACGGTGGTGAAAAACTTTCGTTGCGAACAGTTTCCAGAATCCAAGAAATTCTGCCGGAGGGGAAATGGAATCACGTTCTTGGAAGCGAAAATCCTGCTGACGTCGCTTCACGAGGAATGTCCACTACAGAGCTCCTTAATCACAGACTCTGGTGGAAAGGACCTGCCTGGTTGTCCAAACCCAAATTATGCTCAACCTCTTCAACTCCAGAGTCAAATTCTTCATACACAAAAATAAATCCTTTATCGTCAAAGGCAGTCAAGGGTGAAGAAAGAAAAGTCATTGTGGTCACCAAAGCGCACACCGGAGATATGGCAATGTTAACGAGATATTCTTCTCTCCTACGATTATGCCGGGTCACTGCATGGATGCGCCGATTCGCTCACAATTGCCGGGCCAGATACTACAAAAGGATCGGTACTCCTGACGGATACACACTAATGATCGGCCCGCTCATCACCTCTCGAGAATTGGAATCAGCCTTGAGGGTATGGATAAAATTCGTTCAAGCCTCTGCCTTCCCCAGAGACATTGAAGCCTTGGAGAATCGAACCCCTATTCACAGAGACAGCAAGATCCTGAGCCTTAATCCGGAAATCGATGAGATAGGAGTCATACGAGTCGAAGGAAGACTTCGTCAAGCTGAATTCAGTTCTGCTATTAAACATCCGATCTTGCTACCATGACATCATCGCTTCACCGATATGATAATTCAAGAGGCTCACGTGCAACGTCTGCATTATTATTATTATTATTCAGGCACGCGATGCGATTCGACATCATATCGGGAAATGCGTTGTTTGTACGAGACAACGAGCAAAGACCAAATAATGGGCGATCTTCCGAAAAGCGAGGTTACAGTACTCTCGTGCCTTCGCCAGGCCTGGGGTGGACTATGCCGGACCATTTCTTCTACGACCAATTTCTCCAAGAAGCAAGACCACCTACAAGGCGTACATTACCCTCTTCGTCTGCTTCGTCTCGAAAGGACTTCACTTGGAGATCGTGTCTTCCTTGTCTACCGAAGCCTTCATTGCAGCCCTACGTAGGTTCACTGCCAGACGTGGGCGACCGAGCGATATCTACAGCGACTGTGGGATGAATTTCGTCGGTGCAGCATGGAGTTAAAAGAGCTAACAAAGTTAATTCAATCTAGCATCCACAATAAAGCTGTAGTTAATCACCTTTCCGCCGAAGCCATCACGTGGCATTTCAATCCTGCTGGCGCTCCCCACTTCGGCGGATTGTGGGAGGCAGGAGTGAAGTCGGTAAAATATCATCTCCGTCGGGTCATTGGTCAAACTCGCTTGACTTACGAAGAGTTCTCCACTGTCACTACACAGATCGAGGGATGTCTTAATGCCAGACCCTTGACGCCACTGTCATCCGATCCGACTGATCTAGGAGTCCTGACTCCCGGTCATTTCCTCGTTGGAGAGTCACTGCAGTCTGTTCCTGACCCGGATCTCTGGCATATAGCAGCTGCTGCAGAAATAACAACACGATGTTAAAACCCGTTGCCTGCGAGAATACATTACCAGACTGCAACAGCGGCCAAAATGGATGACACCACAGCGCGACATCAAGGTTGGAGACATGGTTCTGGGCAAGTCGGATGTCACGCCCTTCTCAAGTTGGCCACTTGCCCGAGACATCCAGATTCACCCGGGTCTGGACGATCATAATCATAATCATAATCAGCTAGGCTAATACCCAAGGCACCACCTTAGGCCTAAGTCATCATGCGACGAGCATACACGAGTCGTTACTTTACGCACAAGCACAGGAGAACTGAAGCGTCCAATCGTAAAACTCTGCCTGTTACCATTTGATGGTGAAGAAGAGTTGAACCCTCAGCAATCAACAGATTATGGTTGATATACTTATATCAACGGCGGGAGAATATTCGGGTCGTGTTGTAATCTAATTTTTTGATCTTTGCTTTAATTTTGTTAATCTAATCTTATCTTAAAATATATAAACATGTGCCAAATTCGTTTTTTAATACCTATATCATAAGTGGTATTACTCTAAGTACCCAAGACGCGCTGTTCTCTGGGACGTGTTCTCCCCCTTTTCGTGACGTCAGCACGTGAGGTGGTTCAGGGGGCCGTTGCGAGCGCGAAAACTCCTCGAGAGAATCGAAGAGAGAAAGATTTGAATTTTATTTCTGCTAGTGGCGCCCACTAGTGTGCCAAACGGGAATTAACGGGGCGGAGGGCTAGGCCCACGCAGTAGTTTTACCAACCTTGGGTTAGGCCGTTTCTCTTGTATAGGAGATTTTGGGGGAAATAATATTCAGTAATATCCCCCTCTCCGCGAATCGAGCCGAGCCTCGGGAATCGAGAGAAAACTCGAGAGACGTTCGTTTTTTCTTCCCCGTCGGCTTTCTAGTAACCGAGCACTAAAGCGTAAACCTACGACGGCAATGGTTAGCATTCGTTTTAGTAGCAGGTATAGATAGCACTATTTTAGAGAGAGAGAGTTTGGCACACGGACAAGCATCGCCCCCATAGAACCCGTTCGAAGTTGGGTACTTAGAGTAATACCACTTATGCCTATATATATATAGTCGAGATTTTAAAAAATAAAGTGTATTCATCAGTTCGTATTTATTCAACACGATGACCCTTCAGCTTCAGTCTCCCTCTCTAGAATAGTTGCTGGTCCCTTTAAACTGGACACGAACGGACCTTGTTCCTTTTTTCTGGATTCTTCTTTCTTTCAGCCACAAGGAACTCTTCAGTTATTTGGTCTCCACAGATTAAACAGTGTTATCTGAAATTGAACTGTTCAGAGATTGATCTCGTGGCCCTTGATGGCGTAACATTTTATTATCCACGGCGAACAGCTGCTTTGATCAACTTCGGATTGTTGTATTTCATCTGACAAGCACTGTGCTCATAAATCTCAATCACATCCTTCAATAAACGCTAATTTTCGCGGTTTTTACACCTCTTTAATTCACTAACCGCACTTTACCTTCACTTTTAGTCTCCTTACATATAAAACAGAAACCCACGCTGGGACTGCGATCCGACATTCTGTAGATTTTGAATTCAAACGGCACTCACGTCATGGGCTAGCCGGCCAGACAAACTGAAATAAAAACCAAATTGGTCGGGGGTAATTTGATCTACATCGCTCGGAGTCTCAAATTGTAGCAATTTTAATCTAGGTTTTATCAACAAACTAGTCCTTCAGGTTTAAAATCGCCAAAAACTGAAATTTTTTTTAAAATTTCGCGGTTTTTTCGATTTATGACAAGGTTACGTTCGGCGCTCGAGGTCTCAAACTTGGATTATTCATTGGGGCAACATCGTAAACAAGTCAATAAAAATTCAGAACTACCGGAATTGACGCAAGGTACCTCCCCTTTCAGGCGACAAGGTTACTGGACTATAAGGCCGAAGGTGGTGCCTTGGGTATAAGCCAATCTGATTATTATTATTATTATTATTTCATTTACTATAATAGATATATTATACCAAAAAAGAATATAAAAATGAACTACTGCAAAGACGGACATCAACGTTACTTTTTATTCAATCTTGTCTTCAATCATCACTCGTAATATATTTTTATATGATCTCTTTATATTGTGGTAAACCGTTTAAATGCCAGTATTGTATTTAACTAGAGAGAGGTATGTGTAGAATGTGAAGTCACATCAAATAACTGGTTATAGGAAACATCACCTGTTTCGTGTCGCTGATTTATTCAATATGCCTTCTCAACCAAGATGAGTAAAAACGCGAACAAGAAAAAGAGACCAAGAAGCGGGGGAGAAAACCAAGCTTTATTAAGGAATAATATGCGGTACTTCGGCCGATAGGCCTTCAAGGCGAAAAACTTAATTAAGACTAACCGACAATTTTACTCCTCACTCTCTAGACCATTGGTGGTTCTCGTGTTTTTGCTCTACCAACCAATGCCCTCGTTTCCACAGGTTCAAGATATTATTTAAGGTCAAATTAAGTACAAACTAAAGGACATCGCACTTCTTTTGTGAGAATCAGCTTTCTATGATTTTTCAAGCAGGATCGTCTTTAGTGGCTCCTCCTCCACCTGTTCAGTCTCGTCGAAGAGGTCCAGTCAAAGAATATAAAGCCCCAGGAATGGAAGGATTGATATTATTGGCCGCGTGTTTTGGTTGCGCTAGAAACTTCCGGCAAAGTAAATCAGAGTAACCGGAAACGGTTACCGCAACCCGGTCTCTCTTTAAAAACGAGAGGCGCAAAAGTTCCACTAGACGGAGCTACACCTTCCATTCTTGGGGCTTTATATTCTTTGGTCCAGTGGCTCCTCTGGCTGCTCGGTCTCGTCGAAGAGGTCCAGTGGTTCCTCTGGCTGCTCAGTCTCGTCGAAGAGGTCCAGTGGTTCCTCTGGCTGCTCAGTCTCGTTGAAGAGGTCCAGTGGTTCCTCTGGCTGCTCAGTCTCGTCGAAGAGGTCCAGTAGCTCCTCTGGCTGCTCAGTCTCGTCGAAGAGGTCCAGTGGCTCCTCCGGCTGCTCAGTCTCGTCGAAGAGGTCCAGTGGCTTCTCCGGCTGCGTCGGGTCCAGTGGCTTTTTCCGGTTGCGTCGGGTCCTGTGGCTTTTCCGGTTGCGTCGGGTCCAGTGGCTTTTCCGGTTGCGTCGGGTCCAGTGGCTTTTCCGGTTGCGTCGGGTCCAGTGGCTTTTCCGGTTGCGTCGGGTCCAGTGGCTTTTCCGGTTGCGTCGGGTCCAGTGGCTTTTCCGGTTGCGTCGGGTCCAGTGGCTTTTCCGGTTGCGTCGGGTCCAGTGGCTTTTCCGGTTGCGTCGGGTCCAGTGGCTTTTCCGGTTGCGTTGGGTCCAGTGGCTTTTCCGGTTGCGTTGGGTCCAGTTCGCGCGTAGGAATAGCTGATAACTTGTTTCCAGGGCTTAAAAATCCCTTGTATCATAAACACACGAGCTTCCATTTTCAAAACCTTCTCTCTATCTCTGTGGCCATTGTCTGCAAACCTTCAACCTGGTCCTTTGAAGGATCATATGAGAGACCAGACATTACACTTACTTCATCAATAAGCAGAAAGCAGTTCCTGTTTCTTGATGACATGTTTTAAGTTTTTCCCTCAAAGCTTCAAAAATGATATCGTTGAAACCTGTTTTCATCATGACACCTTCCTTCCATTTTCTTTTAGTTCTCGGATTTCGTAACAGAAAGAGTTTAGCCAATAGACGATAAATCTTTGGGCTCCAAGAAAAATGGTTAAGAAATTAACCTGTTTGTCATATTCAGACCATCTTCCACCGGTTTTTGAACGCTTGTTGAGAGATCTTGCGCTATGGTTTCAATTTCATTTGCTTAGCTGCCGGTGATACGAAGAATGAAACTTCCATTCAGTTTTTTGCTGACTACAGTTTTTCGTTTTCAATTTTCTACAGGTAAACTCTGAGGGTCTGTTTATTGATTTGGCTAATAGAGACGCTTCATTCCAAATGTTATAAAAATAGTGTAAAGCCCTAGCTTCTTCTAAATTGTTACGGTTCAGATATTTAAACACTCGTGATAGATATTTTGTAATTTTTCCGATAATGTATTTGTCATACTTAAAACTTCAACGAGTGCTACTATAATAACTATATTTTGGTAAAAGGTATCCACGGCATTCTGCAACTTCTTCGGGTTGACCACTACCAACAATGTATTTTAACTTCAAATGACCAGACGTTCTTCGCTGGTGCGACTTTCATGGTTTGCTCTTTGTGGTGGTGGGTGCAATTCGTTGCGCAAAGAGCATCTGACGGATCATTGGTGTTTTTGGCGTACCGTTTCGTCTGTCGCGTTGTGAGCAATTGTTTCTTTGGTGTGGAGGCTCTGCTTTTACATTTGTCGGTTTTGTCGCCATGCCGTCGCTTCTCTGTTTTGTGATACGCTAGGCTTTACGTTAGCGGCATGGTGGCCGGTATTTGGTCGTCATCCGACGAAGAATATATGGTACAACAGGCTCGAATTTTTCCGGTGGAATTCACCAGCTTGAAGAACGTCAGCAATTCTTCGCTTTATAAACTGTTAGAGGAGGAATTGTCACTGATCTTCGACGTGCGTTTTGTTTATCAAAGACGACTCTTCCGCGAAATAACATTTTGCACGAGCGAACTAAACCGTCGGGGTTTCGAAGAACGGCACCTTACCGGCAGCAAACGCGATGCATTTGGTGGGGCGATTTTCGCCCACGTGCAACGCGCATTTAATTGCGGATCCGTCGCGTACGTCACAAATTTCGATAATACAGACTTGCGTAGGTTCGTTGATATTCAGTTATACTACGAATGAACCGTCTTCCTGCTCTAAACCGGAGTGCCTCGAGATATTTCTTTCGATGGTTAAAACAAATCCAAAATTGAGCCATTTTGAACTTCAAAAAGAAAAGATGATCTCAGCCGATAGACATGATATGAAAAAAAAAAGATATTTATGGAAGATACTTTTTAACCGGCACGACAAGTTTGGTAGCGATGTGAAGGAACTTGAGCACAAAAGTGAAAATGGCAACTGGCCGCTGCAGTTTTATAGCCATTGCTAACTGAAATGCCTTAGGAGTTAATGTTATTAATCCCTCTCTTCTTAGGTTTTCAGAACAAGTTGCATAAGATTGAGGATTAATTTTAGTTTCTCCATTTTTGAAAATACAATTTTCGAGTAATATAAGTTCATGAAATTCTTAAACAATTTTACGTAATATATGCCCACCGATGTGGTGCACAACTTTCTCCACTTTACAAATCTCTCCCGCTACTGAAAAAATTCTAGTTGGTAGAACTTGTGTACTAGCTACATCCGGCTCTAAATTAAAGTAATTAACTAAAGTATCTTCTAGGCAACTTTTCAAGCAAGACAAGCTCGATTTATAATTAGCGCAAACTTTGAAAAAAAAAACTGATGTTTCAAGGTTATGAACTCTAACGCCGTTTAATTTATAAATATTTATTCAAAGAAAAAGAGATTTTATTTCTTTAAACACTTGTTATAGATTACAAAATTTCAATATTGATAAAGTAAAAGCCCCCTTTTTACCACGACCTGTGACCTGTCCCATACTTGGTAGCCACCGCATCGAGGTACGCAACACCCAAAAGATATATAAGGCTTCTAATTCGTGAACACAGTTACCGCAGAGCACAACAACAAGGCCAACCGCACCGACAGTCAGATCCTCCGCGACAATTGACATCATACCCGAGTACCGATTAAGTGGCAAGTCAGTTACGAATGCCTCCCCAAGGCACTGCTCTATCGTAAGAATAAACCACCCCAGCCCATACCTCTTGAGAATCCAAGGGTCGATACTCCGTTGCCGCTCCATGACGGTAAACTACACTTGGGGCTCTATGGCCAAAATCTGTGCTTGGGGCACCTCACATAAAAACTCTTCGACCGAATAGTTTTCTTCGGCTGCGTCGTTTGGAAAATCAGCACTGCTGGCCAAACACGGCTCATCAACGTACTCATAATCATAGTTTTGTTCGTCGCTCTCAAATCAATGTTTTCCTTCCATAAAAAAATGTGCATTTAAGCAAAATATGGGAATTTTTGATACTTTACGTAAGGTACTGGACTCTTAGCAGAAGTCGATTACTTGTTTTAATTATAATTTTTTTTATTAAATCGTTATCTTAACTGCGACAGTTGAGTTTTCTAAACAATATACAATGCGTTCTTCGTTAATCTAAGGTGGACGCGTAAGATGTCAATAATAATATTTCCACGACAATCACGATTAAAATAGTTTAAATTTATATGATTAAATTGTCAAAATTATAGGAGTTTTATTGGACTAAATTACCCATTTATATTACTTATGAAAAATGTATTTATTAGCACGACTATGTTGAGAAGATTTTTAACGTGTCTTCCAAATCCACTGAACGATCTAGCAGGAAGCTTATAATGAAATCCGTCCGATCTCTTTGGCTCCCCAAAACTTATAGACGGCGTTCGGCTGAAAATTATCACTTTGGAAAACAGTTCTTAAATTTATTTCAACTGCCAACATTGAGATCACGGACTTTTAATACCAATTGTGAGTAATTTCAGCAAAGATAAATTTTTATTTGGATTTCGATCGATTCTAGGTGAATTAACCAGTTTTATAATTTGAGAAAAGATATAGTTCATTTAAAGAAGTTTTGAATTTATAAAATTTTGTCATAAGTTAGGGATTAACTCAGAACTGATTTATATTTTTATGATAAAATTTCAAAGATCAGTTATAGTTACGGTATTATACTACAGGTACGGTTGCTCAAAAATGCTCAGCCAAATTTCATAAAAAAATTGTTTTGTAATAGTCAAAGGAATGTATCTAAACGTTTTGTTAGGAACTTCGGCTTCTTCTAGCTAAAATGTACATAACTCATAAACCTTTTGACAGACCAAATTTCTTATTGTTTATTTGATGGTTTACATAATAACAACGAGTCGATCTTAAACCTAAGGACCTCCCTCAATTGTACGGTGACATTTAGCGTCGGCGAAAACGTTGGTTTTCATCTTTCAAGGAAACGTTTATAAATAGTTTGATTTAACTTTGGCAACTTTTATTAAAGCTGAATTCAGGATTTTTAAAAGCTAATAGTTGATATATTATCAAGTATCGTATCAAGAAAAATATTTTTAGACAAGACAGATGGCGTTATTATTTCAATTTGAATTTCACTGTCTCTGACGTTCTCAATAACTTAAATAGGCTCTTGTAAAATAGATCAAAAGTAAAATTTTAAATTAATTTATCTTTTTCAACCGAATTTTTGACTTGAATTCTCGAATTCCAAATTTTAAATCTGGGAAAAAGCAATTTAATTGTGAAAGGAGAGAAAGTTAGAAAGTCACATGAAATTGGTCTTTGAGTGTCTCTCGTGCAATTAATATTTTAGTTACCTTGAGCAGCTTGATCTGCATAAGTGCAGATACACATATTATTCATATATTTGTCGTAAAACAAATGTTAAATATGCAATTTTAATGTTTGTTTGGAATCGAAAATATAAGACGACGTTTTGATTTGAAAACTAATATAAACAGTCCCAAAGACAGGTGTCAGCAATATAGAATAATAATACAATCACATTTTGTAAATGTTTTTAATAACATATTATTTAATTTGATTTCTCGTCAGAAAATTTAAATAATCCTAATTTGTTTCCAATACAAATTATACAACCAAAAAATCATCTTCGACTAAATTAAATTGATCATCATAATGAAACAATCTCGATTAAACCATTTCAATTACGATTAAACCAATCCAATCACGATGAAGCCGTTTCACTTTCGACTAAACGATTTCAATCACAATTATAAATTTTAATCACTATTTAATCATTCCAATCACTATTCAATCATTCCTATGACAATATCCTCATTCCTCTCACGATTAAATCATACCTGTAAAGATTTAATAGTTTCTCTCAGGTTTTTATTATTCCTATGATGATTTCGTCCTTCCCATCGCGATTTAATCACCTCTTACAAAATTTAATCATTCCTGAAAAGATGTAATCATTCTTATCAAAATGTTATCATTCCTGTCACGATTTGATAATTCCTACCAATATTAATGTATATCTATCGCGATTTTATCATTCTAATCACGATTTAGTAAACCTTTGAAATTGTCTTTTCCAAGTTGAGAAGTCATGGGAAGATTATCTGGTGGAGCTTTTAGCTAAGTTACTAATTCTGATTTCATCTCCGATCAAACCTTATTTCATGTAATTTTACATCAATAGGTAACTTTTTCGAACACTTTCACATTGATGGCGGTTAAAGTTCGATGAAATTACGATATCACCTAGATTAAATTAATTAGGTTTAAATTTATTGTGAAATTTAAAATTTGGTGGCGCACTTTCACGTGATGAATTTCCCGTGCTGTCCCACCTGGAGACTACCATTGCCATCTTGGAAAATTGTGGCTCAAAACCATAAAAAAGTAATAAAATCTTTCATTTGAGAACACTTTTCTCTTGCTTATTTATAGAACTATTAAAGTATCAAGGACATTTATAATTTGCATTGCAAATTGTGTTTAAAAAGCTAATTCCATTAAATTAAGCATATTTTAATTACACTTTAGCCTTACAATATTCAATACTAATAATACAAGTAAAGTTCATCATAGTTTCTTTATTTTTAACACAAATAGGTTTAATTTTTAATTACAAAACAATTTTGTCATCGAAATATTGTTTCAGAAGTGGAAATTGCCAACAGCGAACAAAATCTAGGAACTTTACAAAAATATTTTCGAAACTTTCAAATGAAGCACGTGTCAAATATAATATCCGAAAGCTATAATTTTAAACCTTAAATAACAAAATTTGAATTAAATATGGTATTTTAAATAAATTTCGGAAGCTTATTTGGAGTATTCCGCTCCTGTAGATATTATTCCATATATTTATAAAAAGTGGGATTATTTTTCCCTTTATAGATATATTGAATCTGTAGATTGGACCCCCACTTACGACACCGACGACTTAAACATTGCTGTCGATTTTATTAATGACACAATCACACGAGAGATGGAAAAATTTATACCTAAGCGCTAATCTGGGAAAAACGGTTTTCTCAAGACCTAATTAAGGCATTAAAGAGGAAAAAGTATCTACATCGTAAGTTCAAGACAATCGAACACAGTTCAATGAACAACGTACTCACACCAAAAAAATTAATTACAAGGGATTAGTCTTATTGATGGTGACAAGATTTCATCCGACAACGCCTCTATAGCAAATGCATTATCTCGTGTCGTTTCGTCTATTGCCGTGGACGAAAGCTATCCGTCATTTGTCCCGGGCGCAGATTTCCCTTCGCCAAATGAATTCTTTTACCTAAATATCATCGAAGCCGACGTGAAACGAGTCATGAAAAAATTAAAACGTACGACGACTTGCGGTATGGACAAAATACCGAACTTCATTGGAAGGGTTGTATGGAACCCCTAACTGCACCACTAACTTATTTATTCAATAATTCGTTAAAGTTCGGTGTATTTCCACGCAACTGGAAACGTGCATTAATCTCGCCAATCTTTAAAAAATGATTTAAGGGTAATCCTGGGGACAACCTCCGATCTCCGTCCTTTGTCATGGAAGATCACTTGTACAATTGGTTCAAACGTTTTTCCCGACACACAGCATGGATTTTTCAAGGGCAGAACAGTAGAGATTAATCTCCTTTATTTTATAAATTATGTCGAACCTATCGTTACCAACCGCAGCCAGGTCGACACAATTTATATTGATCTCTCGAAGGCGTTTGACCGAGTATCAACGCCTTGTTAAGAAGCTCGCAGCCTCTGGTTTGTCTGGAGCTCTCCTCGGATGGTGCACTAACTACTTAAAAGAAAGACTGAACTTCATCAAGTGCAGTGGTGAAATATTTAACATCAATTATCTAGTTCATAGTGGCGTTCCTCAGGGTTCATCACTTGGACCACTACTTTTTAACATTTACATATACGATCTACCTTCTGTGGTCTCGCATTCCAAGCTTCTATAATTTTGCCGATGACGATAAACGCATTAAAAATATACTTGAACTCATGGTTGTATCTAATAATTTGCCGATAAATAATGGAAAAACGAGTGTTGTAACCTATTCCCGGAAAACCAGCACCATATAAGATTAACTCGAAAGTTTTAGAACGATACAACTAAACTAAAGACAGAGGTTTTTATTTTGACAAAAAATTACTTTATTCTTATAATATGCAACAATGGATTTTAAAATGCCCAAAACAATTGGGGATTAGTTTTAGAATAGCTCGATTTTCTCGCTAGGGTTATCTGGTTTTAACATATTTCTTACTTAATTTCGTTGAAGGTTTTTTATAGGGAATTTCAGAAATAATGTTTACAACGTCGGTAATAATTTCGGGCTTCTGTAAAACATTTACTTTTCGTTATCGTCGGTTACGTTAACGAGATTGCTCGAACATAGAGTAGAATTGACACTGCTCGAAATTTCTAATTTGGGCGTAGCTATAGCATTTTTTATTTGAGAAAGTATTCCAGCCTAGGATGTATCTCCCAAAGAAGCCTCATCTCTCACTTAACGATGATAGTATCTTCGCCGGCTTGTTGTACGGAGTTTTTAGAAACATTCAACTCTTTAGCAATATTTTTCCAAAAATAACACTTTTAAAGTTTTTGGTCAAGACTCTCGTACCAAGATTTTATTCACGGTTAAAACAATCTGTTTGTTATCGCGCAGTAATTTTTGGGCTTCTTTCTCAATACCATTGTCCAAAGATAAAGGCTTATCCTAAAAAACCTCTTCAATGAACCTTTATGTATATAGGCTAGGACATCACGTTCGTTTTTGTTATGAAACCCGTAACTCACAGAATTAGAACGTATACTTCGGTCCAATTGTTAACTGGGATGTGGTACAAAACCTGTAACGCCCAGAATTAGATTGTTTATTTTCGTCCTACGTTTGTTCAAACCACACAATTAGGACGGCTAACTGGTATTGTAATACAATTATTCACCAGTTATAAAAATATACTATTTCCAACAATAAATTGTGGGAATCAAACTGAAATTCTTTAGTATAACAGTAAACTCACAGATCAGGAAGTCAAAAGATGTGGGCTACTCTTTAGACCAAAATCTTAATAAAGCCAATCTTAGAACAAAGCTAAAAGAACTCTAAACTAAGAGTGAAGTGATTTTGGCACCAACATGTAGGAAATCCCTTTTATAATCCTCTAGATGGGGAAAGTGACAGGAAATATTCAAGGTCAAGCCTTATGAAAATTCGAAAAAATAAAGAGGGCCCTACCACTATAATCATCTCTACAATGTACAGGTTGTAAAAAAAGTATATCGAGCAAAATTTTTTAACAGTATTCGCTATAGAAAACTACCGCTACGCCCCCTTTGGTTAGCCATTGAAACCCAAATAGGTTGCGGCTAAAGAAGATGCAATTAGATTTTCCTAATCGATATTGGTAAAAATACATCTGAAAAATCTTTAAATCACGATTTCAGAGATATCAAAACTACATCCAAATTATCCGTTTTTCTAAGTGGATTGCCTTCTATTAAAAATATGATTTCTGATTTGTAACTCATTGTAGGCGTCTGAATAAAGTTCTAACTGTTCCGAGTGCCGTGACGGACGCATCAATATGCACTACATGTTTGAGAGAACCCATTTTGAATTGTGTTATAAATATGGTTTAAAAATCGGAAAATGGGTGAATAACATCGTAATTTAAGAGCAGGTCTAAATTTAAAATTTGGGAATTCGTTTTTGTGGAATAAATATTAAACTATTCTTTGATTGGACTACATTTAAAATATTCTAACACGGCACTACGGTATAAAATTGAGGGAGTTCCAACCTCAGCTAGTGTCTGACGCCGCTGCTAAATTTAAATCAATAATTTAACACAGATTGGATACAAAATCTTAAAAACTCGGAATGATGAATAAAAATGGTTCTAAAACGAACTGTTCCTATTTAATTTCGGTTCCATCATCAATCCATAGGTGTACATAGATCGTCTACTAGATTATATATATTTAAAGGTTTTTTTATCAATTGACGTATACATTTTTCTTCGGTGGAATGTTGTAGATCTCCGTGCTCAAATTAAAAATGTACAATATTACGCTTCGAGCGAAAGTAGCAAACTTCGCAACATACGCCACTTTTCTTTCTTAATAAACCCTTAAACAAGACAATGGTAGAATTGCTAAGAACGGGACATTTGCTCCAAGAAGTAACAGAATATTTAATATTAAAATAGGATTTAATTATGGTTTTTTTCTTAAATCCTTCCGAAATTTATAAAATAGAAATTTCTAACGTAACTAAAATTCTGTGAATCACTTAATTATAACCGTAAAATATATAATATTTATTGTTTTTGGTTTAATATGGAGTCTAGTTTACTTACTTTAAGGTTCGAATAACGTTCAAGTAATTGAAGAATAATTCGAATAAACCGCCACGGGTATAGAATAATTTATCCGCTCTTGGAGACTGTGTCGCCATCTAGTGGATGGCGTAAAACATGCACAACGAAACGCCATATGAAAAACGCGTTAGTATAAATAAAATAATTTCGCTATATTTTATTAACGAACCTACCACGAAATATACCCTTCTTCACGCTCTTGATGATGGCGTAAAACAATTCCGGTATTTGAAAGAAAAGTAGCGAAAAAGCGATAGAATAAATATGAAGCACGAAAAAACGCGGATACACCATATTTCCTACAAAAAACGATTTAGAATAAATAGAATACAAACGCTTTATATTTTTAAAAGGTGGAAATAAACGAAACTACCACGGTTAGTACCGCTCTTCACGGTCTTCGTGATGACGTAAAAAGAATTCCGGTATTCGAAACGGAAGAAAGGAAAACGTGATAGAATAAGTTTCAATCGCTTAATAACGCGTTGATGACGAAAAGCAAACCGAAAACGCGTTCGAATAAATAGAATAATTTCGCTATATTTCTAAAACCAGTCCGTGAAATTTAACTAAACTATCACGAAATATACTTCTTTTCGCGTTCTTCGTGATGTCGTAAAAACAGTTCTGGTATTCGAAAGGGTAGTACCGTAGTAGCGAAAAAGCGATAGAACAAATGCGAAGAACAAAAACGCGGAGACGCCTTATTTCCTACAAAAAAGGATTTAGAATTAATTTAATATTCTCGCTTTATTTCTAAAACCAGTCCGTAAGAATTAACGAAACTACCATGCAAAATACCCCTCTTCGCGCTCCTCGTGATGGCGTAAAAATAATCCCGGTATTCGAAACTTAAGTGAAACGTGATAGAACAAGTTTAAATCGCGTTTCGTTAATTATTCTTACGCGTTTTTCGAATGGCGTTGGTTTATTTATTTTTTACATTTTTAAACTTTAGAATAATTAAATTTACTTTTTATTATATTTTATTATAATAATTATTATATTTTATTATAGGTTCGAATAAAAATAAATTACACTAGATTCCCGCGATATAAACACAACGAAATGGTCGATATTATAATAAACGACAAAATCGCATAAATACATATTATTATCTTTTCTCGGAGTACATTTTAGGTTTTAATTTAATCATAATTATGATGGTTTAAATATTAATTTCGTTGCCAGCAGGCAAAAAGAATGATTATTTCCGCATTTAAAATAAGTATCATCCTACCTGGCACAGTCAGCGTCTCCAGCATATCGGATTTATTCTATTCATTCTTTTTAGGCAGGCCCCAAATAACCATATTTTGATAAAACCCACTTATTTTCCAATCAAAACACTTATTTAATGGTAAGTTTTGGGAGCAAGGAACAGATATAAAAAGATTTATTTAAAAAAATAGCGTAGGTTTTATTTTCTATGTAATATCCTAAATCGAAATCTGGCATCCATCGTCCGGGTCTTCTTTTCTTCCTAAGCCTTCCGCTTAACCGCATCTTTTAAATCAATGTCCTTAATATTTACACAAAACAGTGTTACCCTTAGACGCTAATAATTTCGTAAATAACACTTCTTCACCTCTTCTCTTTCCATCTTTTACCTTCGCGTCTGCCTCTCCTCAACCTTTTTTTCTTCACCTTCCGCTTATCCTCCATTTCCTTGATCTTCTGCACTACTTTTCCTCGTTCCACCTCGGCTTCCCCCCGAGGGGCTGCTCTCTCTCCCTAGATTTGTACACCTGATTTCAGATTCGTGAATTCCTCTTTTTTTAACCTGATGAATTCCTGTATTTCGACTTAAAACTGAATGTTTGTGATAATTCAAAGAATCAAGATAAATGTGAATTCAGCTGAAATCCTTAAAATTTGAAGTGAATTCAGCAGAATTCGGTAATTTTCGAAGTGAACACACGGAATTCGTCAGTCCCATGCAAGTGAACACACGGAATTCGTCAGTCCCATGCAAGTGAATACACGGAATTCGTCTTTTTGAATAACTTAGTGCATATACTGACGTTGTTAACCCTACAGCACACAGTAAATTTTAAATAGAGTTTATTTGGAGCTGAATTGTAGAAAATCCTTGATTTGTTTAGTATATTTAAAAATTATTACACTATATACCTACGCCTATTATGAAATAAAAATAATAATTTAGTTACGTCTACAGGCATATTTTTGTTTAGTCAGATATCCCACAATTCCAAAATAAATTCAATTCCAAACGAAACGCAACGGCAGCACTCTAGGCTGAGTTTTGGATTTAGTGACTAACGTAAAGGATTTAGGGTATAAGTTTCAATAATTACAAGGCAAAACCCAAGCACTCTTTGTAAGCAATAACACCTGTCGGGCTACAGTATTTGGAAAAAATATAATTTAATAAAAATTATCCTTTTAAAAAGTTTATTACTAACAAGAAGACATCCCAAAGTGTAACCCACCGATTTTGTTCAAACTCGGGGGATTGGTAGACCTTCATGTATCATGGAAAACCCTAAAGGGAATTTATTCAATAGGCAACCATTTTGCTATGGCAACGAAAAATGTTTTTGAAAACAAAAAAATTTAAATTTACCCATGGAAAATAATATGGGATTTTGACCGATTCAAAATATGAACTAATTTCAAAATTTTGAAAATGCCGAAAATAGAAAAAAGATTAAAATTGAAAAAAAAACAATTAACTTTTGATCAATTTGAACAAAATGAAATAAAACAAACCAAAATGACTCAAATTGGAAAAATTTGGGAGCAAATTTAAAATCATACAAACATTGAAAAAATATTTCAAAATAGTTTGAAATAAATAATTTTTTTAAAATTAAAAAAAAATAAAAAATTATCAAAAGCTGTAAATTTTATGAAAAACGAATATTATTGATAGAAATTGATAGAAATAGATAATTTGTGAAATATCCGAATATATAGATAAACTAGTGTATTTGAAAAAAACTATTTTGGACAATTTGGTCAAAATTCGAATTAATTGTTCACAATGGGCAAAATTGTAATTAAAAAAATAATACATTTTACTAAATTAGTTTAAAATAAAATATTTTTTCAAAATTTTAAAATTTAGCTAAATTTGATTTATTTTTAACAATTTCGGTCAAGTTTGACCAAATAGACCAAAATTAATAAATTTCAATTAATTCCTTTAAATTTTGATCAAAACTTCTGCTTTTGATCAAATTGCTACGCATTTCTTCAATTTCATCAATTTTGAAAATTTTATTTCAAACTTTTGAGATTTTTTGTAAAATTTAGTCTTTGATCATTGTTGACCTAATAAACCAATTTATCTATGTATCATACCGATATTTCACAAATAATATATTTCAATCAATTCCTATAAACTATAATCGTTAAATATTTTAAAAAATAATTTATTTTAAATAATTTCGAATAACTTTTTCAATATTTGTACTTTTTTAAATTATCTCTCACATTTTCCCGATTTTAGCCATTTTGGTTCATTTTCACCTATTTTGCTCAACACGTAAAAAAAACTGTAGGCCACCCTGGCCCTTTTTGAAGCTTGAGTGTACTAATGAAAGGTATAAAACGGGGTTTTTATGAAAAAAAACGGGCTATGCATAGTTTCGACAAGTGATCCATTCGCTCTCTCTCTTCAGTCAGGTGCCTGGTAAACATGACAGCACGGACTTTGCTATCTAGGGGACGGTTTTAGCCAAGGTTCTTAAAAACTGCTACTCGCATTGATAGGAAAAATATAACACAATTTCCAAGAATTCAACGCAGAATTCAGTGAATTCACGCCATATTTCAAGGAATACGCAGGAGTTTTTAATGAAATGAAATAAAATTTTGGAAGTCACGTGAAATTACAATCGTTTTTCGAATTCATTGGTATTTCACAAATTTCATTGAATTCTACTAGGAGTTGAAGTAATTCATTTATATTTTTACGGAATTCATACAATGCTTCAGGAAATACCGAGGGGAATTCTTGTATATTTTAAAGAATTCGCGTAATTTGTAAGGAATTCATGTGAATTAAAAGAAATTTAAAAAACTTTAAGATTTCACTTGAATTCCTGGAATGCATGGATTAATTTACAGAATTCAAGTATTATCTGTAGGGAATTCTCATTGAATTCATCTAGAGATGTACACCAGATTCGCGAGTTAGCAGCCCCTCGCTTCCCCCTTACCATCCTCTTTTGTTTTTATTTTCTAGTTTTTAAAAATAATGATTATTGCTAGTACGTCCGAAACTTACTTATTCTTTTTCTCTCCTACTTCCTCCGCGTCCACCTCCTCCTCCGTTCGCTCAACAGGATCCTACGCTTCCCGCTTCTCCTCAATCTTTATTTATACTCTTGCCATCTCGTCCTTTATCACCTCGCGTCATTGCCCAGCGCTTCGCCTTCTTGTTCGGTAAAATCTCTAACTCTCTACGAATATCATTAAAATAAAACGAAATTATCTGTAATATCAGGTTTTTAAAAATAAAAACCAACCCCTCGTCTTAATGGCAGAAGAATTTGTAACACTTCAGGTTCACTTTCCCCGCACATACTTACATTTTTTTAATTTCTGTTTATTATTTACTTTTGTTATTCCATTCCCCCCCCCCCGCACTCTTGACCCCGAGTCACACCAAACTGGTCTTGAACATATTGTTTTGTATTAATTTAATCAATTTTAATGGATATTCTTGACCCCTCGTAACGTACCATATACCAAACGTCTTATAATTTGAAGTTC
The DNA here is from genome assembly GCF_980474605.1 of Leiobunum rupestre. Lineage (NCBI taxonomy): Eukaryota > Metazoa > Arthropoda > Arachnida > Opiliones > Sclerosomatidae > Leiobunum > Leiobunum rupestre. The sequence goes on along the minus strand of NC_143393.1, from coordinate 56,677,344 downwards.
TAATACATAATAATAACCCCCGCGAGTTAGAAATGATAGAAATTAACTTTAACTTAAGAACTTAAATAATTTATGACTGGTACATAGGAATCCCGTATAATTTACATAGCTCATAGGATCTGGTCTAGCCTACCCTTAAATTTAAAAATTAAATTAAACCGCTCTCTTAAAATAAATTAAAAACTAAATGCCTGCTTTCAGCAATACTAAGATTAGAGCCTCGCATTATAGAGCTAATTGGCGTATTTCCCCTCGTCGTATTACCGTGGTGAAATACCTTCCGAGTCATCTCGAACCAGATTTTTTCCAAATATTTTCCAAACTAGACCAATAATAGCCCCTCCGCTAACAGCGATCCCATGGAAAACTTATCATGTTCGCGAGCCTCTGACCCACTACCAGGTAGTGATAACCCAAGAAAAAGCGCACGTTTTCCAAGGCCAGGCCGCAGAGTCGAAACGGCGCCCGAACATTTTCGCTTGGAAACAAAAAATCAGGAACCTCGAGACTATGTGGCAAGAAACGGCCCCTGTAAACCTTGAGTGACCTTTTGGGTCAGACGACGTCATACGTCCCATGACAGGACACGAGTCCTAGGTGCACCAATGACCCAAATAAAAGGGGAGGTAACCATTTACTTTTCATTTCCAATACGCCCCACAAATCCCCGGAACAAAACCGAGAGACAGGGACCCAAGAAGACAGAGAAGTTTGGATTATCTCGAGAGAACACTCCAAGATCCTAGATGAACTTTCGGAACCCAAGTCCGGAATGACCGTCCGCTAAGTCCATGCGCGGTCTCGCTCGTCAGACCCCACAATACCCCAAAAGTCACCACCGATGGAACTGAGTCTCCGAATAGTCAACCAGAGCCGTTTCATGAGCCCCCTCGAACGAATTAATTCACCGATGATTCCGAGAGCAAGCACCCGACAATATGGGATCCGATCCCTCGCCTAGCCAGATGTTCTAGATCGAAACCCGAAGTACCTACGCTGCTTGTAAGAAGTTCGACGTCGTCATCCGGACATCCGTACCGTAATCCGGCTCGTAAGTTACCGTAATCTGGGCATCCATGCCGTAATCTAGACGAACAGACAGTTTGGAACTGTCATCGCGAACAAGAAGTCCCACGTTGAGCCCCTTTAAAAAAACGCGTGGGCGTGTGTCTTGCGTAGTCCGGAACCCCGTAACCCGGAAGCTCCCGTAACCCGGAATCCCGTAAATCGAAGAGCAGCCACGAAGAAAATCTAGTGATAAGTACCAAATTTCATTTCCCCCTCCCCCCGTAGAATACCCAGGGTCAAGTCTGAAATATCTGTTTAAACGTAGAGAGAAAATTTCTAAGAAAGGTGCTACCCCTCGCTATTGTCCAAGGAAAGGTTAAAAAAATAGACCCCTCCCGAGTTCGAGAGCTCATGTCCGTTCGTATTATACTCCGCGGCCGCAGAGTATATTTAGAGTTCACCTTCCCGCCCCCATTTCCACCTCTGCTGCGCGTATATTGGAAATTTACTGGTTTGATCGTGGAAGACGTCAACTCAGCTTGAGTTACTTTTAGGCCTTTCTTGGGACGCGCTCTAACCTCAACCACTGGTCGTATTTTAATTCTGTAAACGGATTTAAAATCAGCGTTTCACTTCATAGGCCCGTCTTTTCACGATTTATAATTTAATCAATAACGCCGAGAAAATATAATTTTTTGAAGCCAGGAAATTACGGTTTCGAGGCATCCATTTTCCCTCTTAAGTTTCCGGTTGTCGCGCATGCGCAACGGGAACGGGTGGAATCGGAAAAAAGTTGCGAACTTGCCAACACAGCTTCGTTTTGATGGCGGTTTTAATGCCGCGTGCCCGGCTGCCCCCGTGAAATGTTAATTTTCATATTCTAACATGTTTAAACATAATGATTTAAAACTAACAAATCTTCGATGATAAAAGGTAAATAATATAGTTGGCTTTCATTTCAACATAAGTTTTGTAACTTTACGGTATTTGGTAATTCTAAATCGATTTAAATAAAAGTTAGGTTAAAATTTTGGGCCTTGGGTATTATCACTGCCATAATTTAGGAGCCCAACTTTTCGGAATTTCGCCTGCAATTCGGTAACAGCTTCATGGCGAATATAGGGTACGTATTATTTTTGATGGAACTAAACTATCAGTATTTTTTTAATGTTTAATTTTTTGACAGCTGTCAAGTTTGACAACTAATAATTTTCGAGCTTTAAAATTTGAAATGCCAAGGAAACAAAAGAAAAGGGCAAAACGACGGGCTGAGTATTTGCCCAGAAAGGGTAATAAATTTTATGTGGTTGAACTAATATAACGATATTTTTGTGTTTTAAATTATTTTCCTATGCAGGCCTTAGTTCGGCACTTTTTACCTCTCCGAGGGTTTATACAATCACCGTGTCTGTGTGTCTGTCCTGCGAACGCGTTCGCATTATCCGTGCAAAGGTTAATCATTGCGTACGCAGTTTCTCGAAGGGTTAGCAAAACCACCGTATGACGGTGAGCGTTAACGGATTGATTTGTTGTTGGGTTTGGTTTGGATGGTCCTTTTTTCGTCAACGCTCACCGTCGCGACAGTTTTAACTCAGTTTTATTGGATATTTCGTTATTGTAATGTTTATGTGTAGGTTGTGAATGTTGAGTTTGTGTTATGAGGGTTGTGGGTGTTGAGTTTGTTGTGTTATGTTGAGTTTGTGTTATGATGGTTGAGTCTGTACGGGCGTTTTCTCTCCAACTTCTTCTTATTGACTTTGGGACGGACCGAGTGCTGAGTGTTATGCAACCTCTCAACGTCCAATGGCAGGGTTTCCACCAATTGTACACGGTATTCGTCTTAGTACCAATTTGCGATTTATTGGCGCCGGCCGGTTCTGCCTCTCTAACCACTCAGCCACCAACGCTTGTTGATTTAGGGTGTTTTTCTAAAAAACAGCTTTGGCGAATGTCCTTTACAAAGTTATAACGTTAGGTACTATAATTTATTCTACATCATTTTTAATATTTATAAATTATATTAATCTTATATTTAAATAAATATTTATAAATTATATTAATCTTATATTTAATTAAATATTTATAAATTATATTAATCTTATATTTAATTAAATATTTATAAATTATATTAATCTTATATTTAATTAAATATTTATAAATTATATTAATCTTATATTTAATTAAATATTTATAAATTATATTAATCTTTAATATAATTTATAAAGATTTAATTAAATATATCTTATACTTAATTAAATATTTATAAATTATATTAATCTTTTTTTAATTAAATATTTCAGTAGTTTAATGTAAAATTTGATCGTGATCAGGAATTGATTTTCTTCCCTACACATTTAACGTAAAAAATTTAAAATGTATTATTATTATTTTATTTTTGTTGCGAATTATTGCAATAAATAGATAATACATAATAATAATAATAAATTTTAAAATATTTATGTTAAATGTGTAGAAAAGAAAATCAATATAAATAGGGATACCTTTGTGGGTAAAATTGGATCCACCCAAAAACCATTCGGTTAAAAATTGCAAGGTCTTTTAAAGAAAAACGTCACGTCCTATATTACTCTAGGCCATAAAAGTAGTGAAATCAAATAACGGGAAAGATCTGTAATTATATTCGCATACCCCTGTAGCACACGGGAGTCGGTTACGGGTCGGTCTTAGGTCCATGAACAAAAACCGACCCAAAAAGTTTTAATCTCTTTCGAATAAAAAAATATATGTACGTTTTTCAGACTTTTCTTAGTCAGGGTGGCGACCACTGAAACACACGGGAGTCGGTTACGGGTCGGTCTTGGGTTGAAAAGTCGTTTTAGGTCCATGACCACAAGCCGACCTAAAAAGTTTTAATCTTTAAAAAATATATGTACGTATTTCAGACTTTTCTTAGTCAGGGTGCCGACCGAAATTTATAGTGCAATTTCCGACTTAAAAAGACCTTACACTGTTTTCTGATAATTGAGATTTTGGGCATCTTATCGGTTTCATGAACCCAAAATATTAACAAAAATACTGGGCTAACGTTTTGAAAACGTGTATAGATAAACGATTAAATCAATGAAATATACAGCAGTGCTAGCTTGTAATATTTTGTTTATTTTTTAATAAAATTTATTGAAAAAGTGATATGCACTGTCAAATTGCTTTACTTTAATCGTGTACAAGATTAAAGATAAAACGAGCTGGCGAACACCGTAAACGACAAAATGACTAAAAATCTTTATCTTCATACTTTTCAACTGACTTTTTTTAATTCTTAAACACCACTCGTTTGGTTCTAACACCATTAAGTACTTTTTGGGTCGAAAATAACACTTACCCTGTAGCACGAAGAGTCGATTTCAAGTCGATCTTTGGTAGAAAAGTAGCTTATCTGTCCTGGTCCAAATACCGACTCCAAAAGTCCTTAACGTTTGTGAGATAATAGGTACCTTGTAAAAACGTTTTTGGTCGTTTTAAAGTCGGTATGGCTACTCAACATTTTGGACCACTTGCCGACTCTAAAAGTCTTAGCATTGGAACTATTTACAATCCGAACGCCGACCTTGAATTGTTATAGCTGTCGTGACTTGAAAAAGACATTACACATTTGTAGCCCAACCAACGGCCGACTTATATCCGACATTTTATTTGCCAATTAATCGCTCAAAACTGTGAAACTTTTGCGATTTAATAAAACAAATTGAAATATTTTTAAAATAACATCTATTCTGTATTATATTTTTTCGAAAAAGATCATATATTCAATCTGAGAATGTTTCCTTGTTAAAAAATCTATCAACTCAAGTAGGCTATATTCATATAGCTAAATATGTTAGGGTAAGATATTTTTAATGAAGATTTACTAGATAGTTTTACTAAGCCCCAAAAAACTATTGAACTCTGTACCCTAGATTCAAGAGCTTTCAGATTGATGGAAAGAAATTCATTGCTTCACTCTCGTTCATGGGACATCACCAATTACATACATGTATATAGATATATTTTTGACTTTACGTGGTCATTTTCAGTCATATAAAATATCAAAAAGGACGTCGGCCAGACTACCTGACGGTGTCGGGCCGACGTCGTTTCGACGTAATTATACAGTACATTCTTAGTCGGGATGACGTCGGTAATTTTGGGTATTTATCTTGATCGTCGACTTTTCCATAACGGCCCACCGATGTTTCGGAGTACATACGACGAACATTTAAAGTCGGCAGAAGTCGAACATACGACGTCGGGCCGACCCTAAATCAAGTAGGACATTTCGACCCTAAATAGTGCAGTGGGCCAACGTCCACCCGACTCCGCGAATGGGGTCTCCCGCCGACGTCGGCCTGACTCCGATTTGCTACAGGGGTAAACGTCATAAACTGGACTTATTTATCGACAAGTGATGTGCTCTGAAGTAATATGCTAGACCTTGCGCGTTTTAAGTGTTTTACTGAGTTAAAATACATTGTACAACCATTTCTTAGCTAAGCTGTAACTATTCTAATGATACAATATCAGTTAAATAATTTACCAAGTTAATTAAAGAAAAAGGTCAATATCAGAAAAAACGTTTTCTTAAGAATGTATAAGGAGTGAAAAAATCATAAAATTTACAACATAGCGGACGAAATGCAAGCATAAATATCAAGAATTAGTTCCTAAAAACGATGTAGATGGCAGCATTACCTAATCACGGGACCATTTCAACCTCCCGACTTTAAAGTTTTCTTTCGTTCTCGCAAAATAAAAACACTCGATAAAATTACTGAAACTGTCCGTATTAGTGGCACTCGAACATTTCTGTACTTTATCGATAGGTGGCGGTGCGACTACTGAAACTGGCAAATTACTGAAAGCAGACAATTTGTTGACTGCAGTGACGTAATTACTGCAGTCAACAACTTGTCTGCTTTATTTAATTATGGTTTTATGTTAAAAGAGTAAATTTAAACAAAGAAGATAATATATTTCGATCTAAACAATATATTTGATACACTGCGATTCTAATATTAGCCATTCTTTTTGAAATGTTTGATGGTTGTACAAAGGATTTTAACTCAGTAAAACACTTAGGACGCGCAAGGTCTAGCATATTACTTCAGAGCACATCACTTGTCGATAAATAAGTCCAGTTTATGAGGTTTATGGGAATATAATTACAGATCTTGCCCGCTATTTGATTTCACTACTTTTATGGCCTAGAGTAATATAGGACGTGACGTTGTTGTTTAAAAGACCTTGCAATTTTTAAGCGAATGGTTTTTGGGTGGATTTTACGCCTTTTTGTTTATAACAATAAAAGTGAAGTTATTATAATACCTTTAATCGTAACAAAGCGGAAATAATGTTTATAAACAAAATTGGAAAGTGAACGTTTACCTATTTGGAATACTGAGAACTGCCTAGCTCTATCGCCAACATTGTGTACGTTTAGATATTGTTTACTTTAATTTTTTGAAAACGTAACGGCATTATGCTCTTTAATTCATTTTTTAATGTTAATAACTGTGTTTATTACTCATTGGCATGGTTTACCGCCCTCTGGCGGAATACTGTCCATCCTGACACTGGCGAGACACTTCGAACTCACTGCACCTCTTTAACTTAGAAACAACCTATAAATAAGTAACATTCTAATGTTTAATCTATTTCTGTAATTATATTCCCATAAACGTCATAAACTGGACTTGTTTATCGACAAGCCCTAAGGCGGACAACCACCACCCTGACACTCGCAAGACTATTGTTGTCGAACTCAGCGCCCCTTTTTTCCTACAATCCACCTATAAATATGTTGCATGCATAGTTTTCAAGTATATCCGTTATAGCGGGCATTTTAACCTTTAAGACTATTTTTTCGAACACAGCGCCATGTTTTCACCTAGAATCAACCCACAAACCTTTTGCATTAATTTTTTTAAATCGCTGGTCGCTCCGGTTTAGTACTTCTTATGTGTTTATTTCTTCATGGTTTCGTTACCGACTCGCTAAACTGTACATTTGTCACCGTAGCTCAAGAACTATACCAGATATGAACTTCTCCTTTGGAAGGACACAATGGGAGCTTAATTTGAAACTGTATACCAAATCGGTTCAGTAGTGTTTGCTGTAGAGCGGTCTGCGAGGAGAAGATGGATGATGGAAGAAGAAGAAGAAAAATAAGAAGAAAAATTAAGCCTTACTTTGCCCCATCACTACGAAAGGACGCCTCAACCCAGTTCGATGGAATTCGTATGTTTGTCGCGTTCCTGTAACCTTTCAAACGATACATCACTTGTTTTGATACGACCTATAGTTTTTGAGATACGAGGGGGTAAAATCGGCTTCATTCTGACTCGAGATAATATAGCAAGTGCTCGGGTAGGTGCTCTACTCTATACCCGGACCCTGCATAGGGACTACCGTCCCTTTTGATCAAAGATTTTGTGTTAAAAATTGGAGGAGCAGTGGACTGTGATTTGAAAGGTGGAATTACGTCATTCTGTTGTTCACAGGAATATTTTTTAATACTTTAAATGAATTTGACATATTAATCAACAATAAAAATAATATATGCCCTTTAAGGCTGCACATTTAACGAACTCTAAACTGTTTTTGTTATAATCTTTATACTGCTAGGAGCTATTTTGGTCAATCGAATTTTCCCCTCGCCTTCGAATATTTTTGTAAAATTTTTGGAGTTTTCAGAATTAATTGTAGTCGGCCATAATTGTAGTATTTTATTTTAATTGTAGTTTAGTGTATATTGTTTATGTTATTAGTTTTCCCCCGCTGTATTAAGTCAGTGTGGCTGAACGAAAGGAAGTTGGGACTGATTCTATTGAAAATCGTAAGAAAATCTGTTAATTAATCAGTTAGTCAGTGTTTCATTTTTATATCTATTGTGCATGTAATCCCCCGCTTAAAAATAATAAATAATAATAGTGATGGCCTAACTATCCTACTAATCAAAAGAACCATATCTGATTTCCCCCAAATTTTATTATTTTGTGTAGTGTTTTGGTTATAAGTTCTAAATAAAGATTTTATGATTGATTAACGACAAAGGGTTTCCATTCTGAATGCGAATCTCCTCCCCCCATTTTTCTATAATTTCTTTCCCCCGTATGTAATTCACGCCACGACTCGCGCATTTTGTCGCCATCTTCCCCCGCCTTAGTGAATGAATATCTTTGAGCAAGGGCTATGAATATTTCCGTCCATCAATTATATGACGATTTCCCTAAAAAGGTTGCAAATTGCTTATCAAATGACATAAAAATTGTCTGTTAATAGTGGCTTCTCCGGGTCGCCATCGTCCGACTTTCAATTAATTCTTTTTCTCGCCATATTTATTATTTTTTTCCACAACTTAGCCCCTGATATTCCTTAACCATCGAAACAACCTTTACATTTCTTTACGAATTTTATAAAAAAAACATCTCCCAACTGTGTATATTTTACGCCTTTTACCCTAAGGAAATGACCAAAATAAACGAGCTCGAATAGATACTTTTTAAGCGATAACTCCGGACAGTTGTTGGAACTTACGTTTTCGGTCTCTGTATGCTTTGGGCGAGTATTTTTATTACGGGGTCTCGGATCCAGAGTGTCTGCTTACCTTTAAATTAAACCAACCAACGTTCAAACGTGAACGTACGTTACTTACAAAATCTAGATCCAACGAAGAAGAGAAGTGAACATAAAATACACCCTATTTTTACACACAAAACAGGTGTAAACGCTTCGTAGAGGCGCGCGCATCGTACAAACCTCAGCAGAGTGCCACCTATTTCGTCTCTCTATATTTTACGCTTTTTCTTTCTATTGCGCTTTAAACAAGGCTATCAACGGTACCCACGCTTGCAAAAACTCCCGCCGTTTACTATCAGAACGCGTAATAAGAGATTAATATCCCTAGATATCCCACGAAAAAGAATATGGTACAACCCGGGTATTATAAACCTTATTTTGCAGGTAGGTCATTCTTATTTAAGGGGTCAGCGGGATATCCTATGGCTAAAATTAAAGGGGAACGGTCAAGCTTTAACCAGTTAGATAGCCCTATAGCCCATTAAAAACTAAAATGTATGGAAAAAACCGCTTCAAAAAATATTGAGTGGTTAATTTTTAATAAAATGAGGAAATTTCGGGAAATCGAAAAGCGCGCGTCCGCCGCGACACCTGGTGAGAAGTCGGTGAGACAGAAAAACAACGTCAACTTTTTGGGCAAAAGCTATTTTTTCCAGAGAAAAAAGGTACGTGTTAGTATATTGAACGTCTTGTTAAGCTTTTGATACGGAAATAAAGCCATATTTGGAAAAGCTTGGCCGTTCCTCTTTAATACAGCCAAGCGCAGGAGAATCAATAGTCGGGTCACCAAATATTTTAAGATTTTATTTTAAGCGATTTTCATGCCCAGGGTTCAGTATTGTTAAGGCTAGCAGCGTTATTCTCACTATCAACAATAGTTTGTACACAGTACCAGAATAATATTGTTGTCTCGTGGTTGGTCTACAGTACAGGGATATCCATACATATTTATTGCTACTGTAAACTTTAACGCGGAACATACTAGAATCACGTTACTTAAAGAAGATTAGTCGATAATAGATAAAAAGCTGCGCACTGCCTTGTCTTGGTGTACTATTTTTGACAAAAAAGGGCTACATTTTGTCCGTCTTCGAGTTAACGTGTTTTGTAGGAGTAATAAAACTAGATGTGTATTTCAAATAATTAAATACGATTTATAGTCATTTGTTAACGAAACCAACAAATTAATAATATTTTATACAACATATATGGACTCGTGTCTTGGAACAGGGTTTATTATAATTTTACATACACATTTCTTGAAATTACAGTGGTTTTCCTTTACTGCTGGAAAAATCAATTTTTTATTTTGCATACAAATTTACCAAAGGTGAAAGATAAGTTATACTGTCAACGGTTGGTGTATTTCCTTTACCAGTACGAACCTCACCAGAGTCCACAACTTGTCCTTCCACGTTTCCTGAGAATCCTGACGCTTATCCATCTAATTCATTATCATTTTACTACTGGTTACACTTTCTTCAAATCCCTAATTAAATGTCCATATGACTTGCATTTGTAGCATTTTTTTTACTTTGCCTTGTTTTCCTACACCGCTACCTCTTCCTCTTCTGCCAAAGCTAATTTTAAATTTATTGAAAACAAAATGTTCCAAGTCAAAAAGCTTGGCTCAGGCTTAAAAAAACAAATATGCATTGTTAAGCAAAAACTGGTTCCCACAAATTTAGATGTCAAAAACTACTTGCCGCGAAAGTAGACGGAAAAACCTTTCTACTCCAGCAAAAAAAATTACTATGCAAAGGATCATGTACGCAATATTTTCACGCAAAATTTACTACATTAAAAAACGAAGATAACCTCCGAAAACTTGGCTCGAAGAAGGCTTCGTGGAAGTGTACGAGATGCAAGGATTCTGATGATAATAGTCCAGAATAGAAGACCTCAGACGATGAAGAAGATAGATGTGAGTCAGCTCTCTCGCAAATAATATCAAAACTTAACTTGATGGATAGGACACTGAATAAACTAGATGCCATCGAAGTTAAAATGGCGGACTTTGAGAGATCAGTTGAATTTTGTTCGGCTAAAATCGACGATTTCTGAAAAGACATAAATAATTGTGTAGGATTATTAGACGACCTGAGAAAAGAAAATATTGTCCTTCATAAAAAGAATAATGAACAAGAAAATAAGGTTGCTGGCATGGAAACTTAGTTGAATGAAATTGACCAAATTAGATTAACAAACTGTATAGAAATTGTTGGAATTGAGGAAATGAAAGTCTAAAATCTCATACGTATCGTTCAAGATACTGCTAATACATTAAGCCTACAGGTCAGTGAGAACGAAATTTTAGATATTTTTCGTTATCCTGCAAAAAGTGCCAACCAATATAGACCAAGAACAATTGTTGTTAAATTTATTAGTGGAAAACGATCAATTATGTGGCTGCGTTAATTTAAAAATATTAAAACTAAAGGTCTATTATCTACTGATATTGACAAATCCCTAAAAAAGAAACGATTTACATTAATGAGAGATTAACTATGGACAATAAAAATTATTATATGAGACTAAGCTCCATGCAAAAAACCATGGAATTAAATTTGTTTGGATACAGAATGTAAATGTATTTATTAGGAAGGCTGAAGGTGCTCAATCTACTTGTGTACGAGATGTAAATGACCTTACAAAAATAAATCCCTAAATGCGTGTTAAAATGGTTGTCTTTAATAAATTATTACTCCATGTTTGCTGAGTCATATTTAGATGAAATTTCCTTGTCAATTACTGAAAATTCTGAGACTAATATTGACCTAAATTACTATTCTTGCTATTATTACGAAAATAAACCTGACGGTCAATAATAATAAAACTACTGAACCAGAAGTTAAATATGCAAAAGTAGTTAATTACGAAAAACTTAAATTGTTATTGGGATATGAATGTTGGTGTAACGTCCTCGGTAAAACTAACGTTGATGATGCAATGTACACCGTTGAAAAAGTCTTTGCCTCTTGAAATGTTTGCGCTTTTTTGCTAATTTCTCGAAATGTATTATAGATAGAAAGATGAAACTAATTTCATTCTTAATATTTTTTCATCATCTTTCAGATGTAACCATCAGTTCCGTCGAAAAATGTAAATCTTGCCGGAAATGGCAAATGTCATTTTTGACACCTTTTAAAATAATAGGGTTAGGCCTCTGAAAACGACTTTAATGGATTCAGGGTGGTCGATTTATATTTACGAAGTGTTACTTGTATGTCTCTAAGACCAATAGGTGACGAGTTATAGGCTTTCAAACTTTAAGACGGGAATCAGTTTTGTATAAAATGCTTAACCGGAATTTCATCAAACACGACTAATTTTCACAGCATTTCAATACGCCGTGCAAATTTAGCTTCTGAGGGCTACGTTAATCAAAAGAAAATGAAGAACCTGCATGCAAAATAGAAATACTCGGGTTTCGTTTCCCCTCGCGGATCAACGCGAAAATTGTTATGCGCAGTGGTTTGTAGCGTTTAGATAAGAAATAACCTTTTATTTTAATACATCCATATCTAAAATGTATCAGAACAAAATTTTATATTTTTCATAATAAATCGAACAATGACCGCGAATAATTTCCAGAAATAAACAGATAAAAGAAATAAACGAGCATTTATTATCCCAACGCCGAGCTCTAGAAATCTTTGCATGACGACACAAACTCGATTTGAAAGTCGAAAGTAAACAATGATGGTGTAAATTTTTCGATCTGTTGATTCGTGGAAACCAATATCCCTTTTTGGAGCCATCTCAGATCGTTCCTTCAAATTTTGGGCCCGCCAGCAACTCCACTCCATGGGCCTTTTTTTTTATTTACCGTTTAGAAGCGTATGGTCCTAATTTTGAATGGGCCTCTCCCAGGCTCGTGGCCCCGCACGTATGGCGGGCTCTGCTCCCCCGTTGCTACGCCACTAGTTCCAATGCGTAGTGTGGAAAACGCCTTTAATTAATTAGGCCCGTGGACGCATTTCTAGTTGCTTGAAATAAACGAACGGACAAATTATGTTTATTATTTCTGGTGTTTGATAGATATGAAAAAGTTTATATTTCCAGGCTCTCCGAATAGATTCCGGGCGGAAAATAATCAATTGGCCCGATCTGACGAAAAGATCAGCGCACGCCCATGAGTCAGGTCACCCTTCGCACCAGATCTATAGAAAGAATATCTTAATTTAGTTTATGTTAACAAATACCAGTTATAGTCGAAATCTAGCGAAATATCCGAGCTTACACAGAACCGGAAAACATTTAAGCAAATTTCGTTTTCCGCTCCATCTAGCATTTTTCCGTTTCCACGGAAATGTTTTTCGCACGACAGATTGGCGGTATTTCGAGTATTGACACCAAAAATGGAGGCGATTACGGTGTATTACCATAAGTTTATAATATTTTTTACATAGTTAAGACACTTCTTATTCTTAACATGCAAAAGGTATACTGAGAGCGAGTCATAAGAGAGACTATAAAACGGGCTTAGGCACAGTTTCACGCCCACTCGCTCTTGACTGGGATAGCCTTTAACCGCGCTTCGCTAGGGGGCGATTATCTTACCGTGATGACGTCACTCCGTAAATAACTCTCACTTAAATATTTCCCAAAGAGACACACTTACATTAAATATTATAAACTTATGGTATTACTAAAACATCAAACAGAGAACCGTGAGGCCCCTGTTGCGAACAAGATGGTAATGGCCGGCACCGCTTGGTAGGCACTACTCACCGCCACACTATTGACTATTTACGGCACTCGTGATATGACATCAAGCGTAAAAATAGCAAATATACCGTGAATATCAAATTCATTCTGATCGGCGCGTAAAGCTATTATACGGTTAGGCAAAGAAATATTCAACGTTTTCCACGCTCTCATTACTATGCAATTTGAGAAATAGGAAGCGGAATCGGAAAAATAGAAATACAACCGCTACATTATTACCTGCCAACATCCTCCAACCCATAAATGGCGAGAGGAAAAGAAACCCGAGCATTTCTATTTTGCATGCAGGTTCTTCATTTTCTTTTGTTTAACGTAGCCCTCAGAAGCAAAATTTGCACGGAGTTTTGAAATGCTGTGGAAATTAGTCGTGTTTGATGAAAAGTCCGGTTAAGCATTTTATACAAAACTGATTCCCGTCTTAAAGTTTGAAAGCCTATAACTCGTCACCTATTGGTCTTAGAGACATAAAAGTAACACTTCGTAAATATAAATCGACCACCCTGAATCCATTAAAGTCGTTTTCAGAGGCCTAACTCTATTATTTTAAAAGTGGTCAAAAATGATATTTGTCATTTAAATTTGTCGATGGAACTGATGGTTGCAATACATTTCGAGAAATTAGCAAAAAAGCGCAAACATTTCAAGAGGCAAAGACTTTTTTAACAGAGTGTACGAGTTTTATGATACATTGAATTTTTATATTAATTTATCTTTATTTACAAAAAAATACCTAGCAAGTGCAATGTTAAAAAACTAAATCCGTGGATTACTGTGGTACTTGTTAATAGCATAAAACAACGAAACAAAATGAAGCAAAAATTTCTAAAATTTCCAAATATTTAAAATATCGGAATCATCTAAATCTGTTGTTAAAAAAGGTAAAATGGAAATATTATGAGAATAAAGATAATCAAGCGCATAATGATTGTAAAAAACTTGGAACATTATTAATGACGTCTTGTCACGAAATCGAGGTAAACTAACTCCTGAATTAGCAGCTGAACACTTGAATGATTATTTCGTCAATGTAGGGCCTACATATAGCAAAAAAATAATAAGACCAAATGTTTCTAGTAACAAGTTGGCAAGCTTGCCAAAATATACCTCTCCTCGGAAGAGTTTTTAATTTTCAATGAAGCGTAACTGTATCCGTGGTTCTGCGGTAGAACGCTTACCTGTCGTTTAAGAGGGCACGGGTTCGAATCCCGGCCGATTAAGAAATTATACTACACCCAATGACAAAAAGAGGTTTAGGAAAAACCTTTACCCTGATTCTGAGAAACTGCATAAGCAGTGATTACCCTTTGCCTCGAAAATGCAACGCGTTCGCAGGCCTGACAGACAGACAGACCCACCCACCCACAGACAGACATAAACGGTGGTTGTATAACCCCTCCTAGGGTACAAAGTCCCCTCGGAGAGGTAAAAATATCAATACTGTACGACAAATTAATTCTTTATTTTTTTCTCCTGTTTCATCACAGTAGATTAAACTACATATAAATGGTCTTAAAAATGGTTGTTCATCTGGTATAGATGGTCTTACAATTGTTAGTGTATTGTTATTAAAGACAATTAGCGATTTTATTTTGAAACCCATAACTTATAAAATTAATTTGAGCCTCGAGATTGGCTCGTTCCCTAAAATATGTAAAAAAGCAATTGTAATCCCTGTATATAAATCAGGAGATAAAACTGTACTGGCGAACTATAGACCAATATCAATTTTAAACCATATAGCCACACTTTTTGAGAAATGTGTAAAAACTAGACTGGTTAGTTATCTATGTAAAAATAATTTAATTTCTGAACACCAGTTCGGCTTCCAAGAAGGTCGGTCAACCCACGATGCCATGACATTACTGAATTCAATTATTATTGAAAACTTGGATAAAAATAAAAAAGTATTAGCAATATTTCTGGACCTTGCGAAAGCCATTGACACCGTTAGTCAAGAAATTATGTTATATAACTAGAACATATAGGTGTTAGAGGCCTAGCTTTAAACTGGTTCAGAGATTACTTAAGTGACAGACCTCAGGTGGTCAAACTTCAGGATAAATTAAGTGATGAAAAAACAGTAAAATGTGGAGTTCCGCAAGGAACAGTACTAGGACCTGTCCTTTTCTTAATTTACATAAATAATTTTTGTTTGTCAAATTGCGCCAATTCTCTAATATCTTTTGCTGACGATACTGTATTAATCTTTATTGGTGAGTCCTCGAATGAAGTTATACAACGAGCAAACGTAGTACTAAAATGTGCAAAAGAACTTTTAGACACTGACCTACTAAGCTTAAATTAAAAAAAACTAATTTCATTACTTTTTCTTTAACGAAAACTGGCCAACCATGCTCCCCTAATCTAGGAGTGCTACTGCATAATAATAGTTGTACCAAAACTGATTATTTGACCGATTATTGTAGCTCTGAACTAATAACTAAAGCAGAGTCGGTTAGATACTTAGGTATTTGTTTTGACCGGGTCTACGACAATTGGTAGGAAACTTTTACGGTGGGCGATGATTCGGTGTTGATAATTGGGTGGACGATTATTTGTTGGATTGGCCAATTGGTTGGACAATGATTAGGAGTATGCCGCAATTTGGTGTGAGCGTCATTTCGGTGAACGAAAATGCGGTGAACTTCAATTGGGTGGATGATAATACGGTGAATACGAAAATTGGGTGTGCGCGACAAATAATTGTACGTCAATTTGGAGGTTGCAATAATTGGGTGGACGACTTTTCGGTGAAAGCAAGTACGGAAGATACGGCAATTGCGTGTGCGCGACAAATAATTGTACGTCAATTCGGAGGTTGCAATAATTGGGTGGACGACTTTTCTGTGAAAGCAAGTACGGATGATACGGCAATTGGGTGTGCGCGACAAATAATTGTACGTCAATTTAGAGGTTGAGATAATTGGGTGGACGACTAACGTTTTTTTATTTAAAAATAGATGAAAATTGTATATGAATTACGTAATAAACTTCTTGCTTCAAAATACCTTACAGCAAAATCATATTTACGCGTGTAGATTTTGGTACATGTGCAATCTATAGTCACTAAACACTAAATTAAGCCTAATGAGAGATATAATGAGAGGTTTCGGGTGCCCCGCCACCTCAAACAGTCTTAAAAATGCCGCTGTTTTTCAACCAAATGCGACACGTGTCAGTACTGAAGAGTGCCGCTCTTCGCCCGGTTCCCATAAGAATAAAGAAGAAACCGACTCAGAAATCACCACGAGAAGGTGGCTGGACTTCAAGTTCCGCCCTTACCATCCCAACCAACCAATGATGGATTTAGTGCCTACAGACAATGAAAATTGTATAAGTAAGTACCACAAATGAGACTTGTAAAGTTGTAGGCTACTGGACAAATGGTTTAAAGTAACAAGTGTTTGTTTAAGAAATGTCAATGCCTCGAAACTGCTTTTTAGTTTTAAACCATGGCATAACTTCCCTTGATCTTAAATCATTTCGAATTAAGCCATCACGATTTTCAGCTCCACAGACGCTTTATGAAGCTTTTGTGACCTCCTTAACTTTTCCCACCACGGCCTGAGTATGACACGGAAAAGCGTCATACAATGATAAATGAGAAGGATCGTCGATAAAGGAGCGAATTTGCTCATAGATAGTTTCCCTTTTCCAGTCAATCATATATTGAAATTTTTCTTGCTTTTAAGATGCGACACACGGCCAAAACCCGAACATCTCGCTGCTTACCTCCCTACATTGCAATCAAGATGTTTTCGGGGTGAGCGTAAAAAGCATTGTGCGCAATGACAGGATCAATTGTTGCTTGATACTTCTTCGGTAAGAACCGTGTTTTGCTGATGCATTCGTGAAGATGTCTGCTTCCATCTTTGCAAGAATATCTCGTTTTAATCGCAAACCACCTGGGAGCATACATTTAAGTTCAAAGTGACAATTCCTTTTAAGCAAAAAGATGGTTAAGTGGTGCATATATATAATCTCAGGATTCTGTCGCAGTTGCGACCCATCTGGCAAGACTGATTGGACCAGGAACTCGCTAGGAGAGTTCCACAGGGCAATCACCTGAGTTGATTGCTTGGCATATGTCGTTAAGATATTGTTGGTCTTAACTGAGTTTTCTAAAGTCCAGAACAGATAAGTTCACATTAATGGGTTTAATTGTTTGACTGGTAGGTCCTTACAATTTGCTAACTGCTTTCATATGTGGCCTGAATATGATGTTGGACCAGTTGTACTGCCATCAATTTGTTGTCTGAGAGGTAATTAAATGAAATAAAGCATGCAGATGTTCCATTGTAGTGGTTGGTTCAATTTCAGCTCCAGTAAGTGAATAACCCCACCTTTATGAGCCGTGTTAGTGGCTGTACCATCGCAACCAATAGCTTCCAAATGGTCTGTTTTTATGTTTTTCTGTTTCAGGTAATCCAAGATGAAGCCAACGATGTCAGCAGCGGAGCCAGATGAACGTGAGACATGGCCTATATACTGGCCTGCGGGCTCTTCGACAAGAGATACATGTTCTTCGGTAAGTGTCCTTCTGTAATATTTAGACACCTCCTTTACTTGAAATAATATCTTGTCTTTTTGGCCGTCGAGATAAAAACCCTCCAGGCTTTTTATGCTTTCCTCGGCTTTTGCTTCACATCTTGCCTTTGACTTATCTCTTGCCACTTTAGATTGGTCAATATCGCATGATTATTTTCAGGAGTGATTTTTTTCATAATCCAGCAATACTGCTGATGATATAGCAGCAGTTTCTCGAATCAACGGGCCGAAACGATCACTGACCACAGCAGTGTTTGTCAACAGGAACGCAAAATTTTTAAGACTGTTTGATTGGGCGGAGCACCTCTAAAAGAACACGAAAACTCTCATTATGTCCCTCACTACGCTTAATCTAGTTTTTAGTGACTATAGATTGCACTTGCACCAAAATCTACACGCGGAAAGTCCATCCGAACTTTCTTATACGAAATCTCAATTTTAGTAAAATTTTCGAGATTTTGAGGCTCGTTCGGGGATAGCAAATTTTATCCGATCGAGCCCAGTTTTTTGTGCGAGTTCCTACCGAGGTCCCACAACTTTTCTGCATAGTGCCTTATTCAAATTCAAATTTTCGTTATTTTCGATACACCCTAGTCGGCAGGTCACTTTTGTGTATCGCGTGGCTTTTTAATTATAGCTCCTTAGTATGGTTCAGATCATTTTTTTTTGTTTTCGTTCACTCAAAGTTTTCCCTCGGAAAATTGCCACGTACACCCAACTGTCGTATCCTCCGTATTTGCTTTCACCGAAAAGTCGTCCACTCAATTATCTCAACCTCTAAATTGACGTACAATTATTTGTCGCGCACACCCAATTGCCGTATCCTCCGTACTTGCTTTCACCGAAAAGTCGTCCACCCAATTATTACAACCTCCGAATTGACGTACAATTATTTGTCGCGCACACCGAATTGCCGTATCCCCCGTACTTGCTTTCACCGAAAAACCGTCCACCCAATTATTGCAACCTCCAAATTGACGTACAATTATTTTTCGCGCACACCCAATTGTCGTATTCACCGTATTATCATCCACCCAATTGTGGCTCGCTCCCAATTGAAGTTCACCACATTTTCGTTCACAGAAATGACGCTCACACCAAATTGCTAATAATTGTCCAACCAATTGGCAAATCCAACAAATAATCGTCCACCCAATTGGCAACACCGAATCATCGCCCACTTTAAAAGTTTCCTACCGATTGTCGTAGACCCGTTTTGACCAACACATGAAATGGAATGACCATATTGAAAAATTATCAAAGAGTCTAAGGTACCTTCTCTACAAATTCAGCCTATTACGTAATTTGTTTAATAAAAAATGTCTACGAGCTGTATATTTGGCACTGATACAGTCATTATTAACGTATGGGTTGACGTGTTGGAGAAATTGCTATAAGAGTCTATTTGACAAAATATCAGAATTTCAAATTAAAATTATTAAAACCTGCCTAAGACGCCAATACCGACATCCAACTAAATTAGCGTATAATGAATTCAATATTCTACAACTTAGATAATTATTTTTGTATAATATAACTTTGGGATTCCGTAACATGGTGCGGACGCGGAAGACTTCTCTGATCACCACCTTTAAGACTACTAGGGCTATTTCGAGACATGATCTCACAATTCCCCGAATATATAAATCTGTTGGTAAAAATGTATTGGCTATATAGGCCCGAAGATTTTCAATTACCTGAAACTACAATTTAGTCATAACTCTTCGTTAATTGTATTTAAGAAACTTATAAAAAAAAGGATTTTATTAGATGTTGATTATATTTACTTAAATTTGTCTACCTGATATTTTTATATCTTTTTATGTTGGTTTGCTTATTGTTTTTTGGTGATAATTTAAAATACTTCAACTCATATTACCTGTATATATTGCCCACCCAATACTAGCTATGCTTAATGGGTGGATTTTACAACCATTTACATTAATGATAAATGATTAAATTCAAATTCAACCATGCCGCGAAAGTAGAACGTCAGGTGAGAGCAAAATCCACGTAACTATACAGGGTGTCTGAATATATTAGGCATGGACATTTTTTTCGAAGACCACTTATAATAAAAATCTGAAATTTTTAGGATCTGTTCTTTAGTAATAGACCTCTTTAATCTGTAAATTCCAGAAAAATCGGAAAATATGTCTCGGATTTGGAACAATTATTTTCTCACCAGCAGGTGGTAGACAAAAATGTTCAATGACAAAGTTGAAGAAAATACTCTGAAACCTAAGAATACATTTTGTTCTGTGAATTTAGGGCTGTTTTCCGGAAAATAACAAGTTGGTACTACCTACATTATCCTTTTGTTTAAAATGTACTTAGTTTTTAACATTTCAAAACTAATTCGAAAGATTATTAAAATGAAAATTTATTTGTTTACAAAAATGGTTCGATGATTCCCCCTTCTGCACCTACGCAAGTTTCCCAACGATCAACCAGATTTTGGAAGGTTCTTCGGACCATTTCGACATCTTGGATTAATAATTTCCATACACATTAAAGTCACGAACAGCACGAAGAACAATATGCTGCTAAGGATTGTTATTAGGATAGCGCCTTCTAAATAAACGACAAAATAAAGCAGCACTTTGATTACCTTCACCAAATACAACTCGACCATTAACGGGCACGGTTCATGAGTATAAATGAGGCAAACTTGATGCGTTGTGATTGAATAACGAAAATTGGTTGAAGCGTTTGCTTTAAATATGTTTAAAAAAAACCTTGATCGAAGGAGATAAAAAATGGGTGTAAAATATTTAAATAGATAATAAACGTTATTTAAATAATTTAAACCCATTTTTATCTCCTTCGATCAAAGTTTTTTAAAACGTAATTAAAGCAAACGCTTCAACCAATTTTCGTTATTCAATCACAACGCATCAAATATGCCTCGTAATACTCAAGAACAGCGCGCGTTAGTGGTCGAGTTGTATTTCGGTGAAGGTAATCAAAATGCTGCTTTAGTTTGTCGTTTATTTAGAAGGCGCTATCCTAATAACAATCCTTATGAGTATACTGTTCTTCGTGCTGTTCGTGACTTTAATGTGCATGGAAATATTAATCCCAGAGGTCGAGGAGAAGCTGCTAACAACATTGACATGGAAATTAATGTCCTCGCTTATTTCATGGAATTTCCAAGGTCGAGCATAGAAATGGCAAGTAGCGAAATTGGTTTATCAAGGGACGACATCTGGAGAACCCTAAATCGTCACCGCCATCATCCATTCCGAGCGACTCTCCATCAAGCACTCCATGAAGGTGATATGGCGCGACGATTTGACTTTTGTAACTGGATCAGCAATATGGCACACGAAGATCGGGATTTCCCGCGCTTACTTTTAGTGTCTGATGAATGTTCTTTTTCGCGAGATGGTCAACCACATGTGGAGCGCCTCTAACCCTCACTGGCATTTTCCCTATCACTTCCAAGTCCAGTTTAGGCTAAACGTAAGGGCTGGTCTGGTAGGTGATTGTTCAATTGGACCATTTTTTTTCCAACCCGCCTTACTGGAGCAAACTATTTGGCCTTGTTACAAAACGAAGTGGAACCCGACACTGCGATGTGGTCAAATACTTAAATGCGGAGCATCCCCAGCGAAGGATAGGATGGAATGGTCCGGTTCAAAGGCCACCAAGATCACCGGACCTGAGCCCGCTTGCCTTTTTTTCCTGTGGGGTGTCGTTTCGGAGTACGTTTATCAGACGCCTGTCGACAACCAAGATGTCTTACGCCAAAGGATAAATCAAGCTTGCCGTTTGGTCACACCTGAAATGGTCAGAAGAACCTTTCAAAATCTGGTTTATCATTGCGAAACTTGCATAGCAGCAGAAGGGGGAATCATTGAACCATTTTTGTAAACAAATAAATTTTCAATGTTGATAATCTTTCGAATGATTTTTGATATGTTACAAACTAAATACCTTTAGAACAAAAGAATAATGTAGGTAGTACCAACTTATTATTTTTCAGGACCGATTATCTAGGTCCAAACCGCCCTAAATTCACAGAACGAATTGTATTCTTAGGTTTCAGATTATTTTCTTCAACTTTGTCATTGAACATTTTTGTCTACCACCTGCTGGTGAGAAAGTAATTGTTCCAAATCCGAGAAATATTTTCCGATTTTTCTGAAATTTAAGAATTATTATAAGATTATTAGTATAAGTGGTCTTTGAGAAAAATGTCCATGCCGAATATTTTCAGACACCCTGTATACTCAAATCTTAGAGATACGCGTTCTCAGCCGACGAGACGCAAAAACTTTAAATCCGGGTGCTTAAAAGAAGCCTGTGGTTATCAAACAATTTTTTTATAAAATATTTTGAATATTGATTTAGTATTTATTTGTTTGTAGCTTTTTAAACACAGCCAATTTCACCAGACCGCAATTGCCCGTGCTTAAAGCCTTTTTGGCGATTTTTTTCAAAGTGTTATAGCGGTGAACTTAAACAGTTCGTACAATTTCTTAATTTTTAATACTTGAATTGTTTTAATATTTTTCTGTTTTATTTTCTCTTTAGCCTACTTACTAGGTTTCAAAACTAGTAGTAGCTTTTGCAACTCTAACCAGTTTAAGTTACATGTATAGTGTCCTGGTGGCTATTTTGATATAGTGACTTTGAATATTGTAACCGTTTCAATTTATTTTGCCTTTGTGGCTAAAATTACATTAAAAAATTATTATTTTAGGCTTAAGTCAACGAGCGACTAATAAAGCCTTTTTAATTCAGGTGGCCGGGTTACAATGCGTAGGAGGGTGATGGCAAGCCCTGCAAGCCAACAACTCCCTACACTAACTATTACCGTTAACCTCAACAAGTTTTTTTGGAAGGGAATACCGAAGATCTCGGGGAAAAACCCCTTAAACCAGTGGGGAAAGAACTTGAAAACTCAACGCAGAAGTAGTTGTTCCGAGTTTTCACCTAGTGCCACAAGCTAGGATCGAACCCGGCTCCTCTTGCTGCAAGGCGAAAGTGCTAACCACTTCGGCACCCCACCTTTGTGGTAAAAAATTACATAACCTTCGTGGGTTTATTTATTTTAACTAACTTGGTGGCTATAAATTGCACTGCGTTTGTAGCTGAGGTTCAGTTTATATTCCTTATGTTTAATTACTTGCATTGAAAATGTCTTTTAAGGACAAGAAAGAAAGTGTAAAAACATTTTATGATGTAGTTATTGATAATAAAGAAATGGAATTTTCAACAGAATCTGATGAGGCTGTTAGTTCTTCCGTAAACAGCAACAAGCCGAAATATACCTCTCCTCGGAAGAATTATCCCTAGCGGTATTAATTTCTCGAGATGGCCCTTAATGATATATCTCCGCAATTCAGAGTTATTTACTAAAAATCTAATTCCGGTTCAATCCAGCCCGTTATAAAATTTTAATTATAATTAAAATAATTGAGACGAAACAACCGAGTTTAATTTAGTAGTTACAACAATGCACAATTGAATTTAACCCTATTTACAGTAGAAGTTTATCAGTTAAATATAATGCGAAGCCAATTTTAACGAAGGAAATATCTACAGAGGGTATTTGTATTTTCCTCGCTTACGAAATACTTGCCGCATATTTAACGCTCATTTTATTTCAACACTCGCCCTTAATGAAGATACCGTAGAAAAGCTATATTCGACATCTGCTAGTGAAAGACACGTAGACTTCCTGTTGACGTTGTGACACAAACCGCGTGAAAAAGACCAATACCGTCGAATTGCCAATATCATATAATGACTCGCACACCCCGGATATCAATGAAAAAGGTTTACTTTTCTGCTCATAAAATAACTGAAAATTGATAAACTATGGTCCTCGACTTTGGGGATTTTTCCAAATACCATTTGCCTTTAGTGAAAAAATGGGGAAATAACTTAAGATTGTAAAAAGTTGAAAACCACCAGAATGAAAACAACGGCTCATTTACCCATTGGAGCCATTAAAACGAGTTTGACTGCTAAAAATCGTATTACATTTTTTGTGGGTCAGTTCTTTTGTATGTCTGGACTGGAAATTATTATCCCACACTTGAAAAATTTCTATCGAGAACAGCGGGTTACATTTATCTAATTCAATTATGAACTATGAAATTACTGGAGTTTTACTTATAAATAATAGTGTCTAAAATAACTGTTTTTCATAAATACAATTAAGAGTTTATAATATTTATTATATTATTATTAAAATGGTTGATTTATAATTATTTTTGGGCTTTCTCGTGTTCTAACTAGATCCGCGAGAAATTTCTTTTACCTGAGGTAACTGACAAAGTTATCACTCTGAAGGAATGTAAGATAAGAGTTAGGCTATATATGTTGCTTGACAAAAATTTACTATAATAATTAAAGGGCAAATAAAAAGATTAAAATTAAACGCAATGATGTCCAGGTATTATTTTATTTCCCAGTTCTGCTGTATCTGGGACTCTATGCTGAGGCGGTCTTTAGCTGCCGAAGCTGATGAAAATAATTTATTTCAACGTGACTAATGTCGTCAACGGGTAATAAGAGACAGAGCTCAAGCTTTTGAGCTTTGTGATTTTAGATTTAAACGACTTTTTCGGGTAAAAAAAGACTTAGTTTATGATCTCTGCGAGAGATTGACGGACCGCCTCACCGGGAATAATGCCTTGGCGCTTCCTGTTGATATTAACGTATTGTTTTAAATAGAACCTCTTTTGCTAAATTTATTTAAAATATTTTAAGCTTTGTTTCTTAAGATTCTAATTGCTTTGCGTTTTTACGCGGTTGGCTCATATCAACTAGCTGTTGCTCAAGATTTATTTCTTGCAGTAAGCCAGTCAACAGTTAGTCGATGCGTCGCTAATGTAAGCCGGGCTATTGTGGATTTGGTAATGCACCAAAGCATAAAATTCCCAAAAACAGATGAAGAGGAATTGCAAAATAAAGTGGGGTAAGTTGAATAAATTGGTATTATACAAATACAAATTGAAAAGTTGAAGAAATTTCTCTAGATTTAGTCAAGTTGCTGGATTTCTCGGAGTGATTGGTGCAGTGGACGGAACCCATATTGCCATTGTTGCCCCACCAACAACAGATGCAGAATATAGGGAACATTTATGGAAGGGTTTTCATTCCATCAATGTACAACTGGTAATAGGATACGGATTTCATTTTGCATGCAACATAATGGAATAATTATCAAAATTTAAACTAACAGATTTGTGATCACAACCTCAATATTTTAAATATAAATGCCAAACAATTGAGTGGGGTGGCGGAGTGGTTAGCACTTTCGCCTCGCAGCAAGAGGAGCCGGGTTCGATCCCAGGTTGTCGCACTGGGTGAAAACTCGGAACAACTCCTTCTGCGTTGAGTTTGCAAGTTCTCTCCCCACTGGTTTAAGGGGTTTTCCCCCGAGTTCGTCAGTTTCCCCTTCCATAAAAACTTGTCTAGGTTAACGGTAATAGTTAGTGTAGGAAGCTGTTGGCTCGAACTCGTGGCATGCTGGGCTTGCCACCACCCTCCTACGCATTGTAACCCGGCCACCTGAATTAAGGGCTTCAAAAGTCGCATGATGACTTAGGCCTAAGGTGGTGCCTTGGGTATTAGCCTAGCTGATTATTATTATTTTTATTATAATTTAATCAGTTCTATACAAACGGTTCTTTTCAGAGCCATTAAATAATTAAATGGAAATAATATATTAAGAAAAACTTCTTTTAGTATTAATATTTTATTTTCATTTTTTTATTTAATGACACTAGAAGTTTGAATGATTTCAAACATGTAGGGCGTTACCTGCAGCCACGTTGGCTAGTGTTGGAATTTTTGAAATGATACAAAGGTACACGTTTAATCGTGGAATCCCACTTGATGTCATTAATTAATCTAAGATTCCTTTACATATACAAAATCAATGAATTATTTCCAAAATTTTAGCATTTTAATATTTTTAATTTTCTATTATAAATATATTCATTATATATTATTCAGCTTTAAATTAAATAAAACTAATTGAAGTAATAATTATTGATTTTAATGAACAAAATACGTGTTATTTTAAACAACAAAAAAAGAACAAAATTGGTTTTAATCAAAAGCAATGGAATACCTACTCTTCTTTTGGTGGAAAAGCTCTTGCTAACAAATTACAAACTGCATCCGCAATTCTGTTCACCCCATTAGCAATTTCACGAAGCAATTGGATTTTTTCTCCTAAAACTGTATAAGGGTGTCAGTGGCCTTCACGTTATGGTCATTTCGTGCTAAATATAAAAGAAACATTTGTATTTTTTTAAGAAAGGCCTATAAAATTTACTTTATTTTGGCCTTTGCTCCTCAGTTAACGTTGACAATCGCTTATTAGTAGAGCTTTTGTCAGTACTTGAAGCCTCTATAAAATGAAAAAAAAAAACATGCTGATAATGAAACCAAAATTAAACTTCCTTACCATTTGCGGTTTGTTCCGGATGGGAATTTATTTCAATAGAACTATTTTCATGTACTGAAAATAAAAACATTTCACCAATAGACCCAACAAAGTTTGTAGATGATGAGGTGCTTGGCTGTTGGTCTAAAAATTGTGATGAGAGTGAAGAGCTATTAGCTAAAGGTATTTGGGGTTGGTTAAACAAGGGAGAGGCTATTGAAATTTCCATTTGTGCGACTGTTAATAGAGGTTCCACTGATTGAATATCAGACACTGAGGAATGATGTGTTACGGGTGATCCTGCTTGTTGAAACTTTCGCGAGAAGTCGCCATTTTTTATTTGTTTCAATTAAATTTGATTAAAGTGTTAAATGTTTAGAGTAATAAATCTTGTATAACGTAGTCAGTAATTTAGTTAATCCACAAAATGTATTTAAAACTTAGTTTAAAATTTTGGTGTATATTTCGCGGTTCCCTAAATAAAATAAAAATATTGGCTTGTTTCCGGTCCGTTCGAGGGGACTAGTAAAATTGTAACTCGCGTGGAGAAGGGGTTTGGGAGGACGGCCGGAGCTTGTTTCCGGCCAATATCCTGCCAGGCCTCTTCTAGAAAATTCATTTCTTTTGTATGATTGTGAGCGAGCCTATAAAAACTCCAGGCTCCAACATTATTCATGTTCTTTTCGTTCATCGCGGGGTCTCGTAAATGACCAAATTTTTAGGCGTCTCCAAAAGAGATTTTAGTTAAGCTCCAAACGAGCAAATCTTGTAAATTTGTAATTGTAAATAAAAGTTGTTGTTCAGTTTTTAACTTCAGCATTTTATTCTCAACAATAAGTAAATTCAGTTCGTTCGCGAATAATTTTAGTCGGTCCTGAGTAGATAGATATTTTAGATTTCTAACGCTTTTTCAGTCGGGTGTTAGGGTTAGTATTCGCCGAAAATAAGCTCTCCCAATTAGGGTTAATGTTAATTTTAATTTTAACCCGAGCTACGTCCCGCAACACTGCTGCGGCGCTTAGCCCACGAGGCCGAGCTTGATTTGGTCTTGATATCTGTAAAAAATGATAGAAGTAACATTTGTGTTTAAGTATAAAGGTAATTGAATACTTACCTGTAACTCGCTATTAACCAGGTTAAAGCTGGCTTCTTCAACTTGGGGGTCCCCGTCAATACAAATTGGGCCAATAAGGACCATCAACCTGCCTTCTATCTCGCTCAAGTCTTTGGGTCGGGGTCTTTTAAAAATTACAATAAAATTTGAATGCTTGACGAATGCCTGTGTGTTTTGGTATATTCGAGGTAGATGTCTTTGGGTAATCGTTTTGTCACCATTGAACAAAGTAATTTTTCATACGAACTTGGGCTAACGTTTAACGCTTCTAAATTTTTAATTTAAACTTGACAATAATTATACAGCTTTCGTAACTCCAACAGATCTTCGGATGAACTCACAAATGACAAAGCGAATACCTTATCGATATGCGCATCAATTACCAAATTGTCTTCTCCGTTCTCATCCGTTAGAATGCCAATCTCTCCGAGGTATTATTTTAAGAAATTTAATTTGTCGGTTTTTGTATACCCTTTATCGTGTATGGCTGTCTTGAATTGGGTCCAAAACTCTAACCATTTACTTCTGTCTCGTTTAAACGTTGGAATTTGTAATCGGGGTAAGGTAGCGTAATCAGGAACTTGTTGCGTGTTTCGAAGATTTGCTGATCTACTATCTTTAATTGCTCTCTGGGCTCTAGTCTGTCCTAATACTACCAAATCTGTGTACAAGTCTGCTTCTTTAATTTTTTTTTCATACTCGCTTAGTGGAACAAATTCTTCTATGCTAAGGTTAAGTTCATCCAAATTGGTTTCTCTAACCTTTAAAAGTTCTTCCAATTCGTTCACATTGTAGGGTTGTTGTTTCACTATCGTTTCGATGCCATTGGTGATACCCATAACAGCTTTTCTTGCCAGTATACGCTTCTATCTAAAATCCCGGGTTTCGAAACCATTTAATGTTTTGTACATTAATTGACTCTGTTATTTTCTCTGTGAACTTTCATTCTTAACGCTGTTTTCTCTGGGCTTATAGACTAAAGTGAGTTAGTCGATATTAGTTAAAACACATAAACATAACACTTTCTTTAAGGAAAAGGACGATACAAATATTTTGAATGTTACACTCTCGCTTCCTTATCTCGTTCTACAACTTCTACTGCGTAAAAAAAACGTTTCCTCTCTCTCTCTAACAAAAAGAAACCTCTCAGACCCAGTAGATCGGGGCTTCCTGCCTATCACAACGGTAACGATTTTAACACCCCGACATTCTGAACTGTGGACCCGAGCTGGGAGTGGTCCGAACGAAAAACATACATAAAAATGGGGTCTTTAAAGGGATAGGAACATACCTTTTCTTTAATGGGAATATTTTTCAATTACAGACTTTGAAGTTACAATAAAATTAAATAAATGAATGCTTTCTAAAATCAATTTCTACATTTATCAAAGCCAGTTATTTCTATTAATTCGCGCTGAAAAATCGGAAACTTGATATTACTTTAAATAAAAGCAAAACCCACGTAACTGTTTGGGAGGCATTTGCTTAAACCTTTTTTTAAGCAGTAGTACAAAGAGAGTTATAATCCGTTGATATACCAATTCATTTTAAAACCTACGTCGTGTTGCGATGGTTTTGCTTACAGCCGACGAAATATCAGTGCACTCTTTTTTGACCGTTTTATGGCCTTTTCAAATGCCAGTATCGCAACCGTTCTAATGATGTCACAACGAAAACGTATAATCAAACTTCTGGGTTGACCTAACGTTTGTAAAGATCTGTCTAGGCTTTCGCGTTTTTAACGTCGACCGCTTAACCTCTTCAATGGACGATTTTACCCTTAAAAAATCCGTATATGTTTCCTCTCTGAATGCGCATCGAATGCTCCCGCGTATGGAACGCCAAATGTGTCACAATTTGCCCAAATCATGCCCGTTAAAAAATTCGGTGCGCAAAATCGCGTTCTCCAATCCGGGCACAGAAAATAGGTTTTTAACCAATCAACTGGGTGAAAATCCGGAACCACTCCTTCTGCGTAGAGTTTGTAAGTTCTCTCCCCACTGGTTAAAAGGGTTTTCCACCGAGATCTTCAGTTTCCCCTTCCCATAAAAACTTGCTGAGGTTAACGGTAATAGTTAGTGTAGGGAGCTGTCGGCTCGCGTGGCATGAAGGGCTTGCCACCACCCTCCTACGTATTGTAACCCGGCCACCTGTTACTTGATCACGCACAAGCAACATTGCTTATGTGGTTGAAGGTGGTGCCTTGGGTATTACCTCTATTTAAAAAAAATGCGTAAAATATTTGCGTGCAAAAATATTTCGGAGAGTTACTTAAAAATACTGAGTCTTTTTAACGCGCAAGGCCTGCAAGCCAATGAAAATTAACTTTACATATCCAAATTTCAATTCAACCAATTAGGTTTGAATTTAACTTAAAGGCGGAGTTTGTAAACGAGCACGCTTTTGGCTTATTTAGGACACGCCCAATTTTTGAAATTAAAATTTTGGCATGTGCACAAGATTTTAACGCGCTAAATTTTCACCCGTTAATAATTTTGACGAGTAAAAAATCTTACATTTTGAAATTCATAACGCGCCAATGCAAATGACCTTCACAGAAGCCCCGCGTGTATGATTAATAACAGCTATTTTTAACAACTGTTTCGAGGAAGTGCTCATACCCTACGTAGTGTGATTAATACACTCGTGGCGAATGCTCAGTCTATTAGGACGCCCTTTTTAAAGGGATCTAAAACGAGATTTTACTCGGAAAATTTGCGGGTTAAATTGAAAAGTGCAAGAGCAGTGGGGTTTAATTAAGACATTTTTTTCGAAATTACCAGGTCAACGATTTTCGCCAGTATATTATAAAATAATTGTCTTACCTATTTCACCATTAATACCGATATCGGAGATGTTAGCTCCGTCCAAATGGTCCTATCTCCACCTCCGACTTCGGTCCGGTGTGGGCTGGCAACTGGGCTTCGGCCCAGGCTAACGGAGAGGGGCCGAGCAAACTGGCCGTCTCGGCGGAGTGAGTAGCCTGCTGTGGGGCTGCGGGCCTCCGTATGAGGGCACAGCGGACCCATCTCCCGGCCTTTTGGGGTTCCACCGGGATATCCGGTGCCAGCTGTGCCGGGTTATGCGGGCTGCCGTGTGCTTGCCGTTCCCCTTTAGGAGCTCTTTCCAATGGGGCTTGGCTCTCTACCTTCCTAGGTAGGGTGAAGGCTGGCGTTGCCAGAGCCTCCGCTCTCATTCCCACTGCTGTGTGCGAAGTGGCGCGTTGGTCGGCCCATTGCTGCACCTTCTGCTGGGTTAAGCGGCTTGCGTCGAGGGTGCGACAAACATAACAAATCCGCTCACAATGATAGGAGCGGTGTCCAACACTGCCCTAAATGGTATGAAATGAAACCCTTATATAAACAATGGTCTGAACAGACACCTTATTAGAAATTCTATATGTTGTAAATATAGTACACAAATGGTGGTTTTCCAAACTCTTTATGGTATCAAATTTATCCCTTAATAAGCAGAATTTTAACTTTCAACGGCAGGTTTAAAAACCATGTAGGTTAAATTCATGGTTTCTATAACAACCCTGTATGTTAGTTTTTACCTTATGATTTGATGAAAGGTATTATCTTAAACCCTTAATTAGCCCGTTAGTAATGAGGGGTTTCTACTTGAACCCTGTCTGGTAGGAAAAGTTTATATATAGACCTTTGTATGGCGGCTAATAATCATCTCAAATCAATTTATCTACAACTTAATTGTTACCCAAAATAAAAAAATGAAAATTAATTTCTTATTGCTTTTGCAACTTCGTTATTATTGTCGTCACATTTCTGGGCATTTAGTATATTTTAGCCTAACATTCTTTCAATAAAAGTTAAAGTTTTGAAAATAATAGCAGAGTATTGACAGTTAAATATCCAATATGCAGGAAATAAACAAGTCATTGCATATTGTAAATTTGACGTTTCAATTACTTTGATTTGATCAACATGAATTTCATAATTATTGCAAAATATTTCATCTCCAGAATAAACTATGACAGGAAATTTCAGCGCTCTTGAAATACCACTTTTTGTTTGCAAAAACAGCTTTCGTAGTTGTTGAACATCTTAGGCATTAATAGCAATGAAAACCAATCTTGAGCGTCTGAGAAAGAAAAAATTAATTCTGTGTACGTTAAAATAACAATTACTCGAAGAAAAATAACAACCATTCTATGGATTTCTAAGGGAATCAATTATAAGTATAACTTTCATAATTATTATTACATTAAATAATATGTAAACTTTAAGAAAAATATAAAAATAAACATAAGAAACGAATGTATGTCCTGCTACCAGGCATTGAACATAAACAAGTAGTTTGGATATCTAACCTGAGTATGGAGTTTACTTTTCATTATAATACGGAATTTAAAGTTTAATCAATTATAAATTCTTAAAATATTTTTAAAATAATTGAACAGATAATTTGAAAGCTATAATTATTATTTTCATCTAATTATCAAAAGGATGCACACATTTAGGTATTAGTTTTAATGTTACCTTCTTGGGTTTCCAAACTCTCTTTGTTTATTTCTTTCAGAATTTCGTCCCTTAAAGTTGCCGCATTTTTTTGACTAGTAATCAAATATTTTCATAGTTTAAATAAAAAACTCTTTCGAACTCTAGGAACAAGTATATAAAAATAATATACATTTAATTAAACTTGTTATTAAGTAGCAAATAAATAGAAAAATATATACCTGTCTGATATCCTTAGGAGCCGGATACTCATTTAGCATTTTTTGCAGATTTGCTTCTCTAATAACTTTTCTTCTATCTGACATTGTCTTGTACATTTTTGTGTCTACAATGAGCCAAACTATTTTATTGCTTTTCATTGCTTAATCCAGCTACGACTTATGAGCCTTAATACTCTCTTCATCTTCCAATGATACATCGAAAACTGCAGGCTAAATGGAGTACAAACTACCTGATCATTTAAGCATTTCTTTAAAACTTAACCAAAAATCTATTTACCTCAACCCTACAACATGGACAAAATAATTTTTTCTGCTGCAGGGAGATTCTTGTGCGTTGATATTCCAAATTTAATTTATTTTTCTCTACTACATATGTTTTACCTATTTTTTTTCGGAAACACTTAAATCTGGTCTTTAATTTATTCCGCCAATGCTCCTATTTTTGACAGTAAATATTTAAAAAGTGGTTTAAAGTGTTTATACACTCCTAATATATATCAGTTTAGAATAGGTGAGTTTAGGTTTGATAAGGACAATAACTGCAATAATGCCTATATCTCTTCGGTTGGATGCTTAAGTTGGCATTAGAGCGGGAATATCCCCTGGCGCCCCCCTTGAATTAAGGCTTGCCCAGGGGCAAACTTTTTCCTTTCTAATTTCTAAAAATTCACATTCAAAAAATTCGATTTTTAACGCTCCTTCTCTATCTTCTAAGTGTAAATGTGGGAGTTCTGAAATTAATTTCAAAGACATAACCTTGAGATGGGGATACCTAGCTTAAATGATTTAAATTCAAAAATAAACTACAATCCAAATCTCTTAAGGCCGACTATTGATTAATTATACTCTTATTACATTAAAAAAATAAAATGAATTAATATATATTGATTTTTCGATGTATACGTGCACAAAAAGTTTTTCAAACGCTTCATAGTTTCAAAAATTCAAAAGCGCGCGCCAGTTGATACTTTCGCCGCGCCATCTCCGGACTAGCTGCGTGTTAGAATTTTATTGACTAACTCGCGTGAGAGGTGTTATTGTTGTGCGCTTAATTTTCTGTTACAAATCAATGGAAAAATCATTGAAATCTTGAGAAATAAATTAAAGCTACACTAACACAGTAAGTTTTTCAATAAACAAATATCTATCAATTAATAATAGCTTTGTGAACAATGTTTTGAGTGAGTTCGATTATTTCTATTTAGATAAATAGCTCATTTGTGTTTACCAAATAATTGAAAATTATTAACGATTGAATCTCAGCTAAATTACTGTTAAAGCATCAAATTGGTATTAAGTGGGGGTTCCGAAGTGTGATTTAATTTGAAGTCGGCCCAACGCCATTTCCGAGTCGGAATTGTATGTATATGAAGTTAGCTCAACGTCGGAAATATGCCTCTGTGAAGTCGGCCCATAGTCATTTCCGAGTCGGCCCAAAGTCATTTAAGAGTAGGACATACATGGGAAGTGAGTCGAATTTTTTAGTCGATCGACTACTTTTTTACTAGGACATTTCAACTTTTTAGAGTGGGGTGGCCCGACAGTTGGCCGACCTTTCTGTTTTAAGAGACTAGCCGACGTCGGCTCGACTCTAAAATGCTACAAGGGAAGTATCTACCTCGAAATCTTCAAGAAATCGCTCTTAAAAGGGATACGTATTAATTTAAATACATATAGAAATAAAAATAATAATAAATTTTCATAATACAATATTATATCAAAACTAATGTAATATGTATAAGTATGACACTGAATGATAAAAATTCGTAAATTTCTTAACCTAGTAGTAACTTTCGCAGCAGTGAGTAGAGACCAATGGGTTTCCAGTTTCGAAGCTTATTATTACGCATTCCTTCCACAACAGTGTTTATAAATTCTCGACATACTTATAGATATTGAGTTACTTATGATCTTAAGCATAACAATTCTTATACTGATGGTAAATCTCCGAAATTGGGCCTTTAATAATAAAATGAACATATACTTTAGTAAGTCGAAGGTTCTGACCATTTTGAAAATCACGTGCACTTGAGCTGAATTATTAAAGTTGGGTTTTGAAACATTCAATTAACTTTCTAAAGAGCTAATGGTGAAATTTTAATTTTCTCCACAGTCTAAAAATCGACAATAATAAAATAGCAAGTTGTGAAAGATTTAAAAGTCATGGTAATTTTTTATTTAATAAAATTGAATAAAGAGACACGATACTTAATGACTGTGATTAAAATTGTGTATTTCCAAAAAATTGAAAAAGAGCCACGGCTCGAAAGCTCGCCGTAATTTTTTTTAGTTTATTCACAGTCATGAAGTATCGTGTCTCTTTTATTCAATTTTATAAAATAGCTCTTCTTTTATATCATAAATATCCAAAATAATTTAACTACCCTTTATTCGACAAATGTAAAATCATAAACCCATACCTGAAGAAAAAAAACTTGTCAACAGAAATCTTTTTAAGAATCCTCAGTTTTTTCCTCCATTAATGATTGGTAGATATCATCTTTTATTTGAATTTTTCGTCTGCTTTCACTAAAGCACAACAACAATAACATGCCATTATCTTCCATTAGATGTTCTAATACTTATGCTAAATAAATGTGGTAAAATTATAAAAATTTTAACGACTTTAGTAATAAGAACCCGCTCGTAAAAGCCAAACTAGTGACTAACCGTTCGTCTCGCCTGACAAGAACGTTATTTGTCCGAACTGACAATACCTCTTTCAATAGTGGGGTTTCATAGTTTACTTGAATGCTTTACCGCCTAAATTCTTTGGGTATACACAAAGGGTGGTTTTACTCAGGTGGTTCACGAAACAAGTGGATCTTTCTTCTTTCCGTTTATTGTGAACGAAATAATTCAAGGACGCTCTTATTGAGAAAAATGCAGGTCAGTAGGCTAAAACCAAGCAACTTTAATTTTGTTTCCTGTGTTTGCTTTTTTCTTCGAGAAAAAAGGCGGGAAAATTTCAAAATAATGTTTTTACGGAATCTTAATAATATTAGATAAATTGGTACCAATAAACGCTTAAGTGTATAATGGATATTATAGATGATATGGCCGCCTCTGCAGGATTATTCAGCTTTGATTAATGTCCTTTTTACTCAAAGAAGTTTACGACGCTGTTAACCCATATGCAAAACAAGCATTCGCAAGATAAAAACTGTCATATTATATGTGGTTTAGTTAAATGTGGAAGGTCTTCTAAGAAGATCAGCTCCTATCAACGAAATGTTAGGTACAAATATAAAACCTATTGAAGTGTGATGAATGGAGACGTTCTTAACCCGCCTGGTGTTTCGCAACTAAATGAAAATAGCATAGATAATGAAAATGCTGACGAATCTCAAGTAATCTATGAAGAAGGTGAAACTAGGAATAAAAGACATTTGAAACCTCCGGATATTCCTTAAATTAACGTTAGCATTTCATAGCAGAATATGCCACTCAAATGGCACTACTCTACGAACTAAAACATCAATTTAGATGAGCTATGAGCAGGGTTGGCAAGTTTTAAACAAAAGGTTTAAAACAAGTGTTTAAAACACGTTTAAAACAATTATTTTAAACAAACACCAATTTGTTTTAAACGTTTTAAACTATCTGTTTTAAACATGTTTTTTTAAGGTAAATTTTCATTGTTTTTTGTAAGATTTTCGTTATTCAATATGAGGGAAAACGTAGAAAAAACCATTCCAAGGCTTTAAGAAAGGTAAATTGTATTTATAACGGGTAGTTTGATTTAAAGATTCTCTGAAAAGAGCGACTGAAAAGGCTCGATATGATTTCATAAATTTCATACCAGTGCAAAAATCCTACAAGCGCATTGAATTTTGTCTTTTTGTTTAAATAGAATTTATATAGCTGCCAATATACATCTATTTGGGACACTACCTATGCACGAGATAAAAGTAGGGTTGCTGTTTAGTCGGGTTGTGCCGGGTTTTAAGTAACAAGAAACACGGCCGGTCTGGACAGATCGGGCTAAAACCGACTAGGCGGCACTCCAAGATAAAAATCAAGGGATTTCGGTCCCCTTTCTCGATTTTTTAGAAATTTTATGACGTGATGGAAGTTTTAAGATTATAGAGGTACCTAAAATCTTATTTTATGTAACATTGTTTATTTGTGATGATTTATGACTGCAGACGTGCACATTTCAATAAACCAAAACTAAAAACAATGTGTGGATATTTTCCCTTTTCTTAGTTCTGTGCGACCAAAAATTTCAGGATGATAACTATATTAAAAACCCTACTACGGGTTAGGTAGTATTTGCATGGGGCATCGAAAACCCTAAGGCCGTCAATGGTTGGTCAACAACGCTTAGCGAAATTCTTGGCTCGTTTAAATAAGCGTGTACTCATTGGTTCTTCTCCCTGTGAGTTTATTTATAATACCATAAGTGGCATAATTACCCTAAGTGTGCCAATAGGAGCCTTTCCCACAGAAAATCTTCCATTTGAGCTTGTTCTAAACAGACCAAAGAACCGTAGAACTCGCGAAATCCGTTCAAGTACTCTATATGGTATTTTTAATGCTCGCGCCGCAGACGCCGCTTCGCAAACACATTACGTAAATTTCGTCACTGGAAAATGACGTCATTTACGTCAATTTCGTTAAACAAGGTATCATGGAAAAATTCATCTTATTGACACACTTAGGGTAATTATGCCACTTATGATAATACGTATAATGATACGTAATATTTCTTTAAATGAGTTTACTCGTGATTCATAAGTATAATGATTAGTTTAAAACGTGTTTTAAACATAGTTTTTTATTGTTTATTATGTGTTTTTTATTGTTCGCTTTAAAAACAGTTTAAAACAATGAATCTTGTTTAAAACAATAAAAAACATTGTTTTTGTTCTTTTTAAAAAAAAACAAGGATTTTGCCAACCCTGGCTATGAGGCACAGTGGAAAACATTTCAGGGATTCTACTAATCTGTTAAGATTATAAGTCTGTTATGATAAATCTAATATATATCTATCATGCGAAGCGTTATGTTTGGTATTTCCCATTTGAAAAAACAAAACACAACTGGAGAAGGAAGCGTTTACAAAAGTTTTTGTAGTGTCTAAATTACAAGAATATTTAAAGGAAAGTTAACTGTACCTAATGACCACCCTTCAACTGTTGGTTACAATAATAGCAAATAATGCATGGTCCTGTGTGGTGTTCAAAAATGACTATAAATAAGTACAGAAATATGTTACAATGTCAGGAGTAGGCGTCGTTAGCAAATTAAGAATAACAAGAATGTCCAAGAACCATCAAACCACCCTGTCTGTCCTACATTGGGAAGCTGAATTTTTTTGCTATCCCTGTACAACATGGGTATACCTATAAGCAGCAGAAACCTCAAAAACTAGCAAACTGGGTGCGTTGTTAATAAATTAGTAGAAACAATTGTAAGATGAAACCCTGGACGATACTTTTTAAGAAAAGGCTATAAGAATGACACACCCGTAACAAATTTTACAGCGATATACTGAACTCTCTCAATGACATAAGTACTTGCTTGGCGATATGGATCCCATTCAGATGAGTTATATTCATCATGATAGCACACTAAAGTAGTGTAGGCGATGAATTAGGTTTGATCCGGCATTCGTATAGGCGCCTCCGTAGAACCAAAATGAGAGCCAGTGAACTTTATTGTTATGTTTTGAATACCCCTGAGGAGAGATAAGCTCACTGATATACATGAAAGTGGCAGTACGTATATTGTCAATAATACCTTGCTGATAAACTGGATTGCCACTTTATGGTAATGTGCCATTAGAGTTTTCATGTGCATGGCAATTCAGCTCTGAATATATCAGCATAAAGTTAGCTGGTTAAAATATATTTCCGATCAATATAATTGGACTCTTCTTCAGTTGCTACCACTTTTCCTAAGAAAGCAACAGTCATTTTCTAGCAGATCAACAGCTAGGCTAAATCTTCAAATTAATGTGCAAATTAATCATAAATTGAGTGCAACTGAGAACAGATATGGTATATGACAATCTACAGTGGTATACGCAAGAATCCTTCAAAGGTACGAGTAACTTTTCTTTGACAGTAGTTTATTTTTTAGTTTTAATTTTTTTGCGAGCACTACTATACCCAAATTGTATCTTTAATTATATCTTTACAATTAAGGGGTTTTTAAACTTACTTTACTTAGTGTCAGCGGCGGCGATCGGAAAACATTTCTGTGGGGGCACGAGCAATTAATTTTTTATCCAAAAATCCATATAATTGAAACTTAAGCAAGAAAATTTACAGCTCGAAATTTTTCTTACTAGATATATATTTTTTAAAGTGTTCTTTCTAATATCTCATCCGTCCATGAATACATTGATAACAAAAGTTAAGTCGATATCTTTAGAAAAATATCTGTGTACATGGATAGATAATTAAGCCTTTCTTGACCATATACATTACGAAGGTATTTTAGGTAAAAGAGGGTACACGACGGAGCGATTTTTTGTTTAGACGAATCTATCGAAATCAATTTTACTAGAAATACATATCATAACAGTAGTTTATTTTTTAGTTTTAATTTTTTGCGAGCACTACTATACCCAAATTGTATCTTTAATTATATCTTTACAATTAAGGGGTTTTTAAACTTACTTTACTTAGTGTCAGCGGCGGCGATCGGAAAACATTTCTGTGGGGGCACGAGCAATTAATTTTTTATCCAAAAATCCATATAATTGAAACTTAAGCAAGAAAATTTACAGCTCGAAATTTTTCTTACTAGATATATATTTTTTAAAGTGTTCTTTCTAATATCTCATCCGTCCATGAATACATTGATAACAAAAGTTAAGTCGATATCTTTAGAAAAATATCTGTGTACATGGATAGATAATTAAGCCTTTCTTGACCATATACATTACGAAGGTATTTTAGGTAAAAGAGGGTACACGACGGAGCGATTTTTTGTTTAGACGAATCTATCGAAATCAATTTTACTAGAAATACATATCATGTATTTCTGATTTTACGGTTATATCATCTTGATGCTACTCGCATCTGCAATCTCAAAATTACTTCTGTAAAAAGACTGAATTCGGACCTAAATAAAGGCAGTGAGATTATAAGTTTTTCAATGATTGCTATTTTTCTCAATTTTACTTCTATGGGGGCTCTGCCCCAGTTTGTTTTTCCCTGTGGGGGCTCAAGCCCCAGAGCCCCCACGGGATCGCCGTCGCTGCTTAGTTTACCTACGTACATTCGTTTTCGTAAAGTTGTAAGTTCTGATGTAATGGATGTACAGGCGTAGTACCGAAGGAATGCATGTAAATTGATAGATAAGAACTCAGTCGTGGAAATAAGTAAATAACCACTCATTTGTTCATTGTTATCGGTACATAAAAAAGGATCAACACACTCTGATTTTAGTAATTTTTAAGTCATAATAAGTTACAATTATTTAGTTGCGTACCCATTTTAACCATAAATGCCCCACTTGCTTAAAAAAAATTAAATAACCCAAGTGGACGGATTTGAAAACATTGTGGTGGGGGATCTCCAAATGGTTGGCTATACTACCTCCCCAAAAATCCTGGCGCCGCTACTGCGCGCGTATCGTGCTATTAACCCTTGAAAGTCAGGGCTTGCATTTAAATTCTATAAACTATAATAAGTGTTCATAATACGAATAATTTTAATTTCAGGGAAATAGATTTTAGCGTCGGCTTATTCAGGTAATTAAGAAAGGGTCGTCTCTAAAGAAAAAAATATTTATGGAATTTTTACCACACAAGAGGCTTTTTTTAGCAATCGCATTACTTTGAGATGGCTATCACCCAATAGTGTTCGTTTTTCAGGGGTTCTTCATTTAAACTGAAATTGTTTTCTCGAAAACTATCCATTTAAGTGTATCCAAGTTTCTAATACATGTTTGTAGTGTGAGAATGCTTATTTATGCACTGAAGTTGTTGTAATCTAAAAAGAGCTACTTCATATATTAAATTTTAATCAATAACCACATTTATTTAAACTCCCATAAACTTTCTATAATCCCTGTTGGTAGAGTCGGTTGCCCTAACGAGAATTTTAAATCATTATCAATTTTAGAACGGATAGAATCTTGATAAATGTTTTTGGTCAGTCGAATTTTTTAATAAACAATTTCCGTAAGGGTTTACCCTGCCCATTTTTGTTAAATTTATAGGAATAATGTTACAAACCTAAACAATTGAGTTTTGTTAATACAAAAGACTTGAATTTTCATTTAAAAAATATGAGGTTAGAGTTAAAATCACTTTTAGGACAA
This sequence comes from Leiobunum rupestre, assembly GCF_980474605.1. Classification (NCBI taxonomy): domain Eukaryota; kingdom Metazoa; phylum Arthropoda; class Arachnida; order Opiliones; family Sclerosomatidae; genus Leiobunum; species Leiobunum rupestre. The sequence goes on along the minus strand of NC_143393.1, from coordinate 56,636,976 downwards.
AAAATGTACACTTTATGGACAAAAAATTAAACTTTTAGGGTCAGATTACTTTTAGGACAAAATATACTAGAGTCAGATAAAAACGTTTAGAGGGAAATACGTAGCTTCAATCATTTTTATTTAAGACAAAAATTAATGATTATCTAGAAAAATATCACATTTAAATAAAAATATCGCAAAAATTACTTCTACAAAAAGCAGCAATGGAAATTTATATCACTTTCAATTTCTTAGTCTTCCTATGAGCGCGTTGCCGAAAGCTTTTTTTTCGCATTATCTTCTTTTCTTCTATCGCTTTATCAATTTTCTTACCCTTTCTTCAGACCTGGCCCTTGCTCCCTTTACAAAACTGAAAAGTGTTTAATATATATAATTCCATCATTTATTTCAACAAATTTTTGTGAAGATTTTTCTATAGCATAGCTTTGTTAATCTAAAATCCACTTTCGACATTTGCATTGCCATGAAAGAGTATCAAAATTATTTTGGATACAGTCTAAAGGTTTTTGAACTTTGATTCGAATATTGAGTCTACTTAAAATGCATCAAGCTTAGCTTCTTCTTTGAATTCTTTTTCCCGTGGTAACTACTGCAAAATCTCTACACGGCATTCTTATTTCTAATTCTCGACGTTCACTGAGACTTTTAGGTTTGGTTAGTTGAGACGATGCCCCGAAATCAATGTCTACAGGGTGACCATTCTTCATGAATATTAAAATTTGCCTTCATTTCAATGCTTTCCTATAACCCAGCAAACACAAAAACGTCCTTTGGACATCCGATAGACGTCACACTCGGATCTTGCCTTCGTCCGTAGGACATCCCAAAATCCGGGGTTGACGTCGGTTGGACGTTAAAGGACGTCCAACGGCAATTACGGCGGTCGTCCCCTGGATGTCTTTCTATAAAACCTAGAGATGTCTTTAGGCCTTTAATTTGGTTCAATCATGGCTCAATAGGGATGAAACTAGGACGTTCATTGGATATCGTATTCTGAACAAATAATTTAAAGAGCCAAACTTGATATTAAAATTTTATTCAAAACATTAAAATACAAGATAATGGAAAAAATCCAGCAACAAGTGTACAATTTGATTGTAATAACACGAACTCTGCATACAAATTGAAATTTAAATTTATTATATAAGGTTATTAATTTTTTACGATAGGTTTTCGAAAGTTGGAAACTTAAGTATTAGCAGTTAACATATAAATTACAAAACTTTTTATATAACAAAATAAATTTTGAACTTAACTATTAAAAAATTAAATAACCTTCCTTATACAAATGTAAAAAAACAATAAAATTAATTTTCAAATCAGAAGCAAAATAAAACTAAGCCATTTAATACTATTCCTTAAAAAAATTAAGACTATCGGATGAAAAATGTATTCTAGAAATTGCTGTTTCTCGAAGCTTATTTTTAATATCTATCCAAATCTTACTTTTGGAATTACAATTTAACTATATAAAATATCACAGTATGAAATAAAGCTTTAGGCGAACCGTTCAGTGAGAGTAATGAATAATAAACTTAAAAAGTTAAATTGAAACATGTACAGGTCCAAAATGAACTTTAAAAACAGCGAACCTTCCTTCCTTAACTTTCGGAGAATACACTGCAAAGTTTACTTTTGGAAATACAAATTCACTAAACTATTCACGGAACACATTTGAGCTATAAGTCCACCATTCAGTGAGAGTGAAGATGAATATTCAATAAAGGTAACGAGTCAAAATAGACTTTGATCAAACATATTTTCTTCCTTCCACTGTAAAAGACACATTAAAAAAATCGAATTAAAATCATCAAAAAAATCAAACAGTTTTTTAATAAAATACTTACTCTTATGATATATTATCAGCGATACTAGAGATTACTATGTTATAATCTTTAACGTTTGTGTAGATTATGGACTTTATGGTGACCGATTCCAAACTATCGAGTAATGGCGTCGTACAAAAGAAACTACAAACTGGGCTACCAGATATTTTAAAAGGACTTTAGCGCGGCCAACTTAGATCAGCTTTTTCGCAGTAATTGGCTGTGATTGTAGAAATAATTCATCAAATGAAAATAATGGAAATAAAATTTAAGAAAATAATAATATAAAAAAATATAAAAATTAAGAACAGATAGTAATAATTAACACGTAATTTCATTAATTCACGTTAAATAAACTCGTAAATTTAAATAATAATATAAATAATAAAATTAATATTTTGTGGTTCATTAATCATTATTAGCTCAAATACAAATACAGGTGAAACAAATTAAAATTAATTGCTGATAAACGCGCCTCTAGATAGCATTGATGGACGAAACATTTCGGACGAATAGTGGAGATCTATGCGACGTCGATTGGGACGTTCGTTATTTGTCCCGTAGGACGAATTTTGGACGGGACCAAGCTGGGCTCTATGGACCATGTTGGGACGTACCAGGGACGATTTGTGTTTGCTGGGAATTTAACAATATTTCCTATATTTTCGTTTAATTAGATATTATTTTGTAGCTCGCACGGTTTTTTTCTTAGAATTTCCGCGTGCCCCGTTTGATTTCAGAAACACAGTTGGCATTATTTAATATAATATTGCACTTTATTTCAAAATCAACTAGTACGATTTTCGACCCAAACAAGAGACCCCTGTGGTACGTTCAGGGGCCCTATTCTGAGACGATCGGTAGATCTTTGTTTCGCTGAGGGGGATTATAAAATGTTCTTTAACCGAACGAAACGGGCTTTCCCTGTCGGTGAGAGCCTGTACCGAACATTTGGACCGCAATAAAGGAAGTTCATTTTACCATGATGACCGATTTGATTAGACGTGAAACTTTACGATTAGCTAAGATTGTGCGAATGCGTTTGAGCTTGAGGAATTAAGGTTCAAAAGGCCTTTTAGAATTAAAAAATACCAAGCCTTTGTTCTTTGTGATAGGCTTGAGGATATTCTCTCGACTCGAAATTCTTTAGGAATTCCCCCAACTATTAAAGTTAGTTCACTCTAGACACTAAGGTAACATTAAATTTTAAAATTAAGATTTTGATAGCTTTGCCATTTTACGCAGTAAGTTTCTATCAATTAGCGATAGGCCGAAACTTATTCCTTGCTCTAAGTTAGTCAACGGTTAGAAGCGTAAGTTAAGCCATTTAAGTAAAATTTTCACAAGATTTTCCAAAGAAGCATATATTTCAAGGATAATTGGAGCAATAGATGGAACCAAAATAGCGATTGTTGCTCCATCAGTCAACGATGAATATTTTAGAGAGTACTTTTACGTTAATAGTTAAGGGATTCACGCCCTAAAGGTTCAGATTGTAAGATTATTTATAAATTTATCAACTCAAAGATTGGCTTAAATCTAAATGATAAGTTTTAAATAATAAACAAAATCAATTTAGATTTTTCGAGGGGCTAACCACTTCTTTAAATTTTGTACACCGGATTACGCTTAGATTAGCACTGCCAAAGGCAGGGACTTCAAAGATTACGCGTAGTCCCATTAGTACAGTCAAAGGTACGGCTCTGTACACCGATTACGCGGAGTGATCAGCCCCTCGAGATTTTTGATGCCAAAATGCAAATAGTAAATTGTAACGCCAAGTTTCCTAGGTCAGTGCATAATTCGCATGTTTTAAAATGTCAGAAATTTTAGGAATTATATAACATATTATAGTTGGAAATTCGCGATTTTAAGCACTCGTATTTCCATTTCATTAAAAGTCGGTATAGATTAACATTTTGAAATTGGCCCAACGGTGAGCTTCTGCCGACGTTGGCCCGACTCGTATCTGCTACAGGGGCCGACGGATGCATATGTTGGGATAACTATTATATCAAAAAGAAATGCAACGTTCACCCATCAACTAAACCGATAGTCAGGCAATATGGGCCGTAACATTGAAAACGCTACCGTGCCGACTTATATTGCAGAAAGTCGGCCATTATGACATTCAACCTGGTCGCCCCAACTGTACGCCGACAACAGGGTCAACCCTTTTAAAGGTCAATGATCCGAAGATTTTGTTATGCTGGGGTTGATTTAATTAAAAAAATAATAATATACATTTTCACAAATTATCTTAGGAAATGGGCATGTATTTCGAATTTCTAGTCTGCGTAGACGTGTGCAACTAGCAGCATGCAAACACGGGTAAGCTACAGTTCTGGGAAGGTTTCTGGGGCAAATGTAACACATTTCCTGGTTTATGTAGGCCTTTGTTTGAAGCATATCCTTTAAAAACCACACATAATATAACAATTATTTTTTACATCAATATTTGGAAGTTCATCCTCTTGTTATACAGCACCAATAGCTTGCACTCTAGCATCTTCATCAACGTGGTGATCCTGTTGTTCATTCTCGACACCCACTGCACCATCAGCCACTGGTTCAATGATGTCCTTTAAAATACAGCAGCACCATTAGCATTTTGCTCTGTCTTCATTCTCTTGCGAAACAGCACGATGAACCATTGGATTTACAATATCAGGAAGTTCTTGATGATGAGCGCGCTGGTTTGGTTGTACTCGTTCGAGCTTCAAACCTCCATATGGGTGCTGGAGCACTCTGAAATATTTTGTATCTGGAGCATTTTTTGCTTGTGGTTGTTGGAAACCAGCAGCGACCTGTCGAAAACCAGCCCTGCCCCGGGTTGAGGAAGTCCAGGAGCGTGTGCTACTCCTCCAGATCTATTTTGTTCTAAAACTCCATCTGGATTTATGCAGTTTCTGGTAATTGCCAGAAACCGTTTCACAGTTATTTCATTGTTAAGAAGTTGAGCAGAAATGTCTTAAATTCGTCTACAAATATAACATTATAATAAAATTGGCATCCTATACAACTAAAGTTATAATTTAATATAAATACCTGTTGTTTTCCTTGTGTTGCCCATTGAAACCAAACTGAATTTAAGCCCTCTAGTTGCTTATTAATGATCACGTTTATTTGAGTCTTCCAGTAATTTCAGATGGTCTAGATAAAAAGTTTATAATTGATAAATTAAATTAAAGCTATATACTTTCATTCACCAAGAACTTGCTTTCTGATAGCTTTATTTAATTAGGCATACATAGAGCGGCTGTACATAGAGGACAGTATGCCGGCTTTCATAAATATTAGAAAACCTTACAATAAAATTCCCTGAATTTCAGATGTACTACATTCCATTCCTCCTTATTTGGTTCAAAGGCAAGAGAAGAAGAACCATCATCAGGTTCATAACATTTCTTGCAGCTCCACCAACCGTATACACAGCCTGCAATGTCCTGATTGAACCCTTCTAAATATAGCCTAATTTAAAAAAAAAACTAATTAATGCATTAAAACTAATTATTTAAACCTTTATATAATGGAACCAACAACCCTTAATTGACGCTTCTGGAAAGTAACGTTTCAAGGTATTTTGTAGACCAATTTCATAGTCCTTCATCATTAAGTTTGGTCTAGGCTGGGAAATATTCTGAGAAATATAACTGAAGGGTCATTATAAGCGTATTGCGTTTTGTTTTGCATTAGAGCATAAACTGCAGCAAAACCCTAAATAATTCAATCTGTTTTTAAAATTTTTAAACCACCAAATTAAAGATAAGAGCATTAGCTTTGGTAATTAGGGTGGCGGAGTGGTTCGCAGCAATAGGAGCCGGGTTCGATACCAGTTTTCCCAAAAGCCTAGAGCGTTTGGTAATGGTCGAATATTATAGGGTTCCGTTGGTCAAGAATTGTATTTGAGTCCGAGTTTTCGTCGGGGAGCGGACATTTGATGCGAGTTTTCCAAAGTCGTTAATTGACGGCGGGCCTACCGGCTTCGACGACGTCAGTCCGACTGTATTTGGCTTCGTGGCTTATCACTTCCACTGAATACAGTCTCTTGGGATGATGTAATTGCTTTAGGAAACTCGTCTCTAATACTGCAACATTTGATGGCCCTGGCATGGATATTGCTGCACTCGCAGAATTTGATTTGTCACTGGCTTCAGTTACTTTTTTTTAATTGTGTAGGACCAATCACATTTGGTACCGCAGCTCGTTTAAGGGATATTTCTTTCCCTTCAGAATTGTAATTATAGCAGTCATCAGAAAAATGACAAGAACACACTCCTAAATTTGAGACCAGAACCCAATCCAATTTTCTAATCCATTGCAGTCTAATTTCTGGATCTTTAGGAAAAACGTGAAATCGAACTCCTTTTCCTTTGGTATTTATGCGGGTATTGTCGCAGTTATAAACTGCACATACATTAGCAGGCATAATTATAGTAAATGTGGTTTTTTAAGTATGATCTGAAACATGTGTGAAGTTTAAAATCTGAATGTAGCAGTATTGACCTAAATTGGTCTTACCAAATAAGTAAATCAGCTTCTAATATCTCCAGGTTTTGAAGAATGGAATATATACTTTCAGATTTCAAAAAAAAATAACATAGCAATTTCCGAGGAAATCTAAATGTCCGTAAACAACGATTACTCGATTAGGCCTTAGCGAACTGTAGAACACAGTAGCTGTCTCCTGTCTGCTACACTGCTTTCGAAATCGATAATGAAACGCGAACCGTTATTGGCTATTGAGATTGGAGCTAAAACGCGATGTTATTGGCTGCCACTGCGGAATCGGTAAAAGCGCAGAATACAATCTGGGTGCATCGAAATCACAAAGGCCCGTTTTTCTAAAAGTTTTAATTTAATTAAAAATCGTGTTTATTTTTTTGGTAATTTAAGTATATTTTTTGGACTTATTTTTGGAATAAGAATCAATAAAATATAGGTTATTTACGCTTTTTATTATCCCTTTAAAGGTATAAGCGAAAAAACAAATCGCCAGTTGAAAAAAAAATCGAAAATTGATATAAAAAATGAAGCGGGAATTGTTTATTCGATTCCATGTAATTGTGATAATATTTTTGTTGGACTAACCAAACGTAGGTATAAAAAACGTGAGGCTGAACACAAAAACGATATAAAGAAACAAAACCTATTAAATGGGCTAGCTACCAATTTAAGCAAAAACAATGATCATACAATTGAATGGGATAGTGCGGAAATATTAAAAAGGAATCAAATTGGCATAAATGAAATTTTAAAGAATCTGTGTTAATTATAAAATTGGGAAAACTAAACCAAGATAACGGTCCGTTAGACATAAAACCCTAGGGAGATTTTAAAGTGGCAAAAAAACGGAAGAAATAATTTGTCACCGGATAAGAGTTGTGGTTGATATTTGGTTGTAATTTTAAATTTAATTTTATTTTCATTGTAAATATTACAAATACACCTTTTTAATCAGTCATGAAGTATCGTGTCTCTTTTATACAATTTTACTAAATACTAAATTCGCCATGACTTTTAAATCCTTCATAATCGAAGTATAGATAATTTGACCAATAGTAAAGAAAGTTAATACGTAATAACAGAATGACTTGGTTCTCTGTACAAAAACACGAAAATATTCTATATTATTTTGAGAGACAGAGGCCTTAGACACAACTTATTCTTGTTCGTTGTAAGAAACATAACAACTATAAACATAAGCAAAAATTGTAACTGAACTTATTACAGATATATTGCACAATCCAGTAGTATATCAGCACAAGGCCCACTAGCGTCTAAAATATGATGAAACTTAATTATACTATTTGCCTTGTTTATGTTATCCGAATTTCGGTGGTTAAAGTTTGTGTCTATTTAACCCGACTTTTGGTAGTTAATAGCTATTTCCCACCGAAATTGGGGGTTAATATGAACAGGCTATTTGCCACTGTATATCGGGGTTAAATAGCAGCGGCCTATACTATTTCCAAGGATGATAATATACTACTGAGTCCGATGGCAAGTCCAAGTCGGCGGCTTTAATTTAAGGTTCGGTAAGTCAATTAAAACAACAGGAAGTGTCATGCTTACGGTTATTTAACTGTAAAAGTGAGCCAGGATAAAGAAATTTCAAATATCGGAAAATAAAGTATTGTACAATCTGCCAGTTCATAGCTTATAAAAATCAAAACTTATCAATTTCTAAAGCAAGCAGGAGGGCGGGAAACCCTTTAAATATATTGGAAAACTTTTCACTTCATTTCGGCTTTATGACTCTAGCACAAGTCCTCCATTGTAACATTCACACTTCAGGGCCGAAGCCAGGCTATAGATGTCGGAGGGGCGAGTAGTATTCAGTGCGGTCTTTTTTAATTTATTTCGAGGAACGCTAGGTCGGGCAAAAAAGATCCTAGTACGGGCGCCACCCGTACCCCCCCTTGGCTACGGGCCGGTCACACTTTCCGATTATCCCTTTCAACCTTTGGCGATCCCTTACCAATTTTCTAATAATGAAATAAATTAGAATTTAATATGTATTATTTGTAAACGTCTACCCTTTATATTTTAAATATGTATTTTCAAACTAAAAAATTAATCGTTAATTTCTTGGTTATAACAAGTGAGCCTTAAGAAGATATTTTTTAACTTATCAGGTGTGACCTGTATTTACTTAAAAACTCTTAGACTTGATTTTCATTCTCGTGAATTGTTACGTCATGCGATGAGCTGGCAATTGAACTTTCAAGGCTTCTTGAAGACTTAGAGTTCGATTTATTTTCCCTGATCAATATTCTTAGTTCTGCCATAAGTTAAGTTCTTTCTGTAAAAGATGTATAGTTCACCTTAGAAGAACTTTATTGTTCATAATAGTTTCAATACAAACCTTTTTATTCCCGAAGTTTTTTTTTAACACGTTTATACTTTTCGTTTCGGTTGCGGTAATTTGTAGACAACTCCTCATTCCTCCTATCGATTGGATTAGGTTGATCTAATATTTGGCTCATTAGCTATTTTTGTTGTTTATGTAATAAATATTGCATCTATTGGCCAAAAATATGGTTTACATTTGATTAAACCATTTCAATTATATCTGAGCAAACTCACAGCACTTGGAGGAATAACAATTCTTTAAGAATTATCGTCCTAAGGAACATTTTCTCTAAGCCGATTCAAGGGGCCCTGCATTAAAGAAGTTGTTTTTATCTTAATTTCCTCATTTTTTCCTTCATAATAATGATAATGTTAATAGTAAAACAGCATAATAATATAATAATAAATGAACGCTTACCAGAACCAAGAAAGAAACCAGGAAAGAGTTCTTCGAGTGGAAATCCAAGTTTTCAGCAACTAATGTTTCGGGATTATCCAATATTTCTTTTCTTTTTGATAAATCATATTTCAGAGCATATTCAGCCGATAAAACGTCCCATTTGGGGTAACCTTCCTCTATCCATTTTATAAAAATAAACTTTATCGACATCAACATTGTTCAAATTGCAGTTTAATTGCTAAACCTAAACGACTTAACCTAACACAAAAATATCGCGGCATACGTGCGGCTCCTAAGTTTGCAGTTTGAAAAATGTTTTGCAATCCGCGAGACAACAAAAGTTATGGTTGATCAACGTGCTCAGCGTGAACGAAATTGGCAGTAGACAGGGCTATCAGAAATAATTACTATTCATTAAGACAACCACTATGACTCAATAATATCAGTTAAATAAAAAACCTTTAATCGAAATTCGAAGCTTGTCATTGATTAATATAATTTCTAAAATTAAAAAAACACTTCTGTCATGCTCTGAAAAAAGAATTTTCTTGTTGTTGGCTGAATCTTCAGCGGAAAACTTGTTAAAACAAATGATGCCACATAAGTTTGTCAAAACGCCAATTGGGCTACTTTTCGTGTCGATTGGCGGTTAAAAGTTTTTTCGTCTATATATGTTTCATTAGATTGTAAATACTTATTATATAATAATTGTAAAAAACTCCATAGAAATTCCGCCGAAAATAGTTTACCATTTCTATATAAATAACTAGTCTGGTTTGATATAATCATCATAGAAAACACCAATGAAATGCCATAGAAAATAACCAATACAAATGCTATAAATATACTTACAAGGAGACGACCGAGGTGATCATCACCGATTTTGTGCAAACTCTGGTAACATGAAAACCTCCATGTTCCTTAAAAAACCTTCAAGGGAAAAGCTGCGACGGGCTTTCGTTTTCCCATGGCAACCGATAACATGGGAATCTGAAGGATTTTAATGGTCCCCCAATTGACCAAATTGCATTTAAACTTGATTAAATTAAATTTTTAAAATCAATTTAAATGTATTTTCAACGTTTTTGAAATTAAACAAAAAGGTTTCAGAGGGGGGGGGGGCTTAAAATCCTTCAGATTCCCATGTTACTTTCAATGGAAAAATTTAAATCATGTTTTCAAAAACGTTTCGGTTGCCATGGAAAAACGTAAGCCCGTCGCAACTTTTCGCAGGCAGATTTTTTAAGGTACATGGAGGTGTGCACTATACCCGAGTTTGAACAAAATCAGTGATTATCACGTCGGGTCGTCTCCTTGTTGGTGAATGTTCTATAGAACATCCATTGTAATTATTCATCGACTCATGTAATAAAGACTTTTATAAATGTAACTCAAATGTTATTAATTTACGTAGTACATAACAAATAGCGACAGAATTCAACGGATGGGTGGGAGTGAAAGTTTGTTTTCTGCAACGTATTCAACAGGTACTTTAGACGAAATCTAAGGAATATACTATCGTTTACCATAAGACAACATTTTAATATGACACCTATAATTTTTTTAGAGTATTTCAATAGTCAATTGGAGTCCTGGCTGTTGTATTTGTTGAGAGATTGGTACAGTTCTTCATCGCAATTGAAGTCACTGAACCAATGATGAGAAAAGCTTAACTTCTGATATTCGTCGTGGCTGAAACTTACGCCACTCTGGGAAATAAAGTTCCACCGACGAATCCGAAGGACAAGACATCTGATGGATTAATAGAAGCACGTACCAAACATTATAACCCAGTTCCTTCCGAAATTATACTGCGGTACGAGCTCAATTATTATTATTATTACACGATGGAGCTGTTCTGGACGATATGTTACGGGACAGGTTGGTTTGTGGATGCAAGCACGACGCTTTACAGAAGAGGATACTAACATCTATTAAGCAGCTTTAGACATTTGGCTGGAATTACACCCAGAATGCTTAATGCTGCTTCCGATTAATAATTTCCAACATTTGAAAGTCGAATGGGGTAAATCTGGACAAGCGGGAATTTCCCCCAAAGGAGCGGTATACGGTTAAAATAGCAACAATGACTTTTTGTTTAGTGTGATTTTGATACTAATTCCCCTGTAGCAAATTAGAGTCTGGCCAACGTCGGCAAAAGGTACTAAACACTAAAGTCGGCCGACCTTGGATTTAGGGTCGAAATGTCCTAGGGGTAAAAGGGTCCGCCGACCGTGGGCCAACTACAAAACGTTGACTCTTTACCGCCTTTTAATAGACCTAAGAACCGACTGCGAAACGACTTCATCCCGACTTAGAATGTACTGTATCATTACGTCGAAACGACTTACTTTTTATATTTTAAGTGACTGAAAATGACCAAATAAAACCGTAAATATAGCTATATACATGTATGTAGTTGGTCAAGTCCCATGAACGGGAGTGAAACAATGAGTTTATTTCCGTCAATCGGAAAGCTCTTGAACCTTCAGTACAGGGTTCTAGAGTTTCTTGGGGCTCAGGAAAAGTAACGAATAAATCTTCATTAATAATATCTTAGCCTAACATATTTAGCTATACGAATGTTACCTACTTGATCTGAGAGATTTTTAATAAGAATACATTCTCAGATTGAATATATAATCTTTTTCGAAAAAATATAATACAGAAAGGAAGTTATTTTAAAAATATTTCAATTTGTTTTATTAAATCGCCATAGTTTCACAGTTTTGAGCGATTAATTGGCAAAACGCGACCTTAAATCGAGTCTTTGCGCTACAGGGGTAATAATTAAATGTAAGGTCTATTTTAAGTCGGATAATGGTCGGAATACCGACCATAAATAGTCCCAAAAAAGGATTTACGGTTTTAGTGTCGATAAAAGTTTGGACGATTTTAGGTCGGCATTTGGTCGTCGACTATAAAGCGACTTTTCGACTGTACCCCGACCCTAAAACGATTTCATGTGCTACAGGGGTTGACGGTATGCTTAACTCTGTAGCGAATATGTTCGCTATAATTGTGAGACGGTCTTCAATACTAGTTGAAAAGTGGTATTTGTAATGTAAGAAAAAAATCTAAGTCGTCTACACAGAGTTATTTACGATTTTTGATTTCCAATGGAATGGCTTTTTATATTACAATATATGTAATAAGAAACCTATCAATTTGAAGATGAAACCACCAATGCAACAGTGACGTCGTTAAAAAGTTTGGTTTGCTTAATGCCCTAATTTCTAACCTTTAAGCTGAGATTAGAAAATTAGACCGATATATCTAAATTTCACCTCCCCGCTTTATTTTTGTACTTGTTTTTATTTTTATTTTCGCCCAGGTTTTAAAATAAATACCCTTTACAATTCGTATATGCGTGTCTCATCTTAGTCGCTTTCTATAATGAAATTAGTTCCTGTTATTATAATTATAATAATAATAATAATAATAATAATAATAATAATAATAATAATAATAATAATAATAATAATAATAATAATAATAATAATAATCAGCTAGGCTAATACCCAAGGCACCACCTTAGGCATAAGTCATCATGCGACTTTTGAAGCCCTTAATTCAGGTGGCCAGGTTATATATTTAAAAAATATATAACCAGTTTACCGTTTTATTGAAGGTCTTGTTGATCTCTGCGACACGCTGCTGCAAAAATTCAACAAAATTGTTTATGGAAAACACGGAAACTAAAGGCAAGCAAAAATGAAATAATCAAGGAAATTAATATCAAAATATTACACTGAACCGACTTTTTAATCTTCAAAATTAAAAAAATAGTCTAAAACCTTTTTTAATATAATGGCTTTCGAAGAATTTGGTTTAATTAAATAAATCTTCTTTTAAATTTTTAAATTCATGATATTTAGACTTGTGTATAAGATCAAGTTGGTTTGTCATTTTCGTTGGACATTAAAGTTTTTGGTTAACTTAATTTTTTTTACGATTTTGGTAAACAAATTCCAACGATAAGTTTAACTGCTATTTATAAGTTGCTTTTCAATTAAAAACAAATGTTGGCATTGATGTTGGTCGCCTAAAATAGCTCTGACTCTTATTATTGAATAGGTGCCTTAATTAATTTGATTGAAATTTAACCATTTTTTTAAACCAGTAAAAAACCTCACAGATTTGAAAAAGGTTATAGTAAGGCCATCACTAAAACGAACAATAATAATTATTCAGTTATTCATTTTTAATTAAATTAATTCTAACTAGCATCATATTCGAATAAAGTTCACAGGTTGCTAAATGTACGAACCATGACGTTTAATTGTTAAAATCATTTTTGATAAAGCTTATTCATTTAGGCAGTTGAAACGTAAGGTCTATCTTGACAGACCTAGTACAACAACTCTCTATTAAGGAAAAAGAATGGACGTATCTTCCTCTGAGTAATTTTGAACCATAGTTTTCAAAACCAAAGGAAAATGTAAATAACAATTGTTGTGCTTATATTGTTAAACCTATTTGTGTTTTCCATAGTACCTTTCTAGCAGGAATGAGCAAAATGAATACAGACATTTCAAATTGTTTTTTGTGAGTAAATATTTTGTTCAAAACATCGCTGCTAGTAACAATAATAATATGGTTCCCAACGAACAAGTTTATATTAAATATGATTAATGATGCCCAAATAAAAAAAATTAACGATTAAAGAACAATTTTTTTCGTAGATTTACAATTTATGGATGTTTGTCGTTTAAAATTTCAGACTTTATTAATGCAGCGGGGTTTAATTTCTTTTTTGACCTTTACATTATTAAGTTTTGTTATAAAAATAGTTTGTTTTAAATGAAGGACTGTAGTTGTAGTCACCAAAGAGGCAAAAGGAAGGTTAGAAATAATATTTTACAAAAATCTGACCACAGTAACATTACCTTTGAACTATAAATTGATCATAGTTTGTTCAATTACTCTTTAGCCAAAGATAATATAATGATCAGCCAGCGTTAATACTTGTACTTAAATAATTTCAAAAGTAGAAATTTCATATAATTGCAAAATGAAATAAATTGAATGTAACCAAAATTATCTAATACAAACCTTCATCAATTTGATTTCTTAATTGGCGTGGTTTTATATTTAACATCTTAAGACGACAGAGCTTTTAACATTATTGAATTCTTAAATGCGATTAAGTTTTCTTTTAAAATTGGAGTGAATTGACATCTGTTGTCAGTTTATATAAGTGTTAAGGTGCTACAGAAATTTATATTTAGATAAGTTATGAAAAAATACTTATAAATAAGAATTAGATCTGCCAAGGTTCTTATTAAATTTAATCGAAGTATTTAATCGTTTACCCAATAATATAAATTACATATATTATAAAAATTATTATTGATATAGGATTGTAGTTGCATGTCTGAAGATAATAATAATAATAAAATAACATTTGTTTTTATTTACACATTTATAAAACTCTTAATCAAAAAGCCGACTTATAAATTTATTCTCACTAGTTTCGTTCAGATGGGCCAGAACATCATCCCTGATTATATATAATCTCTAATCTACAGGGTCTTTTTTTTTGCTCGGAAAAGTGTTTTTTTTTTCAAAAACTATTTATAGTACCGATTTCAAATTTGGAAGGTCAATTCTCTATACCGGGGGACATCAGTTTGAGAAATTTGAGCGTTTTCGGTAATGTTTTTCACCAATTTTGAAAAATTATTTTTCGACCACTAGGTGCGAGATAAAAAATTTCTATTATAAAGTTGTAGGCCGTCATCGAAAACCCTTAAAAATTGTTCACTCGACGAAAAACAACTTATTTATCAGTGAAAATTCGAGCTTGAAAAATTTACAAGTTGGTGAAGCCAAATTACGATTGTTTGAAACGATAATTGAAAAGGGAACAAGTCTAATACAAACGTAGTAGAGTTTTCACACTTGAAAAAATGTACACGTTTGGTTTTTAAATGCAGATATTTTATTCACATAAATTTTTACAAAACATTTTCAATAATATCACCATTGGCTGCAACACAGGTTTGTGCGCGGACAATTAAGTTCTCAAACGCTTTCTCTACCATTTCTGGTGTGACGTCTCGGCAAGCACTGATTATTCGTCTAATGAGTTCCTCCCTAGTTTCAATGGGCGTGGCGTATACCTTTGCTTTAACGAATCCCCAGAGAAAATAATCCAGCGGTGTTAAGTCAGGTGACCTTGCTGGCCAATGCACTGGACCATTTCTCCCTATCCACCTTTCAGGAAACTCGTTGTTGAGGTGCTCAGTTACTTGCCGGGAAAAATGCGGAGGGGCGCCATCTTGCTGAAACCACAACTGACGTCTTTCAGCCAATGGAAGGTCGTCGATTGCGTCACTCAGTTCGTTCTGTAGAAAATGTAAATACCTTTGGCCGTTGTGGTTCGTCGGCAGGAAAAAGGGACCAATCAAACGGTTTCCAACAAGTCCAACCCAAACATTGACCCGTTCAAATTGAACCTGGTGATGATATTCAAAACCCCAATGTGGGTTGATGTCAGACCAAAGATGGCTGTTTTGATGATTAAAGGGCCCATCTCTAGAAAATGACGCTTCGTCGGAGAACAAAACATGGCGCAAAAATTGTCTATCTTCTTGGACAGCATTTAGTAACCAGTTGCTAAATTCATAACGTCTTTGATGGTCTCCGTCAATTAGTCTTTGGTGGAGCGTAGCTCTGTATGGGTGATAGCGATTCTTACGAAGAATTTTCCACACACGATTTGCAGAACAACCCAAATCAGCAGCGGCGTTAGCGCAACTGTGACGAGGATATGCCACAAAGTACGCGAGTACATTGTTCTCGAAGTCTAAATCCGGTTGACCCAATCCGCGAAACCTAGGTTGCAAGTTACCAAATTGATTGAAATCGTGAATTGCTCGTCTTACTGTATTTACAGATGGTGCTCCATTTGGATGTCTTTCTGCGAAGATTTCAGTCACTCTTCTAAGGTTTTGCGCTGCTTCTCCATGGTAAATGGCAACTATCTCGGTACGCTCAGCTACTGAATAACGAGGCATTGTTCGAAATATTATCAAACACTGATAATAATCTCCCAAAGTTTTCCTTTAAATACCCAATGCATGTTTAGGATTCACCTATAGCCTCGTGTTTTTTAAATCCGGTCGTTTTTTTAACCAAAGTTTCAACTGGATTAGGTAATTCGGTTTCAATTATCGTTTCAAACAATCGTAATTTGGCTTCACCAACTTGTAAATTTTTCAAGCTCGAATTTTCACTGATAAATAAGTTGTTTTTCGTCGAGTGAACAATTTTTAAGGGTTTTCGATGACGGCCTACAACTTTATAATAGAAATTTTTTATCTCGCACCTAGTGGTCGAAAAATAGTTTTTCAAAATTGGTGAAAAACATTACCGAAAACGCTCAAATTTCTCAAACTGATGTCCCCCGGTATAGAGAATTGACCTTCCAAATTTGAAATCGGTACTATAAATAGTTTTTGAAAAAAAAAACACTTTTCCGAGCAAAAAAAAAGACCCTGTATATAAAATAAATTAAAACAAGATGCGTAATGAAATCGTTTTATTAAAACGTGACGACTAGTTTCGCTATCCAATTCGCAAACTTGATTAGGACCTGATGTTATTACGCATCCATTGGATCTTAGTATTTTATATATTATATATAATATATTATATATATATTATCCAAATCTTACTTTTGGAATTACAATTTAACTATATAAAATATCACAGTATTAAATAAAGCTTTAGGCGAACCGTTCAGTGAGAGTAATGAATAATAAACTTAAAAAGTTAAATTGAAACATGTACAGGTTCAATATGAACTTTAAAAACAGCGAACCTTCCTTAACTTTCGAAGAATACACTGCAAATCTTACTTTTGGAATTCGAAATTCAACATATAAAATATAACAGTATAAAATAAAGCTTTTGGCGAACCGTTCAGTGAGAGTAATGAATAATAAACTTAAAAAGTTAAATTGAAACATGTACAGGTCCAAACTGAACTTTAAAAACAGTGAACCTTCCTTAACTTTCGGAGAATACTCTGCAAATTTTACTTTGATCAAACATATTTTCTTCCTACCTCTGTAAAAGACACATTAAAAAAAATCGAATTAAAATCATTAAAAAAATCAAACATTTTTTTAATAAAATACTTACTCTTATGATATATTATCAGCGATACTAGAGTTACTATGTTATAATCTTTAAAGTTTGTGTAGAATGCATGATGGACTTTATGGTGACCGATTCCAAACTATCGAGTAATGGCGTCGTATAAAAGAAACTACAAACTGGGCTACCAGATATTTTAAAAGGACTTTAGCGCGGCCAACTTAGATCAGCTGTTTCGCAGTAATTGGCTGTGATTGTAGAAATAATTCATCAAATGAAAATAATGGAAATAAAAATTAAGAAAATAATAATATAAAAAATATAAAAATTAAGAACAGATAAAATTAATTAAATTATTAAGTAGTTTTGATTTAACACGTAATTTCATTAATTCACGTTAAATAAACTCGTAAATTTAAATAAAAATATTCATAATAAAATTAATAAATTGTGGTTCATTAATCATTATCAGCTCAAATACAAATACAGGTGAAACAAATTAAAATTAATTGCTGATAAACGCGCCTCTAGATAGCATTGATGGACGAAACATTTCGGACGAATAGTGGAGATCCATGCGACGTCGATTGGGCTGAATATCGGATGTCGTGAAATTGGTACTACGAGGACTAAAATGGGACGTCCGTTATTCGACCCGTAGGACGAATTTTGGACGGGACCAAGCTGGGCTCTATGGACCATGCTGGGACGTCCCAGGGACGATTTGTGTTTGCTGGGATGTGACGTGTAGATAAGGCTCTTGAGATTATTCCGAAATTAAAATAATCATGTGAAACAAACCCATTGCTCAAAGTTCAGTTATCTTATCAATCGTACACGCACACAGTAAAATGAAAGTCACGTGAGAATCGGTACGTCACGGGAAATAGGAGAAGTGTCATCACTTGAGCCCTTTTATCAATATATTTACGGATTATTTCAAAGATTATATGGCGCCATGGTTCTAAATACAGTAAGCCCTAAATAAAATATGTTAATGGTATGCAATAAAGAACGTAAAACGAATTTAAAGGTTAATTATAGTAAATGGATTTATTTATTTATTTTTCCGAATGCGTTGGTTGTTTTTCCTCTGTTCTCCTACGTTTTTCAGTAGGAGAAGTAAACGCTACGATGTTGTTAGACTCGAGTTGTGATGAATAACTACCAGAGAATAGAGCAAGAATTTCTTCTACTTCAGTATCTTCCTCTTCTGTCGTTTCTATCTCCCTCTTTTCGATCTACAAAGTAAAAGTAAAAGTAAATAGAAAAGAAATATAAGGTTTCTAAGGAGAGTGATTAATTAGTATACAAACAGACTCCGCCATCCAAATTTATTCATTCTTCTAGTGTCTCTAGAAACGGAGAAGCAAAACTTCAATAGATTTCATGAAACATACTTGGTAAATATACTTATTTATATCTCTCTTTTTTCTTAGTAGTATAATTTATCGTAGAATTAAAAATTAATACCTTGAATTTAAATTTGTTTTAATGTATGTAAAAAGTTAGTAGGCTCTTTTTCTATATTTTATTCCTTCTATTTGTATACTAATTGGACCATATGTCCTTAAAACTGACACCAGGGGAAGAGTACGTAGGCTCATCTGAATCTATGGTCTGCTTTCACAGCGATACTAATACTGAAGAACTGAATGTAAGAGGAGGATCACTCTACTTTTGCTGGGGTAAAGAATGTGGTTATTATAAACTTGCGGTAATTTTCCGTCGATATAATACCTATACCCGTTGCATCCCTGGACACCTAATTAAGGTGTTTCAAGCACACCTAAGGTGTACGAACTGTGGACGAAGAGGATCGAAGAGTAGTCGTCGTGGTGAAGAATGTGAGGCGTTCGATTTCATGGGTTGTTGTCACTATTTAAAACCACCTCGAGATAGAACGGTAATTCGTTTTATAAATAACGATAATTGTGAATAACAATAAAAAATATCAATTGTCTATTTATTTCTTATTTTTTTATTCTATAATATAGAAGTTTATTCCTAAATTTATAAGTTTATTACAATTGGCATATCATTTTCAACTCATCTTACAAAAAAATATCCCAAATTGTTCAAAGATTGTTTTAGGGACGGTATACACGCATTCCATTTTGGACAATTTACCCAGAAAAACCAGGTAAATATGCACTTCCGTCCGCTTGTTTTTAATAATATTGCATGTAATACGTGTTGGTATGCCATTTTTTTGACGGAGTGGGTCTCAAAAGTACTATACAATGAAAAATTCACATAGCCCTTACATTAATTTGTATTTTTTATTCGTTTATAATAAAATATATAATTTTATAATTTTATTTGATCAAAATATTTATATAACGAGTTATTGCGAATTCTAGATGGCGTTAGGGATCCCTAAAACTGTTTTATATACTGTTTATCGCTCATCATCGATTATTTAATTTCTACAATAGTCACCTTTTATTACTATAAATATTTCAATATTGAAATTTACATAAATTATTATTTTTAATATAAAATCGCATAATTTAAAAAAAAAAGAATAACATTTTTCAAATTATTTAGGATATATTTAATCATAGACTAAAAACTTTGCTCAACGAAAAACTAAATAACGAGAAAATGTCTTAAGGTAATAGAAAAATAAAACAAGCGATTAATTAAACATTAAAAATAAATTATAATCAATTTGATGATTGTTTAAGGATATCGATTATGATCAATGTTTGTACTACAGTGTTCATATCCGAAATGAAGTTAAATGAAATAATTAAGTAAACAAGCATACATTTTAGATCGCCTTTCATCCAAAATATCTAATAGCGCTAGTACATTCTAGATAAATATACAAGTTCTTGGAAATAAGAGACGTTTTTTTCCCAAAGGTAAGCAAATTTTATAGCTTATTGTCATTGGTTCCATAACAAAAACCACATTGTAACGTAATAATGGCTACCTCTATCTGTAAACCTATCAAGATAAGAAATGGCATATAATGTGATTAGATAACTAGATAACGATCATTGATAATAAATTTCTAATCGTAAAACACTAAACAAGGTTCTTTTTTTACTGTTTTGGTAATTATATTGTCAATACACACACCCACATTTGCTATATTATTTTTAGGGTATGTACTTGAGCCAATAATGGTATTTAAAATAGCGTAATATAGAAGTAAACACATTACTTAACGCATATCTTATCTTGACAAGTTAACAGATAGAGGTAGCCATTATTACGTTACAATGGGGTTTTTGTTATGGAACCAATGACAATAAGCTATAAAATTTGCTTATATTTGAAAAAAAAACGTCTCATATTTCCAAGAACTTGTATATTTATCTAGAATGTAGATATTTTGGATGAAAGGCGATCTTAAATTTATGCTTGTTTACTTAATTATTTCATTTAACTTCATTTCGGATATGAACACTGTAGTACAAACATTGATCATAATCGATATCCTTTAACAATCATAAAATTGATAATAATTTATTTTTAATGTTTAATTAATCGCTTGTTTTATTTTTCTATTACCTTAAGACATATTTTCGTTATTTAATAAATTAATTAATTATTATCGTTATTTAGTTTTTCGTTGAGCAAAGTTTCCTTCCCCTGATAACAGTTTTAAGGAAATATGGTCCATTTACTATACAAATAGAAGGAATAAAATATAGAAAAAGAGCCTACTAACTTTTTACATACATTAAAACAAATTTAAATTCAAGGTATTAATTTTTAATTCTACGATAAATTATACTACTAAGAAAAAAAGAGAGATATAAATAAGTATATTTACCAAGTATGTTTCATGAAATCTATTGAAGTTTTGCTTCTACGTTTCTAGAGACACTAAAAGAATGAATAAATTTGGATGGCGGAGTCTGTTTGTATACTAATTCAGAAAAACACTTACATTACCAAAGTGTTTTGATTGAAAAATAAGTGGTTTTACTATTTATCACGTTTATCTTATTTATTAAAATGGGAAAAAAATTAATTTAATTCTATTACGCTACGTATATGGAAAATTTTCTCTGGTCCTCTAACTGATACCGAATTGAATATCTCAAGTGATATCTGATTTTAGTATAAAATGCTAGTATCCTTTGTAAATTTATTCACTCATCTCTTTACCTCTCTGAAAAGTAAAACGTTGAACATCGTCTAGGACTTTTCATTTTGATCAGCTGTAGTTTTTCTTTTATTTTTATACTAAATGGAAGACAAAATTGATGTCTGTAACTAAAACTATTCTTAGGTTTTAAGTTAAAAATAGTATTGTCAAAGGAAAAACATTTTCCTTTAGGACATAACTTATAATTATTAGTAATTATAAAAATTGGTTTAAACAGAAAATTGTTTCAACCCTGGGAAAGGTTATATAGATGTTTTTTTTAGCAAATCAAGCGTCTATTGGAAATATTTTCTTAAAGCTTGGTACTATTTCTAAAGACTACATCAATGTAAGTCCATTTATTATTATTATTATTATTATTGCTATTAATATTTAATCACTCTCCTAAGAAACCTTATATTTCATTTCTATTTACTTTTACTTTGTAGATCGAAAAGAGGGAGATAGAAACGACAGAAGAGGAAGATACTGAAGTAAAAGAAATTCTTGCTATATTCTCTGGTAGTTCTTCATCACAACTCGAGGCTAACAACATCGTAGCGTTTACTTCTCCTACTGAAAAACGAAGGAGAACAGAGGAAAAAGAACCAACGCATTCGAAAAAAAATAAATAAATAAATCCAACTACTATAATTAACCTTTAAATTCGTTTTGCGTTCTTTATTGCATACCATTACCATACTTTATTTTGGACTTACTGTATTTAGAACCATGGCGCCATCTAAACTTTGAAATAATCCGTAATTAAACATTGATAAAAGGGCTCAAGTGATGACACTTCCCCTGTTTCCCGTGACGTACCGATTCTCACGTGACTTTCATTTTTCTGTGTGCGTGTACGATTGATAAGATAACTGAACTTTGAGCAATGGGTTTTTTCACATGATTATTATTAGTTCGGAATAATCTCAAGAGCCTTATCTACACGTCACATAGCATTCTTTCTTTCAGTCCTGGGGAATTGTCGAGGAAGTTACGTAGGTTTTGCTCCGTTTTCAGTTGTTCGTCGGATGTATTTTACGGCATAGGCTTAGGGATTTCCGTCCGTCAAAGAGAAAAAAAGTAAGTTTCTATATATTTTAGAAAAAGCGTTTAAAATGAGAAAATTAGGCATAGCATGTAGGCTTAGATCAAGGTTAGTAAATTTTAGGCTATAAAAGGTTGCCTCGATACGCTGTGGTTGCTAAGGGCTAAGGTTGGTAACTTCGTTGCTAACGAACATCGTGACGTCACTGAGATGAGATCCTATTGAAAATCATTGGGATCTCATCTGGGTGACGTCAGCAGCAGACGAATTTTGGAGGCAATCCAAAAATTCGTTTAAACCGTTTTTTCGATCGAGACCCCGTTGGGCTTAGATATTATAAAATCCAGTGTAATATTTTTAACACGTAGAATTTCATAGTACCAATTCTCACGTGATTCGTTCATCTTTCCGTGCGCGCGCACGTTTAATAAGATAACTGAACTTTAAGCAATGGTTTTTTCCACACGATAATAAGTCCAGAAAAGTCTCGTTAGAGGTCCTCCTGATATAACGTCAGTAAGTGTAGTCATGGGAATCAATTCTTTATCTCAATAAATTTTAATCTTAAGAGCCTTTTCTACACGTCACATAGCGTTCTTTCTTTCAGTCCTAGGGAATTGTCATTGAAGGTCACGCAGTTTTTGCTCCGCTTTGAGCCGTTCGTCGGATCTATTTTACGGCATAGGCTTAAGGATTTCCGACCGTCAAAGAGAAAAAAAAGTAAGTTTATATTTTCATACATTATTTTACTCTATTAAAAATGAAATTTTTAGGTGTTCTTTTATATATTAGACAGGAAATTAGGCCTAAATTAGGTCCTGTAAGGGGTAAGATTAGCGTAGAAAGTAAGTTACTATTTTTATTTTGTAGTAAACTATATATATATTTTACACAATTTTCCAAACAATTTGCATATTGAAAAAGCGTTTATATTGAGAATTATATTATATTAATAAAATTTGGTTTAGTAGGCTTAGTGATAAATTTAGGTTTAGCATGTAGGCTAAGTGAATGTATCATTTGAAACAATAGAACATATTGTGTCTAGATCAGCTATGGAAAATGAAACGTATCGACTTGAAACGTTTCTTCACTGGAAAAATCCACACGTCGCTAAAGAAGGCTGGATTCTACTACATTCAACATGGAGATGATGTACTATGTTACAAGTGCCATGGAATCTTAGGCAACTGGGAATCAGGAGACGTACCAGAACTTGAACATGCCATATTTTTCCCACGCTGTCCGTCGAGGGATAATTCACCATCTGAAAAAAAGTACCTCTCGCATGAATGGGGCACTCCACCTACGCCAAAAGCAACTACTGTCGCTGACAAATGCATCTCACCTGTACCTGAAGAAGACGACGACGATTGTGACTTCCCTCATGTGATAGATGGTACTGCTGTTAGACACTACAAATACGTAAGTTAGAACTTTTAATTAAATTATTTATACAAGTTGCAGAAGGTAGTTCGTTTCAACCCTTTAAATGAAATTATATATCCCTTTAGAAAAAAGATCGATTTAATTACAATTATATAGATAAATTACGATTTAAACGGATTATATATAATGTCGAATGAGTTAAAGAAACAATTTTACGTAAACAAAGTTCTAAAATTAAAATAAATTAAATTTAAGTAACTTAGAACCGCTTTAGAAATTATAGGAATAAATTTATGGAGTTTGGGGGTAGGTGGAAAAATAACGTATCTTCGTTTTTCCAACTGCTTTTCCGATGTAACCTAAAAGCGACCAAAGTCACCATTTTCGGCCCTTTGTACCCCATTTCGGACCAAAAGTACCCCAAACTGGACCTTTTAGCTTTATTGTATTGTTAAACTCCTATAGAGATTCCCCTAAAAAGAAACAATTTGCGGTCCAATTTTGGGTACATGAAGTATTTCGGAGAGGTAAATCTAATTCTGGCAAACTGCTGCGATTTATATCGAATGGGGGAAAACCGATTTCTAGCGATTGTGGAAATTATAGTGAACGGTCGCTATTACAAATTCTGGGGATTGGGGAGGGTAGAAAGGGGGAAAGCAGAGAATCTTGCGATAACCAATTCTGCGGATTGAGAGATAACAATTATGGTTAACGGAGTAAACAAAGAGAGGGCTGAGGGAGATATAGCGGTACATTATATTGAATGGAAACGATAAGAATTTCTGGAGATTTTGTTATTTAGCTTAAGACCAAAATTTCGGACTCGTGTAAAACAATGTGATAAGATTTTCATAGTTTTAAAACTGTTGGTCGAAATTTCGAGTTTAAAATCAAATTCCATAAGTTTGCTAATTATTATTGTATATTTAAATTACTAAAATAGTGTTTTTACGGTTTATTTTCGAAAGTTAATGCCTACTTTTTAGATGCACGATGCAATTTTAATTCTTAAAAACGTTATTTGACAAGGCCGTAACTATTGCAGGGCACTATACATATATATATTATAAATACCCAGGTAGTAGCCTTAATTGTAGATGTTGCCAATTAATTTGGTCAAATGTCCAATTTTAACCATACAATTGGGTAGTTTCAACTTCCCACATCTTGGGGTAAAATGAAATTATTAACCACAAAATTCGGCAAAACACTCATTTGACTAAACTTTTTGGGTTAAATAAAAAACAACTATTAATTTTGGGTCATTAAATAAGTGACCATTTTTTGGGTTATTAAAATGTTTCCCAACCGCTTGGGTAGTTTTCCATTGACCCAAGCATGTGTATTTTTTAACCCCATCTTGGGCTGTTTCAAGTTTACCCAAGTTTCTTGGTAGGTGCAATACTGACCCAGATTTTGGTTAAAAATTACCCCAAGTTGGGTGATTTTTAACTTAACCTTGTTTGGCGTGTGGTAGTGCACGATTTTCGTTTAGTGAATCATATTTATTCACATGGTGAAGATAACACTTCATATGTTTATAAAGTGGGTTGAAGAACCGAATCGTACGGCAATTTTTCGGTAAGGTGCATTGCGAATAATGATCTCGCGTCGGAAATATCGCTTGCTTCAGATTACAAAAATACATAAACACCGTAACCGATATTAAATGGAAGGATGGAACCTCACCCGCTATATTTTTTTCTTTTGGTAAGTTATTTTTATGAAATATTACTCTTCAGTTCAATTAAGACTTGAATATATTTGAAAGATTATGGTTAAATATACCGAAGTCGTGGACCACTCTAAGAACCGTCGTATGACTTGGTCTGCAATTGTGAAATCTTCGTCTAAATAACTGACTTACTAGAGTAGCATTACGACGACCTTTTCCGTAAAATAATTCTAGCATATGAGCGCGCTGATCTCGAGTGTAAAGAGGCATACTGGACATCAATCGGCCAAGCAGAGATAATGTTTTAAATACTACTCGGACAATTGATATTTCACGTTAAAAACAACAAAAGAAAAAGAAGCGTAATTTTTGGTCTACAAATCTTGGTTTGATGATCTTACTCGTAACCACGTCGAAATGGAAGACGTGGACTTTGTCTACTTGGTCTAATTAGGTGTTGAAAGTAATAATTTTCTTTAACAATAACTTTTTGCAGATCTGATTATTAACTACATAGCTGAAAGCATAAGTTCCCTAAAATAAATTCACATGTGTGTTGTGATTATGTACGATTGTTTACGATAAAGGCTATTGCCTGCTAGTACAACTTGTTTTTCCCCCGACCTCCAAACTCAGTGAAAAATAGGTCTTTTTCAACCGAAGCAAAATTATTTTTACACTTTCGACTATGCCCTACAACTTTTCTATTGAAACATTTTGCGTGACACCTACCGGTGAAAAAATAATTTTTCCAAAACGGCACAAAATCGTTCGATTTTTCTGAAATTTAGTAACCAAAGCCTTGCATACCTAACAAATAAACCCTGAAAATTTCAGAACCCTAGCATAAATACATTTTGAGAAAAATGACCTGATCGAGCAAATTGAGACACCCTGTATACAGCTCCATGTTGTTATGTGTAATTCTACCATGGATTAATGAGGTTAATTCATAGTTCTACTTAAAACTAAAAGTTTAAAAAAATGCAGACTATGATAAATAGAATTTAGCATATGATTATATAATATCAATTAAATTCATTTAGATAATAAGCTTACGTAGAACGTTACCAACTCCTTTAACTGTTTAATTTCTTTTATATTCATACATTTTTAATTTAACCTATAAAAAAGCAAATAAGTTAGGTTGTAACTCATTACGAGTACTGACAACTAATCTGCAAAATACATTTGCACGAGCTAGTTATAACAACGTAGGAGACGTCGTAAATCGTAACCCGGCCACCTGAATAAAAGGCTTTAAAATTCGCTCGATGACTTAAGCTTGGTTTCCACCAGCACGCGTCAAAGAGCGACACTCAACTTTGACACGGGCAAACTTTTGACGCGTGAAAAAAAATTAACATTATCATGCGCTCTTACGCGCGTTGGTGGAAACCAAGCTTTAGGCCCAAGGTCGTGCCTTGGGTATTAGCCTAGCTTATTATTAATTTATCGCATTGAAAATCAACGCCAGAACCCTGGAAAAATAAAACAAGTATACTTGATTAAAATATTTAGTCCTCCAAGAGAGGACACAGACATCTAACACCGAGAGGTCGGTGCCACAAATAAGCTTTTATTTTGACAAATATGGTGCCGTATTAGGCAATGTCGCCTTTCTCGTATTGTTGTATTTTTCTTTCTGGATTTTGTTCATACAGCCCTAGTATTTTATTCATGATGATTTTAATCATTGGCTTAATTATTTCGATAAGAATAGAAAAAATTCATAACTAAACACACGTTCTCCTTTACAATTTAAATTTTTCTGTTAACTGAACAGTTTCAAACTCAAGCCTCAAATTTAAGGGAAGGGTTTTAAAATATATAAAAGGTGATAAAATCGATGGAAATTATTTTAGAAATATATTTCGGTTTTGAAATTTCCTAAAACAAAACTCTTTAAACCTAAAACATTTAAATTATCTGTGCCTTCATAGTTCTCAACTACTTTGATTAAAGCATTTTTTATTTAATATAGATAAGTAATACAAACATTTTAATATGGAACTTTTTGATCATTTTGTAATATATAATATGTAACCTAAAGTGGTGTTATATATCATCATCAGTACTGTATAGCAATTCTGACTTTTTCGTAGAGTTTCGATAGCAAAAAGACTGATAAATCAATCTGTTAAAAACCTTTATTGTATTGCTTCATAAGAGTGTAACCAGTTTATCTTTAAAATTTCTAGCTGAAATCTTGTTACTGTGGTATTTTATCCCAAGCAAAATGCGGCATGCCAAAGCGAGAAGGTGTTCGAAGAATTTAAGATACATTCGTGCCCCAGCGGTTATGGTTCTATTACGATTAAACTACATTAGTCGCTAATATAGGGCAATACAGATCAATTTATCAACTTTGTGATGTATACCATTTTGATATATAACGGTGTGATGTATAAAATGTAAAATATTGTATTGTACGATATTAAATATACAGTGCAATATATAAATTTTGTGCTATACAATATAAAATACAATTATGTTGTATACAAAATAACTTTTTTTCGTAATAAACGACTGATGCTTCTTTTTTTTTGTTACTTCGTTTTTTTTCGTGAATACCGTTTTTGAATTGGTCGGGTAGAACGTTTAAAATAAAGCCTAGAGCAAATACGTCAAAAATTTAACGGAAATGGTCAGAAAATTTAAACTAAAAATAAAAAAGTACGGCTTTCCTCTAATATTTTGAGAAACACTTTTTCCATTTTATATTTTAAACTCACAATAAATACATGGCGAGCCTTATAGGTTTTCTAAAATTCTAACCTACCAGATTAAGCAAAGATCATTTAGCTTGCCAAATCGTTTTTTAAACCCAGTCTTTATAATTAACGTCCTTTTTGTTAAAAATACCAGGGTAATATATAACTTTTTCAAGCCAAGCCTTGGTCCACGTGATAGGGTGAAGAATTCGCGAAGCGTCTGGCGAGCCACGCGCAACTGAATATCTCACAAAACGGATCTCATTTGCAGTGCAACGCAGCTTTCGTTTTAAACACTTTTCCGCCGGGTTCCTCGTTAGAGAATGTTTTATGTCATCTGTCTTATTTTTTTGTCCAATTTTGTATCTTGTGATTACTTTTTCAATAAAGTCTTCTAATACCACGCGGTTGAAATTTCTCCTTTTTTCAGCAACCATCTTTCTTTAACAAATGAACGCTATGTAGCCACCTAAAATGCTTATTTCCTATTGACCGTAACATATTTTACGGCGGAAAAAGTTAACCACTTTTCGATTTGCCTTTTCGTGGTGATTACGGCTTTTTTACGTAAAATTTTTGGCTCTCTATACAATATGACCCAAACAGATACCACACAATGTACGTAATTACACGGTCAAAATATTTTGTCTAAAAATAGAAAAATACAACTAAAACAGTTTTTATTAGAACTTATATTTAGGGCCATGTTTATAAATTTAGTGAACCTAGGCAGAAAGTGTATATGAATTTATATTGATTTAAGGTCTTTGGACGGCCGCCCGATTAAAGCACGGTCCTGTAAACTTTTAATAATTATATTTTCCTATAGAGCGGTAGATTTGAAGTACCCTTACGTTAAAAAAATGTATATCAGATTATTTAACTAGTTATCAACGTTCTCCCATGTTATGCAAATATTTTCAATTAAAATAAAGCCTAATGATGAATTTCGGTCGAATGGGCTTAATCCTACAGAAAGGGTTAGAGCGAACGGGTTTCAAATATAAGCACGCCAGTAGTTGGCGCGACCAAGGCTAAACCACAAATAGTTCATCAGGTAAAAAGTTATTATATTTAAATAAATAGTTTTATATAAAAAACAATGTTTACTTGAAAGCGAAACTCAAATACAACAATTGATTTTAAAAGATAAATTGTGAGCTATATCATTTAATAATAAGTGAATTAAATCAATACTTTCTAAATCTTCGCATTATTTTTATATGATTACCGATATCTATATTTACGAAACCTGTTTTAAACTATGGGACAGTTGATTTCATTTATTTGTTCATATTACTGAGGTGGTGGAATGTTAAGTTCTTTCTTCTCGCAGCGGGAGGAGCCGGGTTTAATCACATTTCGTGGCAGTGGGTATAGCTTAGATTATATGATTTATCTCTCCACTGGTTTGCCTTTAGTTTAAATACTTGCTGAGGATAGCAGTACTAATAAGTGTAGAGACTTGTTGATTAGCTCTAGAGCGAAAAACGCGCCTCCAGGTCGAAAGGCCTTACAATTCGCAATGTGATTTAGGCCTGTAGTAGTGTCTTAGGCACTAGACCGGCTGATTTTTATTACTCAAAGTTAAATTAGGCTCTCAACCAATATACCATAAAAGGGACGGTTGTCCCTATGCAAGCTCCGGGTATAGAGTAGAGCACCTACCCGAGCACTTGCTTTATTATCTCGAGTCAGAATGAAGCTGATTTTACCCCCTCGTATATCAAATACTATAGGTCGTATCAAAACAAGTGATGTATCATTTGGAAGGTTACAGGAACGCGACATCGAACAGAGTTGAGGCGACGTTTCGTAGTAATGAGGCAAAGTAAGGCTTAATTTTTTTATTTAATTCGCAGACCACTTTACAGTAAAAACAACTGAACCGATTTAAATGCAATTTGGTATAAAGTTTCGAAGTAAGCTCGCATTGTGTTCTTCCAAAGAAGAGGTTCATATCGTGTATAGTTCTTGAGCTACGGCGACAAATGTAGTTTAGCGAGTTGGTAACGAAACCAAGGAGTTATAAACACATAAGAAGTAATAAAGCGGAGCGACCAGCAATTTAAAGAAATTAATGCAAAAGGTTTGGGGGTTGATTCTAGGTGAAAACGTCACTGCAGTCAACAACTTGTGTTTCAGTAATTTGCCCGTTTCAATAGTCGCACCGCCACCTATCGATTATGTACAGAAATGTTCGAGCACCACTAGTACGGACAGTTTCAATATTTTTATCGAGTGTTTTTATTTAGTCTCGGTTGGCCAAGGTGGTACTTGAGCGAGACAAGAATTAAACACATACCAACGTTTAGTTCACTGCCAAGTTATGTTGACTCTGATTATTGAAATTAGTTTACTATAATTTCAGGGCCGTAGATAGAGAAAATGGCGCCAGGGGCGAGCTGCAATTTTGGCACCCCCTAATATAATATTATGGACCAATTTTGGTGCCGCCATACCCTATCACGCCCACGGCGCCCGGGGTAGCCGCTCCGGCCACCCAGCCCTAGCTACGCCTCTGTATACTTTTAAGGTAAAAGAGTAAATCTAAACAGAGTAGATAATATATTTCGATCTAAACAATATATGCCAATATAAATAAAATAAACAAGCCCGGCCACGTTTTGCGAGAACGAAAGAAAACTTTAAAGTCGGGAGGTTGAAATGGTCCCGTTGTTAGGTAATGCTGCCCTCTATATCGTTTTTAGGAATTAATTCTTGACCTTTTTCTTTAATTAACTTGGTAAATTATTTAACTGATATTGTATCATTAGAATCGTTACAGCTAAGCTAAGAATACGTTCTAGCGCATGAGCGAGAGGTAGCATTTTCAGACAATAGTGTGTTTCTTTCTTTCCCAGAATGCTTTGCGAACATCCCAAGAACTGTTGAAAATTTTCAAACCAATTTATTTAAAGGTGTATTTGATACAATGCGATTCTAATATTAGCCATTCTCTTTGAAATGTTTTATGGTTGTACAAAGGATTTTAACTTAGACAAACACTCAGGTCAAGCATATTACTTCAGAGCACATCACTTGTCGATAAATATGTCCAGTTTATGACGTTTATGGGAATATAATTACAGATCTTGCCCTTTATTTGATTTCACTACTTTTAGGGCCTAGAAGAATATAGGACGTGACGTTTTTGATTAACGGACCTTGCAATTTTTATCCGAATGGTTTTTGGGTGGAATATGTTTATTTTAAACAAAACTTTAATCATTTAAGTGTTTTCAAATGAAATAATTTGCTATAAAACATGTTTAAAAAAGTTTTTGATGGCGAACCATTTCACTGACCAACGTTTTTCCCGCAGAACCCGTAAGACAAATAAAAAATAAGCTTCCTCAACAAGGATAAACTATTACGATTTCTCGAATTAAATAAAACATTACGAAATTTGAGCTACATTTAAAAATTAGAATTGAAATTTTCACAAAGCTAAGTGTGCGTCCCATAATGCAATTATTTAATTATAAGATTCGTGGGTTTCAATTTATAACCAATTAAATTTATATCAAATTATAATAAATACATAAAAACAAATTCTAACGCCAAACATTTTTAACGTACACTTTGGAGCATTTCTTGAAGAAAAGAAAAACGTTCACGAGCCACTGAACGACCACGAGGATATTCCAAGATGCCGCAGAAAAAAAAGAAATATGCCATGTCTTCGAAAGATATAGGATTGAATTTTAGCGGCGGTGATTTGATATTCAACCTCTTAAAACATTGATATCCTTTCTTCCGCCACAAACGCTTTGCTGAAAGCAAACCAAACGAAAATATTTCTTCCGCTCTAATAAGAAAAAAAATTATTTAAATACAATAATAGATAAATAGTTTTACTGGAAGATGTACATGTACGCAATGAAAGCAGTATGGGTATTATTCGGATAAATTTTTATTTAAGGAAAAGTGGGGTAAGTGTGACCCACATTTTGAAAATTTGAACTTTATTGTTTTATATCTGTAAACAGACTCAAAGTGGAAAGTAAAAATTTGGCAAGAAACTTCTTCTGCGCAAGTAGCCTACAATTATAATTTAAAAAACATTTGTTCAAAAGAGAAAATATTATAAAACAAAACATCTCCAATCAATGGGGGCAATTAAGATTCTGGCTCAGTAGTAAACTAAATTGGGTAAGAGAGAGATGTTGGGGCTAGTGAGACTAAGTTTAGATATTTTTTAACTTAAAAAATACTATATAACGAACTTTATTTCTACCTTTTCAAGTGCACTACATAACTTTGTGATTTAAACTTGTTGCCTGTGAAAATAAATCATTTTTCAAAACAACGATTTTTATTTCAATTTTCATGAAATTTACAAATCAAAGTATCGCTAACGAATCCCTGGTAATTTTCGACCATTAAAAGGGCGAAAATAGACCAGTTAGTAAACCAAAAAAGGACCTCTCCCACACGGCGCTCAGTGGGGCAAATTGAGTCCAAACCTGGCCAAAAATAATATCACAAAAAGTGATTTAAAAGTTTTGTGACAATAAACACGTGTTGGGGGACAATTAAAAATTATAACATCGATGACCTTAAACAATATCTTTATGGTCATTAAAAATTTATCTCTAGAGCTGTAACTTGGAAAGTTTGTTCCAAATTTTTTGTCAACAAATCTGATGTCCTGAATTAATTTAATCAACTGGAAGCCGAAAAACAAGTTAGTCATCAACTAAATAATTCTGAACTGTCGACAATCGAAGCAAAGCCCATTAAGCATAAAAGGTGGCAAAGAGCACTTACTTTTAATTGGATGGTTCTAAAGGTAAATTTCAAAGTTTTCAAAGTCAACCTATTTTATATTTAATTTGCTAAAAAGAATCTTACGGTTAATGTTTATCGAACCTAACATATGTTATGTCCAATTCATCATAATGTTCCTGTAGACAGTTTAGCAAATTAGTTGTTGGCGAACTTGTTTTAAGTGTGACATTTTTTTACTTCCAATTTATCAAATTACTGCATGCCAAAGCTATACAGACATAAACTTTGATGAGGAACAACTTTATAATTCGTACTAAATTTCTAAATTTAACTACTCTCCAGATGAATTTTCAATGTCCTTTGAAGACACGGCTCACGGCAACGATGGTATCATTTTTACTTGTCCCCAACACGTTTTAAGTGAAATAAATTTTTTAATTTATAACAGGAAACGGTTTGGGAGGTAATCGTCCTGGATCGTTATTTAATTGGCCACCCTTTATAATTTCATATATCTATTGGAAAATCTTTACAAAAATTGAAAACGCGTAAATATCGGCAAACGCTTTAATTGATTTTGTGATAAATAATGAATTTTCATGAACTTTATTTAAAAAATTTAACTCAATTTAGCTGAATTTATGTTTAAACGTCTCATAAATTATGTAATGAATTTAGGAGATCAAGACTGAAAGTATACCAAAAACTATGCAAAAACTGTCACTTAAAATTTCTAAAAAAAATCTACTTCTTCTAAGGAGACTGGGTAAGAATAAAACGTTGCAGTCAAAAATTGACACCCGTAATTTGTGCAGTGGTTTGTAAAAAATATTATGAATGTATATAAAATTTATACTCGCGATTTATTTTTTTGATTTAGCCAGGCTTGTGCTCAGTTTGCCCCACTGCGTGGCGTTTCAGACCACCTATTCACTCGAAGAGAAATCACGTTACGTAAAATTCACTTTCGTTACAAATAAAGAACTAAATAATTGCACAGCCTAGTAAGCGTCGGTAGTTATGTGGCAAAACCACCGCTTCTCATGCATTAGGGTGCTGGTTCATAACCCTTACGAAAATGACTTGATCCAATTTTGGAAATTGGATCCAATTTGTATCAAGCTATATCCTTAAGGGATCAAATAATGATCAACTATTTCTTGATCAAATAATCTTTATGAAATTTGGATACAAAAAATCTTTTAACTAAGAACTGGATCCAAGTTTGATCAAAATTGCTTTGATCCAAAAGCATTAGCTCCAAATTTGGATCAAAATTAATTTGATCAAATAGCATAAGCTCCAAATTTAGATCCAAATTAATTTGATCAAATAAAATTCGAAACAAATTTGGATCTAATTGATATTTAGCCGGGACACTTTCTTGGAATCGTGTATGGAATCTTGTACGGTGTCGTCATCCACAGCCAGCGGTTAGAAACACTGAAAATAACTTAAGCCGGTGGCTTAAATATATTATTTCTAAAATCGATGACGGCACCGTATAATGATAAATGACAGCCGCCGTAAGTGTTTCTAGAAAGTGGTCCCAACCGTGACACCATAGCGGATATCAATTGAGTTGTCAAGAATCTAGAGTATATATTCCCAAATCAATGGTATAAACATAATTACAGAAGGCGATAGGAGATTAGAGACCGCCAGAACAATATTTTATTTCAATGGTTAAATTTATCGAACAACTG
This sequence comes from Leiobunum rupestre, assembly GCF_980474605.1. Classification (NCBI taxonomy): domain Eukaryota; kingdom Metazoa; phylum Arthropoda; class Arachnida; order Opiliones; family Sclerosomatidae; genus Leiobunum; species Leiobunum rupestre. The sequence continues at coordinate 56,602,412 of NC_143393.1, read as the reverse complement.
GCATCATTTTGATAAAACTCTACAGCATAGAAATCAGAATGTAACTAGAACGATTTTTGCAATGGACCACACGCTGATTTGAAACCGGCGGATTATTCAGTAACGCCCAAGGTAAGTAAAAAATGCTATAAAAGATAGCCTCGTTTGGGTGGTTTGGTTTACGCGTTGTCTTATTTTAGGTCTGTTCCCTGCCTTCTACCTTCTAGTCGCATCTCTAATAGTCAGACTTCTCAAAGTTGCAGTGACTACACTCGGTTCTGGCCAATATAATTCATTGTTTTTATTAATTTTCATGTTATATTTACCTCAATTATTTTCGTTTACCGCGGTTTGAGCACTTGGAGCACGTGATGCACGTGCCGTTTTTTGATCAGTTTCTTTATTTTAGGCAAAAGTAGACGACGTGTGGCAGATATCGTAGGTTGTTGGCCTAAAAATTAGCTTTTCATTTTAGTAACTAATCGTTTCTTGGCATGATTTGTTATGTATGTAAGAACTTTTTCCACGTAAACTGGCGACGTTCTCGTCCTTTTGGCTATGATTAATTGTCTTATGTGCTATACTGTGTTTAATCTCCTGCTCTCACAGTTAAGTGTAGTATCGGCTGTTAATGTTACATGTATTTAAAAGTAATTCATGCCACTAAATTACCTATTTTTCAAAGTATTAATAACCACCCTGATTCCGTACTTTTAATACTGGTCCCAACTGGATCCAAATCTAATTTGATCAAGAGCGGATCCAAATATATTTGGATCCCGACCAGATAAAAGTCTCTTTGGATCAAAAGCTGTTCCAAAACTAATTGGAACCAGACCGGATCCAAATGTCTTTGAATGCCACTTGGATCCAAATCTCATAGGATCAAGAGCGGATCCAAATCTTATTGGATCGCAACTGGATCCAATTCTCATTGGATTAAGAGCTGATCCCAATCTAATTGGATCAAGAGCGGGTCCAGACCGGATCCAAATATCCTCTTTAAATGGCGACTGGATCCAATAGTCATTGGATCCCGAACGGATCCAATTCTCATTGGATCAAGACCCTTGGATCCCAAATAGATAACAGTTGGATCCAAAATTTAATCCAGAGAAGTCTGTAATTGGATCCCCGTTTGATTTGTGCAATTTTTTATGAAATTTGGATCAAATTTTGGTCCACCATTTTCGTAAGGGAACCCACTCGATACTATCGCAAATTGGAATATTCTAATTATCTTTACAATATTACGAGAGCAGATAACGTTAGTATACTTCGAAATTGTGTTACGTAGCATTAACTTTTGTTACAACCAAGTAAGTAAATATCTGCACAATAAAGAAGGCGTCGTTGGTTCTGTGGAAGAACGCCTGCCTGTTATGCAGGTGGACTCGAAAAAAGATTATAAAACGTTTACCGTGATCATTTGGTGGAAATCTTGCTATTTCGATGTTGAGGGTTTACCGTAACCCTCAGCACTTGGTCTGTCCCGTAAGTCAAATTATGCATCATGAAAAATCATAATTCGAAAAAGAAGAATATACTACACCCAATGTTAGAAAGAGGGCTGTTTTGGTAAAAACATTTGCCTTACTTCAAGACAAATATGCGATCATGGATGTGTTGTTATAAAGCTTTATTCTAAAAGCGTATCTTAAATTTCATTTAATTGGTATATGAAAAAATTGTGCGAATTTACGTTAAAACACTAAATTAAACTGTTAAAACTGTTACGTTTTTTGTAAGTTGGGAAATTGCGTTTTTGTTACTCATTGAAACGAAAGATCTTATAGTAATTTTCTGTTGTGCTAATAATTCATATTTTTTCACCTTATCCTACTTTTAAAGTTTTCATTCGTGAACGTCATAGAAAACGGATTTTCTAAAGTGGTCTACTTAACTTTTCTACTACCTTACCTCTTAAAGTACAAGTTCGTTATTTCCGTTGACAGCCGATTATTCATAAAATTTCCCGAAAACCTAGTACTGAAAATTTGACCCTGATGCAGTTTAATATCTTTGTCATATTGATCACAGTACATAAGAAAATGAAGATTCTTTGTGAAATAAACGCTAGGAAACTTGTTAAACACTGCTGATCGGTAATTTTTTTTTTTCAAATATTTGTTCTCTATTGCTTGAATTTTTTCGTAGTATTTGGGATATTTCTGAAATTATCAATAAAAAATTAAAAGGAACTGATAGTAAAATGATTTTGTTTCTTCAAATTGCGCGGCCAAAGTTGTCTTGTGTAGGGCTTCTTACTTATGCCTGAATATGTAAAACAGATTACCGTTTCTCATATCAGATTTGTTTTGGATAAACTACCAGCTTTCTCTCCCAACTCCCCACTTTTAATCTGATCTAGGATAATCTTTTTTTCTCGTTTCGGTAACGGGCGCGGCATAAGATATGGATAACCTTTATTTATATAGGCGCGTAGATATCTTCACCACATTTCAGTCAGCAAATAAGGGACTAGCTTGATTGGACATTTCTATTGAGGTTAATTGGTCTAGAGAGGCCAGTTCCTCGGCCGACTCAAGGACATCGTGCACAACCTACGCCGAAGGATAATTGACGTCGGGGCATTATTCAAAACATGCCCGGAATCTTCAAACGTGTTCCAAAATATTTCGTAGGACCGGCGTGCATGCCGTGTCACAGCTCGAAGTGGACATTTTTAGAAATGTATGTACTTTTAATATTATTTTTATTAATGTACGTTGAATGTCAAATTATTACAAAGAGCCATTTTCAATAATAAAAATTGTAACTCGGTTGACATTATCAAAGACCTTAATTTTTATCTAAATTTACCAGTACTAGTAGCCTTTTTCTAAATAAATAAGTCACTTTTGATAGTAAATTGCCTATTTCCATAAAATAATGGGTAGTAAATGAAAACAATTGGGATCAAGGCATAATAAAGGACTTCACTTTTAAGCTTGTATTTTTATTTTGACGGCCAAGTATCGAGGACCCGCAACTTCGAAAAAAAAACGCTTTAAGAACAATTCGTTAAACACTTTAAATATTAGTATTTATCTATTAACACCCCAAGTATCTTCTTATACAAGCTCGTATTTTCAAAACGGGCCCTAGTCATTTGCATAATTTTTAAAGTCCTGCTATTGTCGGTCAAGTGGCATAAAATTTATTTAAATAGAAATATCTCCGAGGAATTACATATGTTTTTTTGTTTTACGTCAATGTTTCGTTTAAATTCGTTAATTTGTTAAAGTTATAGATAAAAAATATTGTTTCAAGATATTAAGTGAACCCACCTTTAACACACTATTTACGTCAGCACTTTTACATGCAATCGGAAAAAGATGATCGTTGCGAATCGCGTCGTCCACCGTGTCTACATTGCAATATTCGCTGACAACAAAACTGGTTGAAAGATTTGCCTTGTAAATTTCATGAACAAGAAATATGGAGAAGCCGTAGTAAATAAAATAATATTTCATGTCAATGTTCTTAAGCAAGTCCGAATGATTTTCTGCAAATAAAACAACATGATTACACTAAGATTAATTAAAATATTAAAATTAAACTCTATTTTAAAGAATTTTTTTAAATTTTTAGCCAAACAGGCCAAATCAATATCGTACATAATTTTTTTTATTAAAAACAAGAAATAAAATTAATCTCCACTCTTAGAATGTCGGGTAATATTCTAACCGTAAGGTTGTTGAGTCGCCAGTTGTAAGTTGATTTATATAAATATATATATTTGTCTGTTTGTTATATTGTGATTTCGCGTGGCTAAAAGTCGATCAACCGACTTAGCCCAGCCATAAAAAATTTACAAAGATATCCACCTTATTAATAAAATTATTATTATTATTATTATTATTATTATTATTATTATTATTATTATTATTATAAGTTCTCAAGTTTGCAAAATGAAGCTTTCCTTAAAAGATACTGTAAAAAAATTTGGCTGTGTCTATTTTGGCCCGTTATCCTGGCCAAATTAGTCTTGAGCTATTTTGGCCCGTTTCCCGGTCGAAAATATCCGTTTTCAGGTGTGTGGCAGCTAATTTGGCCCGTTTTTTATGATTCTCATACAGTTAAGGCGAAACTAGCTGTAACTTTATCGATCACTATTTTCGTCCGTTTCCCTGGCTTCGAAATTAACGGGCCAAAAAAAAGTGTCCGCCGCGCGGGCACCACTATTTTCACCCGTTTTTCTGAAATCGAAATTAACGAGCCAAAATATCTGCCAGTAAGTCTTGAGCTATAATCACCCGTTTTCCTGGCATTTTGTTTGGTCAGGCAGAAATAGACTTCGCCGGGCGGCCATCACTATTTTCGCCCGTTTTCTGGAGCTTCGAATCGAGAAAAACATCGCGTGAAAACGAGGTCGGGCAGGGCCCATTTTCAAAGGGGCTGGTTTAATAAAAAAGATCGGCCCGACTCTTACCCGCGGACACTTCGTAGGGCATGCGAAAAGATACACCTAGTGACGTAATGGGTACTGCGAGCAGCACGATTAGCGTCTATTAGTCCGGGCCTTAATGGGTCAGGATGTGCAATAACTGGTGGCTTTACCGGGGAGTCGGGGTCCAGCTCTTGTAACCCATATGGGCGGTGTGCACTGGGAGATGTTAGCTATGATCAAATGGTCCTATCTCCACCTCCGACTTCGGTCAGGTAGGGGCTGGATACTGGGCTTCGGCTCAGGTTAACGGAGAGGGTCTGGGAAACCTGGCCGCCTTGGCGGATTGTGTAGCCTGCTGTGGGGCGGCGGGCCTCCGTATGAGGGCACGGCGGTCCTGTTTCCGGCCTTTTGGAGTCCTACCGGGATTTCCGGTGCCAGCTGTGCGCCCGTTGTTCCCCTTGAGGAGCTCTCTCCAACGGGCTTGGCTCTCCACCTCCGTAGGTGGAGTGCTGGCTGGAGTTGCTATAGCATCCGCTCTCTATCCCACAGCTGTGCGCGAAATGGGGGCTGGTCGACCCATTGCTGCGCGTTTTGTCGGGATGAGTGACTGGCGTCGAGGGTGAGACCATCAGTAGTACGGTTCTACTACCCATGCTGGGTTTTTCACCTGTCCGGGCTTGTTGACGCTGGCGTAGGGCATTCTGATGAGACCACCGGTGTAGTAGGCTTTTTGATTCGCGTGGAGCACCGGTATATAAATTTCTGACCACATGTCTATTAGTCCCAGAGCTCATGGCAAAATAAGCGACCGATAAGGTACACGATGAGTCTATATAGTTTTGAATTGCCATAACGAAGAGTAACTAATAAATGTTTGTCTTACCAAAAACATGATTAACTACAAAATATTCGTACCGGATTTTACATGGGAAGTCAAAAGAGTGTAAGTGTCTCCATTTTCAGCCCCATGAAGTTTATTTCTCGAAATTGTTTCAAAACTTTGTATTTAACTAAAATCAAGTAAATATTGCTAAATTTCTGTGAAATTATGAAATTGCAATTGACATTTTCCAACTATTTTGAAAGTCATCAAATCATATGATGTTGCGGCGCCTAATTTTACTAATTTGGTTGAAATTTATTGAAATGTGTATTCCAAATATATTACATTATGAACTTTCTTTATTTTCAGCAGACGAACTTATTTTCGCCTGTTAATGACGTCGTGTCGTTATGAGTAAAGCTCCTTATTTTTATTTACCGACGAAGCATCGCATAAATAGTAAAATATCGTAAGCGCTTCTTTTAGAAAAAAAATTGATATTCTTGGTGCAACGGGTATGACGACTAAACACAAACGTTTATAGTCGATACAATAGCGATCACTTATTAATAATCGAGTATTTTGTTTCTTCGGAAGAGTCGTTATTTAATAGCCAAAATTTTTCCTATTCCACCAACGAAAATGAGTTCAAACTAGTGTGACTAACGAGAACCAATAGACCCGCAAACTAAGTATTGGCGTCCCCGGCCCCATTCTTATAATACACGGTGGGCCATCTGCAACGGTACCTTGTGATATCGTAAATTCGAAACTAGTGAAATCGTAACCTGTTAAATTGTGCTTAATGAAATGGAAACAAAAATCGTGCAAAAATAAATGGTGCATAGTGAAACGAAAGAGAACCAAAAGGCTCGCAATATAATACTTATTTTTCCTGACTACCCACTGCACCAAGAATTGAAAAATATTAGTAAAACAGGCGCTTAGAATGATTTAAACCATTTTAAACTAAACTTTTGTAAAATTACAACGATTTTTGTATTGCGAAGCACAACATTTAAACATTTTCACGCTGTAAGCCACCAAATGATATGGATGTAATAATAATTTCGTACCGAAAACCACTAAAACCAGCATTAATTAAAATATTAATTATTTCAATTAATGCTGGTTTTAATTATTCTAAATTGCCTCAACTTTCCTAAATCCACGGCGATGCCTAAATGCCCTAATTATGAGACGTTGCTCCTCTTAAGAGAAAACGCTTGCTTGAAAAGCCAATCAAAATAAGAAGCATTAACCGAGTCGGATATTTTCATATTCCTCCGGCGAGATACTTTTTAAATATCGCCTGGTAACGCAACGCCAAGCTTAGCAGACGAACTTAGGAGATGATGGAGAACGGATTGATGTTTTGTACTGTGTTAATTACTCCTTGGTGTCGTTACCGACTCTCTGAACTTAACATCTTTCGCCGTAGCTTAAAACGTATAACCGATTGAAATGTCTCCTTTGGAACAGGGTTGGCAAGTTTTAAACAAAAGGTTTAAAACAAGTGTTTAAAACACGTTTAAAACAATTATTTTAAACAAACACCAATTTGTTTTAAACGTTTTAAACTATCTGTTTTAAACATGTTTTTTATAAGGTAAATTTTCATTGTTTTTTGTAAGATTTTCGTTATTCAATATGAGGGAAAACGTAGAAAAAACCATTCCAAGGCTCTAAGAAAGGTAAATTGTATTTATAACGGGTAGTTTGATTTAAAGATTCTCTGAAAAGAGCGACTGAAAAGGCTCGATATGATTTCATAAATTTCATACCAGTGCAAAAATCCTACGAGCGCATTGAATTTTGTCTTTTTGTTTAAATAGAATTTATATAGCTGCCAATATACATCTATTTGGGACACTACCTATGCACGAGATAAAAGTAGGGTTGCTGTTTAGTCGGGTTGTGCCGGGTTTTAAGTAACAAGAAACACGGCCGGTCTGGACAGATCGGGCTAAAACCGACTAGGCGGCACTCCAAGATAAAAATCAAGGGATTTAACATTTCGGTCCCCTTTCTCGATTTTTTAGAAATTTTATGATGTGATGGAAGTTTTAAGATTATAGAGGTACCTAAAATCTTATTTTATGTAACATTGTTTATTTGTAATGATTTATGACTGCAGACGTGCACATTTCAATAAACCAAAACTAAAAACAATGTGTGGATATTTTCCCTTTTCTTAGTTCTGTGCGACCAAAAATTTCAGGATGATAACTATATTAAAAACCCTACTACGGGTTAGGTAGTATTTGCATGGGGCATCGAAAACCCTAAGGCCGTCAATGGTTGGTCAACAACGCTTAGCGAAATTCTTGGCTCGTTTAAATAAGCGTGTACTCATTGGTTCTTCTCCCTGTGAGTTTATTTATAATACCATAAGTGGCATAATTACCCTAAGTGTGCCAATAGGAGCCTTTCCCACAGAAAATCTTCAATTTGAGCTTGTTCTAAACAGACCAAAGAACCGTAGGACTCGCGAATTCCGTTCAAGTACTCTATATGGTATTTTTAATGCTCGCGCCGTAGACGCCGCTTCGCAAACACATTACGTAAATTTCGTCACTGGAAAAATGACGTCATTTACGTCAATTTCGTTAAACAAGGTATCATGGAAAAATTCATCTTATTGACACACTTAGGGTAATTATGCCACTTATGATAATACGTTTAATGATACGTAATATTTCTTTAAATGAGTTTACTCGTGATTCATAAGTATAATGATTAGTTTAAAACGTGTTTTAAACATAGTTTTTTATTGTTTATTATGTGTTTTTTATTGTTCGCTTTAAAAACAGTTTAAAACAATAAATCTTGTTTAAAACAATAAAAAACATTGTTTTTGTTCTTTTTAAAAAAAACAAGGATTTTGCCAACCCTGCTTTGGAAGGCCACAATGGGAGCCTAAAAAGAAATTGTATACCAAATTTTATTTAAATCCGTTCAGTAGTTTTTGGCTGTTGAGTGGTCTACGAGGATATGATGGAAGAACAAGAAAAATTAAAGCTAACTTGAACTCATTGCTACAAAAATGCTCGTCAACCCTGTTTGATGGAATAGGCGATATAATAAAGTAACGTCGCCTTATTGTTTTGATGGGAAAGGACACCTTCCACTATGCTTCCATTAGCTTTCCCACCAAAGGGCCTATGAATTCATCCGTAGGCTTTAACTGTACTTTTTCGTTATCCCATTTTAACAAGTTGAGCAAGCATATCTGACTTTATAATATCGCCTATTAGTAAATATGTTTGTTGCTTGGCTGTTACCTTACAAACGATAGATCACTTGTTTAGATATGACCTACAGTTTTTGATATACGAGGGGCTGAAATTAGGCACATGGGAACCATATCTCAGCGCCCAGACGCAAACTGGCGGTATTACAAAAAGATTCATTTTCGAGCTAAGTGCCAAGAGCAGGAGAAGGCAAAGCGTTTAACCATGTACCCAATTCTTTAGATGAAATCGAGATCAGGCGAGATTTTTTCCGATCATGTGAGTGCAAACTGTTCAAGTATTCTAGAAAGTTGTCATTGAGAGGAAGTTCCCATTTTCGCTGAAAACCCTGATGGTCTTTGGGAGTAGGTTTCCGCAGAGATAGCAAAAGCCATCGTTGAAGAAATTCATCGAAACTCGGGCCATTAAGGTTTTTTAAAAGTGCTGGAAGTATTTCCTAAACCAAAGCTTTGACACTAGAGCTGGAGGCAAAAAAGGTCGGCAAAGCAACTCTGGAAGCATGGCGAACTCCAAAACCGCCCCTCAAGACTGCTCGGTCATCTCAGTATTAGCCACGACTTCCACAGTATTCTTAAAATCATTGTCAAAAGTCATTATGTCGTCTTGACGAAGCCAGGAACGGGAACATCGCAAAATGTAAATTAACTTCGGTATAGCCAGATAATTTTTCAATAGAAAAAAGCCACAGTGAAATGAAATTTGTTCCAAATTTTTAGCCATAATTTTAAGAGCGTCAGTTTTTTTTGGAAAAACAAGTAGATATAGCTTCCTCCGAAAGCGGAGTACCCAGTAGAATGAAGTCAGTACGATCGAGAGCCGAAATCCCCGGAGCTTCCTTGTGAAATAAATTACAGAAGAAATCCACATGGCCATCCGAATTAATTATTAGAAGTTTATTAGGTGTTTAATGCGGATTAAATCGTCCAAAACGGTTTAAGGGTCACCACCCAAAGAGGCGTCATCCAGAAAACAAACATTTAGTTCGGAAGTTATAATAGCGGCTATACCCTGAACAACAAGGCAAAATAGAGCTGCACCCAAAGTATCTAATTGCTGAACTCCACGATCCGAAGAAAGGGATTTTCACCGACAACCACATGCGAGGATGACTTGTTACATTGACGGAGAAAAGGGTATAGCGCAGGAATTTCTTTGTACGCGCATTGAATAAAACTAGTCTTTTATCAAAAGGACCTTTGAACTTTCATGTGGGTGGTTAACGTATCGTCTAGATGCGTGGCATGCGGCTTCAGCTCCACAACGAGTGACAAAGCCCAGTTGAATGGGACCAAGTAACGGTCCAGGGTAGACATTTTGCTTTAACATCCTATTTTTGCCACCAAACGACGGATTTTATTCCTAACAGCGATTGGCCTAGCTCCTCCATACTTCTTTTTGAGAGCGAAACTGAACGACCGTCGATTTCAGCTGGGACTTGTAAACAAGAATCTGAGAAACAAAGTAAACTTGTTCAAGAAAGTGATGGAATGTTCATTAACAACTTTATTTATGACGTTGGAAAGTGAAATGGCAGCTGAGTTCCTTGTTCCTTTTGGTATTTTTCGAATGATACGACGATATGATTTCACATTGGCAAGAAGATTAACCAAAGACACATGATCGCCTTCCGTAGAGGATACGGCCTCAAAATAAGCATCGAAAGGTTTAACACAAGTAGAAGACCTCGAATAATGGCTGTTGATGTTCTTAAATGATCTTCCGCACTGAAGACAAGTGAATAGAGTAGATTACGATGGCATAGGGACAGTTAACAAAAAAAATTAAAAGATATTAAATACAAACTAATATATGATAATCCAGAAAATATAAAATGGCACGAGTGAAAAATAATGCGACTGATTTTTGTTACCACATTAGCTATTATCAGTACAAAAATGTTCAAATCTCTTCAATTAATGATATATTATCACTTTCTTCAAATTCCTTTGAGTGCTCACTGTCGTTTTTATCCTCTTTCGATTCATCGACAGTTTGTTGAACCGAGGAAAACTTCATGTTATGAATAATAAAATAAGGTCCCACTAAGGAAATTCCTGCCATGAGGACCCATAATAATTGCGTTTTCCTCAAAAGAGTAAATTAAATGTGCCCCGTTAGGATAGTATGGTCATCTTTGTTTAAAAATGTCTATACAAAATCAATTTGATTCACAAAGTAAAGGTGGAGAGGCAGATAAAGAAAACGCGCCCAAGTTTATATTTTGATAATTACTACCTTCAGAAATCTAATAGTTGTATTTTTTCAGTAACTAATAATTAATGTAACATTATGTTTTCAAGGCAATTGCTAATATTAACTTTAAAAAAGTTAAAAAAACGCATTTTTAGTAAGCCTTGGCTTGGCTATCGCGTCATTAAATTAATATTAATACAATTATAAAATTAATTAAATATAAAATCCTTCAAAAACAATTAATAATTTTTATAATTTCATACATTTATATTTAAACTGACCTTCACAGTTAGTTTTAAATATCATTTACATAGTAATAAATTATAATTAGTCTTTATCCTTGTACTGATAAAGACTTTAATATTCAAGGTTTTAGATATAAAGAAAATTAACAAAAATAAATGAAAAATGACTTGTTTTGCAACGAATATAAAAGGCCAAAATTTTAGTATTAAAATATAACGGTCGAAAAAATGGCTTCCACAAGCGACAGTCAAATCTCCGCGAAACAGGAAGTTTCAATTTTTGATATATCTGATGCGGAAATGCTTCTTAATTCCGATGATTCTGATATAGAATATATACAGGAGGTACCCCGCTTTTCAAATATTGAAGAAATTGGTATTGAACAGTCGGTAAAAATCAAGAAAAGTGGAGTATCTTACGAGATGAAAACTCCGGGGAAGAAAGCTGGTGACAGGGGAATATACCTGGATATTCAAATATATGCGTACAAGCATATTAAACAATTCCCGCAAGACGAGATTTGGAAAGCAGATTAAAAGCGAATCAAATATTAGGCTAGCAACCTATCCTTAGATGTCATTCGAATTATAAACTCAACAAACAAATTAAAAAAACCAGATTGAACAGACGGAAGGAAAAGATTGTTGTTCCAACATCAAAAGTGAGTTAAAAAGACATTTATTTAGTTATTTTTAATAGTTATTAGAACATCATTTTTAGAACTGGAAAATAAATTAGAATATGGGAGACTCAAGTGATTATTAATCGGATAATAAATTAGACTTTTCCTCTTAAACCAATTTTAATTATAAAAAGTTTTCTAAAATTAAACAATTAATTCCTATAAATTCATAAAAATGGCGATGCAAACAACTCGATGTTGAATTAGAATTAATAAATTAAAATGAAATTCCTACCCATTTATTTTTTACCGTATTTGAAAAGATTTTGAGTGAAATTCTAGAATTCGTAAAGAAGCAAAGTTTAGGATTTGACTTTCTCAGATTTGCAATTCAATCGGAAATTTAGAGCATCCAATTAACATTAAATTTATTAAAATCGATCAGTTAACTGTTGCTAGAATATTTAATCATATTTCACGCATTGCACAATAAAAAAGATTTTAATTAGAGGGATAAATCTAATTTATTATAATTTTAATGAAAAAAAAACCACAAAAATTGGGAAAAACTTTTTTCGTTAAAAAAACCGAGATATTATTGTTTCAGAAATCTAAAGCCAACTTCTACTATATAAACATTAAAGATTATTTATGCGTGGCTCGAGGTATCATAGTCGGACAGAAACTTTGTCAAATTGCAGAATTCAAAAAGAACAAGCTGCCATTAACAACGGTTCTTAAAGAATATCGGGCGTTAACATTATTTCGCAGTAGAGCGCCAACTAAAGCCGCTAAACAACTGCACGACGTTGTAGCAATTGCCCAAGGAGAAGTAGAAATTGAAGATATTGCTAAATTTCAGACATATTTATCACCTAAATATCAGATAATAATATTCACGGCATAGAAAATTTTCAAATATATTTTAAAGGTTTTCCAGATCCGAAAACAAAATTATACTTGTAAAAATTGGCACCCATGTTCATCTAGCTAAAAATTTACGCGATATTTGGGGCGGTGTGGCCTCGTGTGTATACTGTGAAAAAGATTTTTATTCGACCAATCGAAGAAACAAACATTGTTTTACTACCCCAAATATGAAATGGAAAAGATGCTTAAGTCAAAATTTTCACGACATTTTAGAAATTCCTTTAGTCCATTGTAAACTTTGTAATAGGTATTTAAAACAAGGAGAATGTAACAATTTGCAAACTTTTTTATAGTTGTGAAAAATGTTTTATTCAATTTGAAACTTCAAAAATTCACAAATGTGAAACAGCTTGCAAGTATTGTAATATTGAACATCCTCCCAATCAACATTGTGTTAAACATTCGACTTTTAAACATAAACATCGATCGTACATATAATTCGATATTGAAACTATAATTGACCAGGAAATCCATAAGCCCGTCTAGTTAGTGGCACAGAGTGAGATGTTAAATTACCTTGTTGAGACTATAATTTTTGAGGGAGAAGGGTGCGTAGACAATTTTTTAAATTATCTGTTTCAATAGGAGACAATTTTAGTTGAGGATAGTAAATGGAAACGAAAAACGATTAGACCAAAATTTACAAACGTTATTTCAATGGCGCATAATTTGAGATCTTTTGACGGAATGTTTATTATTTCAAAATTAATAAATCGAGTTGTTCCCGAAGTTATTTACGACGGTGCGAAAATGCATACTATATATATTAAAGGGGTAGACATTCTTTTCGTAGACTGTTTAAATTATATTAATGCACCACTAATGCACTTTCCTATAATGTTTTCTTTGCCCGAATCGAAAGGATATTTTCCATATATCTTCTGGACAAAAGATACTTTAAATTATTCAGAAAAAATTCCAGATGAAAAATATTTTGAACCCCAAAAAATGAAAGAACCGGAATTGTTATACGCGCAAACAGCTTGAACCATTATATTGTATTAAATCTGAATCAAGGGCGTATTGCCTTTTAGATTGTAATTTATTACGCTTAGCTATGGAGAAATTTCGCAAGTTATATAAAGACCTAATCGAAATTGATATTACAAACTATGGAGGGATTTCTCATTCTCGGGGCCTTAACAATGTCTTTATTGACTTGTTTTTAGAACCATACACATTATGTACTATCCTGGCTAATGGCTTAACAATCAGACAGAATCAGAGAGCGATTGCTTTAAAATATCTAGCTTATTATGAAAAAGAAAACAATGTAACTTTGCAAACCGTTAGAAGTGCGGCGGGAGAACATCCCGTAGGTCCATATTTTGTAGATGGGTTTTGTAACAACCCCCGTATAGCTATTGACGTAATGGGTGATATCTGGCAAGGGTGCCCAAAAACATTTTTCTGGTATTACCTTTAACCCTGTGTTGGGAAAAACATTTCTTGAAATTAACGAAAGAGAGATGGATCGAAAAGAGTTTATTACAGAAAATTTGCCAAACCACACATGTTAAAATTTTTAAAGTTCAATTTTAGATATGTTAAGACAAAATGCTGAGGCGAAGGTATTTTTTTATAATATTAAAATTATTCCCAAAATTAACCCCAGAGATTCTTTAGTTGGAGGGTGTGTAGAAACGAATAAATTATACCACGAAATAGACTCCTTAATTGGAGAATAAATACGATATTTTGACTTTTGCAGCCTGTACGTCTATTGTTTAAAGAAAAAGGAATATGGATGCAAAAGTGTTAACATTATGACGAATAACTTTGATTGTACGCCTAACGCTTATTTTGGAATTATATCCTGTAGAATATTACCTCCAAAATCTCTTTTTTACCAGTTTTACCCTATCGGGTCAATAACACACTTTATTATCCTTTATGCGCAAGTTGTGTAAAAGACAGTGTAGTTAAATGCACTTATAGTATAAATGAACGAGCTATAACAGTGGTTTTACCTTCGATAGAAATATACTATGCGATATCACAATGTCAATACCAATTGTTAGACATATTGGAAGTGTATAATTACAATCATACCACCAATTTTTTCAAACCATATATGAATTTTTTTAAAGCCAAAATTTAAAATTCAGGATTTCCACCTAATATTAAAACATATGGAGAGCAAAAACAATATTTAGACGCAATATACGAAGCTGACGGTGTCAGGCTAGAACCAGAAGAAAATGTTGAAAACCCATCCTTAAGAACTTCCGCTAAATTGGCTCATAATTCGTTAAATGGTAGGATGGCCCTAAGAATGGATAAATCAACGACTAAAATTATTCATCGCTACTCCCAATAAACCGAAATTGTTTCAGACCAAACGAATAGATTAACAGACTTTTATCTCATCAATAACGAGGTTGCCATGGAAATATTTCGAAAAAAATCTGAACTTGCTCCAACCTTTACAAAAGGTAATGTAATAATTCCTGCCTTTGTCACCAGTTATGGATCATTTGCGCGGTTTTTCATTTGCGCGGTTTTCCACTTGCGCAGATTTTCCATTTGCGCGGTTTCCCAATGGGGCTGTGTTCCATTTGCGCAGGTTTTTTTATTCTGCGGCTTCTCACGACCTGCATATTCTATATTAAGCAATTTTCCTTGAAATAAGATTTTTTCAGGTAGTTTATTTTTAACGTAACCTTGTTTACCATCCAACTGTGCTGCTGGTGTATTTTTAATTACCGGTCGCGCTTTCCATACCAATAATTTAAAGTTGTTTGAAGTTGACATATCGGTTGTTGAATTATTTAGTTGGGAATAAATCTTCGGTCGACAAGCCATTCGTAGCTTCTCAGCCTTTAGGCTAAAAGAAAATGTAGTATCTGTAACACTGAGGACAGTATATTGGCTGCTATTTAAAGTTAATGCCTTCCACCAAAAATTAACCTTTTTAATTCCACTGCATGTTTCCTAGGGGTCAGAAAGAATGTTTTTAGCGGTTAGGTTAGCCGGGCGCGCCGCAGGCGCGTAGGCACCGTTTTCATAAAGGAGGTGTTCTACGACAGAGGCCATCCTAACGAAATATATTGATATTGGCCTCTCACATAGGACGTAACTGTCCTATGACAGAGGCCATTCCTACGAAATACAGGACGCTTACTGTCCTATATTGGAGGCCATTTCAACGAAATAGTTTTTATATAGAGGTAGTTATATCAAGGCTAGCGCGCAACGGTTAGGTTAGCCGGGCGTGCCGCAGGCGCGTAGGCACCGTTTTCATATAGGTGTTCTACTACAGAGGACGTATATTGTCCTAAGACAGAAGCCATTTTAAAAGTTTTGCTAAGGTATTAGCAGCATTTTTATCTGAAATTGAAACATTTTTTAATACCTGTTTATTTTATATTTTAAACATCGTTTTTATTTTTTATCCTTTTTTATTGTATCGTTTTTATTGTGCCGCCTACAATTGTTTTAGAGGTATGGCAATCACTAAAATCGCCCTTAAAGCTGGAACTGTCAGTAAACAATTACTGAATTTGTTTATTAAAAATCAAATGTGGTACAGCACCCTTGTCAATATTTTTTCCTGCTTATTAATTAATTTAAATTAGGACAGGTCAGTTACAATATGAAATCATTAAAAAAAATTTAGTGTGTATAGATAAAAGCGGGGTCATACTTTAAAAATTTAAATTTTAACACTTTTCTTTTTGTGGAGTTGTACTGCGACGACGTTTCGATTTGGTCTCGATGATGGTGCGGACTAGGTCTAGGAGGTCACCTATTTGCTGGTTTTCTGAGTCACTTTCGGAGGGAGGTATAGTGTTGAGTTGGTGGAATAAGGCTTGAAGTTCGGTCATGGTTAAGTTTGTTAAATGAGTTTTTTCTCCTAATTTACTGGTTTTATGGTCCCATCTCGGACTGGTTTCAGGTTCATCGGGCTGTAGTGTTGATTTCAAGGCGTCGGCGTATTGGCTGGTTTGGACTGGAGGTTTTACGTTGTTCTTGGATGGTTCGGGTGACGTGAACGTCCAGCTCTCTTCAGAGCTGTTTGAGTTGTCGGATGCGGTAAGTATGGGTAATTTGCTGGTTTGGTTTTCTTGCTTTTCTTCCATGTTATCGTCTCGAGTGGTAGCGTTGGTAAGTATATTTGTTGATCTTCTGGCTATTTCAGGATCTTTGGGTAAGTCGTCTTAATTCGGGGTTTTGTCTTCTCGGCCATCTGGTTTATCGTTTTTTCGCAGTTAGAGGCAACGTGCCCCACCTGCTCCCAAAAAAAGCACTTTTTTGCAAACCCGGTATAATATACCAGGGCCCTGCTCCTTCCAAAATAAAGTACATTAGGTATCGTTTTATTCATTTTAATTTTTACCGATCTGTCCCCGTTTTTAATTCCTTTTAATTCCTTGTATTCGTCTAGGCGGTGCGTCTTAATTTCGCCGTATTGTCGCAGGGTCGTCAAGATTGAATCCCATTGAATCCATGAAGGAAGCTGCTTAATGGTGAGCCCGACACCGTCGTCTTCGACGTTGGTGTTTTTACATGTAGAGTTGTTAACCGCTATTTCTCCGTAGGAGACAGCTTGCTGCAGATATGCTAGAGTCGTAAAGGTGAGTAAAAAGGTGTCCTTGCCAACAGATTGAAGAGTGTCAATGCTGTCCGGTCCGAGTTTCCCGTGGAAGGTTCGGGCAACTTCCAAGAAGTCAGCGATAACTTCCAGGTGGGCAATCCTCTTTTTCACCTCTGCAGCCATATAGGCTGTAGAGAGATCGTCACGTGAAGGTTGGTCCCAAGAAGGAACAGCGTCAGGTAGCAATGGCAGGAATCGGCCAAGTCACGATACAGCGTGAAGACCCAGCAGCGAAAACTTCAGGAGCAGAAACAGGAACAGAGACGTCAGGTTACTGGCAGGTAAGTACGCATCACAGGAACTAGCTGTAGAGCTGGGAAACTCGCTTGACGGCCTTTCGGCCAAGATTTCAGCGAAATAGCTGGGAACAGTTACTACACTATGATCTTAACCTTAAGGCCGAGAAGCTTCGAGTCGCTGTTGGACTATATATATTTTCCCAAGATACTAATTCAACGAATGCTATTTTAACTAAGAAAAACCTAATTGTTTTTTGTATTTACAGCCCAACTGGACATCAAACAAACACTAGCAGCGCAGCTGGATGGTAAACAAGGTAATGTTAAAATTTACCTGCCAGAAATAACCCTTTTTCTAGGAAAAAGGATTAATAGTGAATATTTAAGTCATAAAAATCCCCGCAAATGGGAAAACCGTTCTAATAACAAATCTGCGCAACAGGAAAATCGCGCAAACGGGGAAACTGCGCAAACGGGGAAACCGCGCAAGCGGGAAAAAGCGCGCAAATGGTAAATTGCGCAAATGACAAACTGCGCAAATGGGGAGCTGCGCAAATAGCAATTCCGCAAATGGGAAACGCGCAATTGGGAACGTGCGCAAACGAAAACTGCGGAAGTGGGAAGTGCGCAAATGGAAACTGCGCAAATGAAAACTGCGCAAGTGGACCCAAACCATCCGAATAGAAGAGCCCAAGATCACGGGATTTTATCAATTCCGACCCGTGTAGTCTGATGAATGCCGACGGGGATCCAATCGGATTATGTCGTAGAATACATCACAAAATACGTCAAAACTTTGCTTAACAAAAAGGAATAGCGCATCAGTTGACTGTTCCATATTAACTCTAGAAATCTGATGTTGAGGAGCGGAATAATCATAGTCCCGTGGAGATAGCAAACCTCAACAACCATTATTGGGACGAAAACAATCTAATCGCAATTTATTTCCATAATCGTCTTCCTACAAATTTTTAGGAAAAAACTCCGTACGAACTGTGGAACATATCAACACCGAAACTCGGGCACATTCGTATTTTTGGAAGCAAGGATTCTTCATACGTCGTGAAGGAGGAAAGAACGAAATGGGATGACCGAGCCATCATAGGTATCCTGGTTGGCTACAGCACAGCGTCGAAAGGCTGTCGAATCTTCGATCTACTGACCAAGAAAATAACCATGAGCAGAATACTGTATTGCAGAAAGCAGACAGTATAACGTTGTCGTTCGAGCCAGAAGTCGTAAACATCAAACCGTATCGCTATCGTCATCTAAATCCGAGTAAATAGCCGCAGGAAGAATCTTGGCTGAGACCATTCTTCCAAGACATTGGCCTTCCCGTCACGAGTCCCACTGTGCTCTTCGAGAATTACCAAGCGTGTGAAAAGCTTAGTAAGTTTGAGAGAAAAGCGAGAGAAGGGAATCATTGCCATCCAGTGTTGCCCCACTGAAGACATGTCCGCAGATGTCTTAACTAAACCACTTTTTAAGAACAAACTCAACCATCATATTGATACAGTTGGCCTTACAGATGCTCGACGACGTCGAGTAGGGGTGTTAGATCAATAACATCATTAAAGCGACTAATTTTTAATTAGATCAAATGTTTTTTTAAATGTTATCTGTTTTTATGTTGTTTTTCCTTTGTATATAAACAAGTAGTAGTTTTCTCTTTTAAAATAGTCTGCATTTCATATTCATATTCTCAAATTGTTCTCTTGATTTATGCCTAGTAAGGTAACTTTTGAACACATGGCCGTTGTAACGAATACATGTTCCAATTGCGAACGTCTGTTGGATTTTTCTCAAACCGTCTCCGGGAGTTTCACTTATCAATAAGTTAATCGTGGTTTGACTTAGGTTAAGCAGGAATGTATTTATTTATACCCAAGGATAATAATTATATCGAGATAATTTTAGCTTTTCTCCATTTTCACACGTTGGGTCCCCCGGTATGCTCTTCTGCTTTAATTAAATTAAAAAATACTGCAATATCATTGATTCTTAGAAATTACGTTTTTCGAAGCGATTAACAATGATTAAGTCGTGGGTATCGAGATAGTGACGAAAAACCTAAACGACCAATTGTTGCACAAAGCAGGTCGAACCAAGTTTTGCGGTATAAAACTGACGGCAGCGTTTTTAACATACCAGATATCATACGTATCGAGTTATTGGCGAAAAACCTAGTTAAGAAATACTTCTTAATACTTCGGATAGGGCTTGACGGCTGAACTACGAATGTTTTTTTTAGAAATCGTAGGTGTCGTGGGTATGGACATATTGGCGAAAAACCTAAAAAAATCCTTGGTCGGTTAATATTGAGAAAAAAAAAACATCCAAAGCAATTTCGTATAGGGGAAAAGGTTTTACAATTTTTCGGTTTCGACGACTTTCGTGCCGCTCTGGCAGATGACTGTATTTCTTAAAACATTTTACTCCATTGAAACCTTGTTCGGAATCACCTTTTTTAATCATATCCAAATTTGAAGAAATTTCATCGGAAACCAAAATTAATGTTAAGTGTTCGGGGTCCTTTTTAATTAGTTAGGGCACAGCCTCTTGGAGGATCTACATTTCGCTTAGGTTCCCAATTATTGTTTAAATTTTATTGTTTATTATTTCACGGTCAGTAAAAAACAACAAAAGAAGTTTTTTAGAAATACCTCACCGGTTTTTTTTAAGTTCGTTTTCGTTACGAGATATTTCAGAAAACGAATAATGAGCAATAATATCACAAAAAGCCATACCTAAATAAAAATAATGAATATTAGTAAAAAACAGCTTACCACCACCAAAAGTTTAAAAATAACTGATATTAAAAATAACCGGATAACATATCATTTGACATCTCAGTTAATTTCATAACTTTGATAGTTAAGTAATATTTTATAGGCACTCATAAATGGCAAACTTCAAAAACCCTCTGAAAAAAATTAATTTATTATAAATAATATAATTTTAAATCTTATAGATTTCTTAAATAAGCAATTTTTTAGTTATACAGATTGTTTGAACGTAGATGATCACACGAAAATAAGATCTCGGAGAAGAAAAGCAATTTAAGGGGTAGAAAGAAAATCGTCGTTTGGCAAATGTATTTTATATTTTTAAATCGTATGTGTTGTATGGTTTTTAACTGTTTGTTACCTAAGGTTTTTAATACACTTTTATACGTTGTTGTTTTATTCGAATATGTTTATTAACTGTTAATTTTAAGATTTGAACTTTTCTCATGCCCATGCCAAACATGGTTAAAAGTGGTCATTCAAAATTAAAATGGACAATTTGAACCTTGAGCGTCGGTCAAAAACAGTCAGTTTGCGACAGTTTCCCAAATAGACCAAAATCTTTAGTTTGCGATGGGAATACCCTATATGGACGAAAACAGCCAGTTTTAAGCGGGTGGGGTCAAGATGGTCAGTTTGGGTTGAAAGGGTCCATAGTGTCCAAAAATGTTCAGTTTGAGATAGGAGGGTCCATAAAGGTCAAAAACAGTCAGTTTGCGACGAAGGTGTCCAAAATGGACCCAACTGGATAATTTGAACGAGGAGTGGTCAAAATGGTCAGTTTTGGTTGGGAGTGTCCACAATGGGCAAACATCGTCAGTTTGCCATGGGTATACCTTAAATAGATAAAAATGGTCAGTATACGATGAGTTTGTCCAAAATTTAGATTAATGATCAATTCGTAAACATCAGTTTTAACAATTGTAAATAATCACATTTGGCAAATACGAGTATTCGATAGTACTAGTGTAACGAATATTTTTCGATACGTTACCCCTCTTTTAGATTTTGTTAGGGAAACAATTATGCTACGTCCCTCGGCATCCCCATATGGTCGCGTTGGGTAGTTTGTAGGAATGGGAAGTAGTTAGCGAAAGGTCAAAAGAGGGATCCAACCGGGCACTGATTGATAGTTTTATGATCGTCTTCAGAATCGACGGTGAATAGCGTATATTGTGCATGCCACGTGTATTTATTATTGAACTCGAACCATTGCCAGATTTTCTCGGCCAATGCTTGCAATTATAGTAGTGCGCATCCATATTATTGTTTGGTGTAATTGTCACCGAATGCGTGCTCGACTTGTTATCTCAAGAAATTGAAACACATGGGACCTTGAAATTAAGCTCAACGTTGAAATGATGTGATTGGTCAAAACATAGGGTCCCTCCACGTGACAGCCCGTCATAGTAATTCGATTGGGTAACGGAAAAACAGGATTTGTGTATATAGTAAACCGCGTATTTTTAGTGGTCTGGCAATGGTCGAGTGCGTGCTGCATGTAGTTATTTAAGGGGGAAATTAATCTAGTAGTATTTTATTTGTTAGCGGTATTGTTTGGGTTTTATTTAGTAGTTCGATTCGATATATTTGTCTTATAGTAAATTTAGTAAATCATCATTAAATCAGAATCTGGGTATGGCAAAAACTTGTCCTTACAAAATAATTTATTAGCGTCCTTACTAACCGTTTTAATCTAGTAGCATAGTAGTAGTCAACGCTAGGCACCTATATGCCTATATAAGTAGTACAAAAGCGTTACAGTATTGTCTTAAACATTTGTTTTCTTTAAGATACATAGGCTGAACAGTTGTTACTATTATTTTATTTTATATTTGCATGAAAATTTCGGTTAGATCGGGTTTTGATGTCAGTTTGTACGATTTCACTATTTAAAAAGTTATGGGAAATAATTGTACTAAAATCGTTTTTTTTTTCTGGTATATAACATTGAACATAACTCTTTTAACGATCCGACTATCGCTATTTAGTCTAGACTGTTTGAAGTTATTTAATTATGTCCAACACGAATATTTATTTAATGTTTCGCGAGTCCTAACCTATCCCAAAAATGTTTTCTTTAAAAACATTTCAAAAAAGGTCGGCGGTATAAGTACTGTTTGCTTTTGTTGTCGTTGTTGCAAACTTTGATTCAATTATCAAAAAAGAAAGATTTTTTTATGGTCATTCTATTAATTTGTTTGCTATAGTTTGTTTATTAAACAGGTGCCTAGGGGTGCTTTGTAGATAAGTATGTCACTTCCTTGTTAGGCAAAATTTTAAAATAATGGATTAAGGAATACTGTTTCGTATAAAACGGAACAAGACGTCGAAGTCATATGATAAAAATTCAATATAAATATAACTTAGTATTGTTTAAATAAATCAGTTCACCATCGGTTCGTCAGCTTACCTCAGATAAGTCACGTTATTAAATAAACTATAATTGGTGGAAATAAGACCACGTGTCCTAATATAATGTGTTACCCCTGTGGTGCCATATGGCGATAAAAAAATAACCAAAATCGATTTATCCTTACAACATAAGTGAATAAAAATTAGTAAGCCTACCATAAGAATTTAAAAGGAAAATTAGTTAAAATCCACCCTTTAAAAAAATATCTAGATATAAATCCAATAAATAAAATTAATCCAATAAAAAACCTAAGTTAATAGAAATATATAAAATCTTAATGAAACATATTGTTAGTTTCGTTTTTTAAATGTTAAGTTTGTGTCTTTCGTTTTGTGTATCACAATACATTCATTGTCTCACCTTAGTGTTACCTTCCCCCAGATAGACAATCCGGCGCCCGGAAAAAATAAATTTATAATGCTTTTATCAAAGCCGTTTATGGGGGTAGGGTGAGTTGGTACCTAGAAAGGTACAGATATTTCTGTAGATTTTAAGAGATATTTTTGCAATTACTTTCAAAAGCCAAATATATATTTTATTACATTTCATCAATTTCCCTCTCCTTTTCACAAATTGATATTCATATTTATCAGATGGAAATGTATATATTTTAAAAGCCTTTCCTTAAATTTGAGCTTTGAAACTGTAACTGGAATCTGATAAAATATTAAAATGCAAAGGAGTACGCGTGTACGTTCAGGGTTTTCTATTCGGTGGGGGGAGGGAACTATATTGGAAATCACTCACTTTTAAAAAGTTTGAGCTTTTTCCATATGAAAATAGGGAAAAGAGACACAGCAATACACGTATTCCAAATAACGAACCCATCATACTCATAGGAAGCAGATTTTTACTTTAATAACCTTATATCTGACCCTTCGTTTTAAAACAGTCGTCTGCTACGGTGTCGTCACTAGTTTGAATAAATAAATAAGTACATAGTTATTGTAAAGTAATTATCATGCGTTTTTATTTGTATTTAATTAATATGTAAGCGAGTTTAACTTTCATTTAATTTATAAATTCTGTCTGTTTGCATTTTAAAATATTTTAAAATGAAGTGGCACTTTTATTTTTAGGGCTTGATAATGCTTAAAACTTGTTGTACTATGCGACCCAATAAATTAACTCAAGTTTACTATTATACTGAAAACTATATTTATTAAATTTATAATATTTTCACATTAAATTAGTTTGAATCATGACTAACAAGATGCTGGCCTGTCGTTTGCGACTTGGGTATTAGCCTAGCTGATTATTATTTTTATTATAATTATTAGAATTAAAATCCTGATCTGAATATTACTGGAAAACACAACACTCCCCTTATATAGTTGCAGTCTCTCTCACATCTCAATGGGTGGAGATCAATACTAAATTAATCCTCAAATTAGTGGCTATGTAGTTGACATTATTCTTGATTAGGTAGATTACAAAACATTTATACTGAGTTAATAGTGTATTTTCTTAGGTGAGTTGCAACAAATTGAATGGTCAACTTACACGTAATCCTTTGTAATTTAATATTTTATCAGTTTCCTGTTACAGTTTCAAGGCTCAAATTTAAGGAAAGGGTTTTAAAATATATACATTTCCATCTGATAAATATGAATATCAATTTGTGAAAAGGAGAGGAAAATTGATGAAATGTAATAAAATCTATATGGCTTTTGAAAGTAATAGCAAAAAGTTTCTCCTAAAATATAAAGAAATATCTGTACCTTTAAAGTAGAAGGAAAGTGAGGGTGTGGCATCGATCCCGGGTTCGGGTTTGGGTTCGGGATCGAAATCCGGGATTTAAGGGATGAAATGGGGGTAAAATCGTCAAAAAGTCAATGTATTTAGGGTATTTCTCGCGACGATTTGTTTTCCCGTATATCAACATATTGTGTCCAGGCCAACTTGTTCATTTATCTACGCTTATCTCGAAAGATACTTGAACGTATATCTTATCAAGTTTTATCGTACGGAATAAGTTGAAATGATGTAAAAATTGATAACCTAGGCGGCGCGTGCGCAGATTACCCCGGGGGACGCGGTTAATTTGAATTTAAGAGTTTTTTGACGTCATGGAATATGGGACGCGGTTAACGTGCGCGGATTGGGGCGCGGTTAATTTGAATTTAAAACATAGATTTGAGTGTTTTGACGTCATGGAATATTCGTTGTTAAAATGACGTAGAATGGAAATATTTTTAAACTTAATTTTAATATCATTGTAGTACTTAAATATGCTTGACACTTGAACCTTTCTCACGAGTATTTCAAACGAATATCTAAAGTTTAAGTATGAGAAACGTATCGTTCTCAAGTATTGTAATTGTACACGTGATTCCGTATGAGGACCGGGTAAATTCCTATATACGTAACGCGATACACTTCAAAATGCGTATACGTAGAATGGAATTAATTTTAAACTCCATTTTAAAAAATAAGATATCGAAGATAAATAATTTCAGAGTATAAAAAGGGAAAACCGTATAATAGTAAGACCATATTTAGAAAGTTCACCATCTGAATTGTATTGGAAGTGACTTCGAGGAACCTTAAAATGTAAGTAGGAATACTCAGTGATAATTCTTAACTTTGTCTTAATGTATTTATTTTATAGGAATTGTTCATTTCCTGTGTCTGCTGACAAAGGGTTAATCGTTTATGCAGATGAAACCATCTACTGCGGTCTATTAGATTTAACAAAGGGTATCAAACTAACAGAAGCGGAACTGCAAGAGCTATGGACAAAGAAAGATGCCATTGAAGCTTATTTCAATAACGAAGCTGAAACTTCGTGGGTTTTCACAGGTTCTGAAACTAAACGGTTTTCGGTTCATAGATTTGCCGAACAAAAGGTTTTAGATGTTAGACAAATGTACCATGGTTATGGAGTAAACTATGGAAAACTGTTACCGACTAAAGAGGGGGTAGCTTTCGCTCAATCTTCTTGGTTGAATTTCCTCGACCAGTACAAGTCTATTCAGAAGTGTTTAAAGAAAATCAAGGAAATAAAGGAGGCGATGACTAACGTTGTAATTAAACAATTACACGAAGCTCTTAAGAAAGCGTGCAATGGCTGTCAAATTGATCATCCATCTCAACTCCAGCATGATTGTATCATGACGGATTATTCTAAGCGCGTAGATTTGCATTTTTATGAAATAATTATGTCGGTAGATTGTGAAAATATTATTGAAATGTTTACTATTCGCTGTGAATTGTCGAAAGAAATTTTAAATAATATAATGTCACTAATAATATGCAATGCTAAAAACTTGTTAAAAAGTTAATAAAATTGATTGCACTAATGTTCCGATTCTCATTTACCATTATGGATTTAAGCTTACAACATCCAATGAATGGGCTTGTAGCCGGGTCCACCCAATGCGGAAAGTCATTCCTGGTGGGACGGTTGATTCAATATAAGAAGACCTGTATATCCCCTCCTCCGGAGAGGATAATATGGTGTTATACCGAGTATCAGCCGAAACTATTTCAATCAATATTAGAACACACACCTTCAGTCGAGTTTCACGAAGGGTTACTCGATGTTATTATATTAAACCCGCAAATTAGGAATTTAGTTATTTTAGACGATTTGTTATGCGAGATATCTAATAATAAAGATGTAACTAATTTATTTATTCGTGGATCTCATCACAGAAACACCTCCGTACTAATTTTAATGCAAAACCTTTATTACCCCGGAAAAGAAATAAGAACTTTAAATTTAAATGCTCATTATCTATTTATTTTTAAATCACCACGAGATAAATCAACAATTTATCATCTCGCGAGGCAGATATCTCCAACCAATAGCAAATACGTTATTGATGCGTTTCAACAAGCTACGTCACGGAAATTTGGGTATTTATTAGTTGACTTGAAACCTCACACCCCAGATCAGTATTTACTACGAACAGGTTTAATACCGGGTGAAGAATCGGCTGTCTTTATTCCAAAATGAAGTGTATTATAGAAGGGAATTTTTTTAGGGTTAATCGAGAGTGGATTATTAAAGAATTAGCTTACGTAGTATTAGAAACTGAAGAATCGGAAGTGTTTACTTTCAAATCTCCATGCCCTTTCAAAGAGCTTTCAAACGAAAATAAAAGACAATGCAGATGGATATCTCATAACATTTGTCATCTTCGATGGGATGACGGCGAACGTCCTTACAGAACGAGACGTGACATTTGCAATCAGATAGCGGAAAAAGCTACTTCGTTTTTCACCAAAGGTTTAGAAAAAGCTGCAGTATTATCGACACTCCTCGGTGTTCCAGTAACTAACATCGAAGATACCGGTTGTCCTAAATTATCAGAACTAGAAGACGTTGAATTAAACTGCCCTTTTCATTCCGAAACTGTTCATTGCGCTTTAAGAAAGGCTAAGAAAATCTCTAAATGGATGTCTCAAAACGAGTAAAGGAAAACCTAGACTTTCTACGTTTCCTGACATCCTGTAATCTAAATCAAAGAAAGACAGCTATTAAATACGCTAGCAAGGAAGCTATACTGGCTCTCGTTGAATGTTGTATAAATGTATTACACGGAACAATTGAACTGTCAGAACGTCATCGTAAGCGGTTAAAGAAACATAGCGCGGTTATACGAAACGTGTCGAAGAAGAATCCTATATCAAAACGACGAAAGATACTGGTACAAAAAGGTGGTTTTCTTCCATTTTTATTAGCGCCACTGCTATCTATCGTTAGCTCAGTCGCCGGAAGTGCAATAAGCCGAGCTATAAACCGATGATGGCTCGAAAAATGCTTCTAGTACCTGAAGATGTAATGGAGAGATTAAAAAACACTCCACCTTCCAAAACAGAAGAAACACCTGAACTTCAAAAAGAGAAGACACTCGATGATGAAATGAAATCTATTCTAGATAATCCAGATTTAAACGAATCAGAGAAATTAGCATTATACAATCAAACTCTCCAACGACGGTTAACTTACGTACGTAAAGAGCAAATCTCTCCCGTTATTGAAAACTCTGAACGGCCTAAAACCTGGTTCGCGCAAATATCTTATTCTCTACCTGCAACTTATGTTAGTGATGCGATTTCATTATACCGAGCGACTACGGAAGATCCGAGATATATTAGATGGACTAACTCAGGAGAGCTTTCTATTCGAGGACAAGTGATTGGAGGATCTAATATAATCGATCTTTTGTATGACGCTGTGAGAAAAACGCCTGGAACAGCGATTGATCCTATAGGAGTTACAGAGTTTTACGAGGGCATTCATAAGTCAAATATTTCAAAACGTTTAATTAAAAATCCTGTAAGATTGACACTGTTAAAAACATTCGCTGTATTTCATACACCACCAAGTAGTTCAATGTTATCATCATCTTCACCTAGTCCTCTAAGATCTTGGATACATACTAAATAAAATATATTAACCTGATAATTTTGTTCTCATTTCATAGTATAAGCCTACAATGGAAGGTTGTACAGAAACGGTCTCTTTAGGACTTTTAGCCTATTTATCACAATCATTTTCAAAATCACCGAAAATTATCACAGCTGTATTAATTATCATAGTTATTATAATATTAGAATTATTTAATTTCCTTTTTTGGCGTTACATGCCATTACATCAAAATATTACCCAATATGGAGAAAGAACTTGAGCAGATCTATACTAACCCCGCAGACCCAGGGTCATTCGCTGGAGTTCAAGCGCTCTATAATTCAGCTCGACATAAAGGTTTAAAGGTTTCATTGGAAAAAGTAAAACAATTTCTAATAAAGCAGGATACATATACGCTGCATAAACCTGCTAGAAGACGATTCAAACGAAATCGAACTATTGTTTATGGAATTGACGAACAGTGGCAAGCGGACTTGGCAGATTTTCAGAAGCTGTCTAAATATAATTCAGGATCTCGCTACGTATTATGTATTATCGACATATTTAGCAAATACGCTATGGCTGTAGCGGTTAAAAATAAGAAAGGTGTAACAATTTTAGAAGCGTTACGTAACGTTTTTGAAAAAGGCCGTCAACCGAAAAGAATTCAAAGTGATCATGGAAACGAATTTGTCTGTCAAGAAGTGCAGAGTGAATTAGAAAGAAGGAACATTAAATTTTTCGCTACCCGATCGGAAATGAAAGCGTCCATTATTGAAAGATTCATTAGAAGTTTTAAATCTCGTTTATATCGCTATTTCACGCAGAATAACACCCTTAAATATATCGACGTTTTAGATGATATTATAAACGCTTATAACAATAGTTATCATAGATCAATTAAATGTAAACCCGCGGAAGTTACTCTAGATAACTCTGCTAAAATATGGAAAAATCTTTACGGTTCGGTAAATTTTTCTCCTCCGTTAACATACGCGTTTGAAATTGGAGATATTTGTAGAATAAGTAGAAATTTATCAATTTTCGATAAGAAATATAACCCGAATTTTACTACAGAATTGTTTAAAATAGCTGAGAGACTACCACGTGACCCACCTGTATATAAGCTGATGGATTTAAATTCTAACCCCATTTTAGGAGTATTCTATCGAGAGGAGGTTCAGATTGTTGGTCGAGATTTAAAAGACTGTTACTTCATAATCGAAAAAGTAATAAAAAAGAGGAAAAAATCGGACGGTCGCGTAGAACTGTATGTCAAGTGGCAAGATTACGACCCTACATTTAATTCTTGGATACAAGAAGTGGATTTAAAATGAGTTTTTACGTAACGCTACCTTCAGATTCCTCGTCATTATATTACCAAGATAATAGCGTTGGTAAATTTCGAACGTATTTAGCTGAACCGTTAAGATTTGAGGAACAGTACGAAGTTGGGTTAGCGGAAATAAGCTATCCTCGGACATGGCATAACGTTCGAAAACCTAATCTATTGGTTATTAAAGACCCTCTCGAATATGATAAAATGACTGATAACCCTCTAGTTAAAGACCCTCTCGAATATGATAAAATAATTGAAGTTCCCGCGGGTTTTTATAAAACTCCGGAAGAACTATTACATGTTATGAACGTCCACAACCAAGAAGAAGAACAAGTTACATTCGCTTATTTAAATTATTCTAATCGAATTAAAGTTAAATTGCAACCGAAAATCAGAGCTGTAATTGGCCCCGATCTATCGATTTTACTAGGTTTTAAGGATAGAAGAGATAATGATTTCACCATTTTAAATTCAATGATAACCCCCTACCCAGTTGATATGAACGCTGGGTTACATTCCTTATTCGTTTATTCCGATCTGGTTGAAAATAGCGTTGTTGGGGATAGTTTAGCACCTCTATTAAGAATCATAAGCGTCGAAGAGAAAGCCGAGTCTAATGGGAAAACAACTACAAAAATATTTTCACAACCTCATTACCTACCAGTCGTGTGTAATAATATTAAGACTATAGAGATTAATATAACAGATGATTTAGGTGAGCCAATACAGTTTCATAGTGGAAAAGCTCACGTTGTATTACATTTTAAACCCCGTAAAATGTGGACTTCACTATAAACCTTTAATCATTCAGGACACACCTTCATTCTAGCTTAAGAGAGCGAACAGTTAACATCATGAGGTCTGAATATTCATCTTCAAGAACTGATTATGAAAGTTACTATTTAAACCAGGTTGGTTTCGGTGGAATACCTGTATATAGAGGTTTAGCCGTGCAAAGAGGACATGGACTAGGAAATATATTATCTTCAGCGTTTAGATTCGCGGTACCTTTACTGAAGAAAGGCGCTACTTACTTGGGAAAAAAACTTTTAAGTACCGGAGCGAAAGTAGCGACCGATGTTGTTAGCGGAGTCCCAATTAAAACAGCGCTTAAATCGCATTCTATTAACGCTGGAAGGGAAACTTTAGCTTCAGCAGCTGATGAAGCCATGAGACTAACATCTTCAGCTACGGATCATATTAAAAGAATGACGGGTTCCGGAAATAAAAGGAAACGAACTCAATCGAAAAGCGCCATTTCAACAGCAGGCAGGATAGCGAAAGGACGGTTCCCTAAACGTTCCGATATATTCTCATAATGTCCCTTTTACACCCGCACTCAGTTGAGTGTATAAATTCCGAGCTAGATTTGTTTCAAGTACCTATGACACAATCTTCGATTATTGGTGGAGAATGGGTTGAGTATAATCCAATATCAAATATAGTTGATAACGCATCAATTACATTTTCTATCAACGGTAACTCTGAAACGTATATAGACCTTTCACAAACTTTGCTGCACGTTCGAGTTAAGGTAACTAAAGATAATGGTCAACTACCGCAACCCGCGGTTCCAGGTGTTGCGGGTGGGGCCGCCGGAACTCCAGCCGACAATATCGCCCCCGAGAATTTGTTTCTTCATTCGCTTTTTAGCGACGTCCACGTATTTCTTAATGAAAGATCAGTAACACCTTCCAGTCAAAATTACGCTTATAAAAGTATGATACAAACTTTATTAACGTTCGGAGATTCTGCGAAAAAAAGTTATTTAACGAGTTCACTTTTCTATCGGGATACGCCTGGAAAGTTCGATTCATTTTTCGATAACGATGGTTTCTCTAAACGAGCGAGTTTAGCGCAAAAAGGGGCGATTGACTTGTTAGGCGTAGTCCATACTGATTTATGTCAACAACCACGCTTTTTATTAAATATGGTTGATTTGAAATTTAAATTCGATAAAAATAGAGCAGCTTTTTGCGTTCATTCCGACGTAAAATGTAAAGTGGAGATTTTATCAGCTTCCCTTTATCTGAGGAAAGTTAAAGTGATACCGGAACTATCGCTCGCTCAAGCCAAGGCGTTACAATATGGAACCGCTAAATATCCTGTAACTCGTTCGGAGTGCACCTCATTTTCTATACCCGCTGGACTTATGGCTAGTGTGCAAGATCATTTATTTACCGGACAAGCACCTAAGAAAGTTGTTATCGGGTTTGTGGAACAAAAAGCGTTTCTAGGAGATTTGAAAAAATCCCCGTACAACTTTCAACATTTTGATTTATCAAGCATTGGATTGTACATTGACGGTAGCAGCGTCCCTCATAAGGCGTTATCTCTAAACTTTGAGGAAAATCTATATATTCAAGCGTATTGCAATCTTTTCATTCAAACTAATCAGTGGAACGTAGATGAAGGGAATCAGATAAGTCGGGAAGATTACCCTAACGGAAATTGTTTATTCGCGTACAATTTAACCTCGGATCTTAATAACAACGCTAATCACTTGCATCTTGTAAAAAACAGTAACCTGAGATTAGAATTAAAATTTGCAAAACCGTTACCGGAGACGATTTCCATTCTAATTTACGCCGAGTTTCAAAATTTGATTGAAATTGATAAAAATCGAACCGTGATTTTCGATTACAGTAATTAATGGATTCGCTACAGATAACTAAAATACTTGAAAAAGATTTAAGTACTAAAAGTATATTTCAAGGCGTGTTCGCGGCTGACAAGCTACCTAAATACGTAAAAATATTCCCTTCTCTATTTATTGTAAATACCGATACGAGTGCTGAACCTGGAGAACACTGGGTTCTAATATATTTTTCTAAACATAAAAATTGTGAATTCATGGATTCCTTTGGAAACCCGCCAGATTATTTTAAATTTAATGACTTTATTGAACGAAACAGTAAAACTGTAACTTTTAATTCTAATCAATTACAGAGTAATTCTAGTAATACGTGTGGAGCATTCTGTATCTATTTTGCTATAAACAGGTGTAAAGGAATAGAAATGTATAACATTGTGTCTAGGTTTAAGAAAGATAAATATGTAAACGATAAAATGATTAAAGAGTTTATGTGCAAAATGTATTCAATAAAATAATTTTTTACAATTTATAGCAATAGCAGTTTTTTTTTTATATATACATAAATACAAGCATTCATTATAATTTTTCAATATCTTTATGACCGTGCGCTAATGTACGAACCCCGCAGGGTAGAATGTATCTCTTATCATCATTTGGTGATAAACAAAGTTTTCTAGTATTTATAGTAAATAGTTCATGCTTGAAACTAGCTATACGCATCATCTCGGCTGACATGGTTTCTTGATTAAAAAGACAACGTTCATAGTCTTCGTGGCGGATGACGTTTCTAATAACGTTCATGGCAACGCCCTTACAAACCTTTTTATGGTTTAAAATTGACTCTAAAGATTTCCCCAATCGCAACTCCTTTTCTATCTCTTCAGCGGTCTTAGACTCCCCGTACAATTTAATAGAATAAAGCTTTGGACGAAGTCCTACAAA
Source organism: Leiobunum rupestre (assembly GCF_980474605.1). Lineage (NCBI taxonomy): Eukaryota > Metazoa > Arthropoda > Arachnida > Opiliones > Sclerosomatidae > Leiobunum > Leiobunum rupestre. Next base: position 56,569,698 of record NC_143393.1, on the reverse strand, counting down.
GCTTTGAATTAACTGCGAATTTGTCTCGTCTTTAAAATAACCGAGAGCTTTTTTATTCTGATTAGAATGAAGGAAATGCGAAGGTGGATAATCAGAGAAGTCAAAGCGGTTTTTATGAACTTCAAAGTCTTTATAAACATCATCCGTCTTAATGTTGTACGTTAAACTGTCTGTAAATATTTTATATATTAGTACTATTTAAATAAAAAATGCATATTAAATTAAATTACCAGTGTCTGTAAATAATAGTGATGCTTTGTCCCCGTACGTATTTTTTATGAATCCATAATGGAACCGATACATGAGCTCCTTGGATAAATCTAGAATGGTGAATCCGGTAAATATAGGCCGGTTAAGAACAATTTTAGCTCTCTTCTTATGAGCGCCGGCTAACTCTTCATTAAAGATGGTAAAGTGTTCAAACTGCGGGGAACTTGTAACTTTTAACATTCTTTCTGGTTTATGAATCAACTCGAAATTTATATGCTTCCGTAAATTTTCCATTGTTTTTCTAAAGAATTAAATGAAGTAAGGGAAAAAACAGCAATAAATTATTTAAATTGATTTACCCGAAAACAGAGTTAACCATTAGTTTCCAGAAATTCTTTTCAAATGAACTCTTGGATAATTTCCTCTGTTCAGTGTTGAATCTAACATATTTTTCTAACCATTTTCCTTGAGTGAAGGTTAGAGCTCGATGAACCTTGGTTATTTTCAAACCTAATTCTACATAATATTTTAAATTGCGGTAATGTACTATGTATTTCTCTTTATTATTTAAATTAGGAAGAAGTTTTGGTAGACTTTGATTCTCCTTAATATTTAATTTTCCTAAGAGATCTTTGGAGTATGGAGATAGCATATCATGTGTAATAACTTTAGATTCCGCCGCTACTGGGAGATCGTTATGTAAGTCATGCAACTCTTGAGGATATTCAAGATCCACCTGCAAAGGAAACAATTCTTTAAAAATATAATTCAATAATTATAACACTTGTTATTTACCTCTAAAATGTATCCGTTTTCAACGTTATTGGGAATACTCAGAATATTTTCACTGAGTGTTTGCAAATCATCCTCCTGAACCCACTGGAAGTCGCCTAGCGGTAGTGGTTCACACATAACAGCACCGTACAAATTATTAGCATCTTCAATTAAGTTAAATTAAGTTAATTAATATAATTAAAATTAAAATAATTAAAATAAAAAAATAAAAATAAAAAAAATTATTTATTTTTTTAAAAATGTAAATTACCTAAATAGCATATATAACTGCTCTCTTTAGACGAATCATATGTGTCGGACATATATTTGTTATTCGCTTCAGAATAACGAGTTGAGATCATTGAAACACCGCCTCGAATCCCTAAAAATTCAATGTAAATACAATAATATTTAAAATATCACAAAAGCGTTACCCTTTTCAATAAATAAGTGTTGATCTATATCAAGTATGAGATCGAGGCGAACATCGGTCATCTTCAAAGCTGCTTGCCAGGCTAAACCTGGTGCGGTGTAAGCGTGAGCGGGATCTAATTTATAATGGGTTATAGATAATGTTCTAAAATTTTCAAAAACGTCGGCTAAGAGCAACGCATCGCTTTTCACATAGAGGTCGGTGTATTCCCCTACGAAAACCGAGGTTAAGAGATTTGAAATATTTATACTGTAGTAATTTTACCTAATGTTTGAATATTAAACGCTGTCCAAACATTTTGGGCGTGTAAATAATCAGATTCTAAAATATTTTGATTTTTCAATGAACTGAAAAACGCTTCTCTAGGTGGCAGCATCGTCTCGTCAAATTTCTTTTCATCGTCCATATACTCGTATGGGTAGACCCCCTTCCGCAAAAGCAGTTGAACTTTCTCACTTTCAAAATATTTCTTAACAATCTGGAATTTACTGGCTCCTTCCAAAACGAGATTAGATACTAGAGCATCGAGGCTATCACTTAGAAATCGATAAGAGTCTAAAAACCGAAATCTCCCTAAAAAACAATAAAATTAATGTTAAGGTTAAATTCATAATTAAATATATTTTACCTAGTTTCAGCGAAATATAATTTTCGCTAGTGGAAGGAATACAGTCAAGTGTCTGTTCCTTAAAATGACCAATCTCCTGACATATAAGATGTAAATCGTATCTATGAAGATTTATTATTATTAGGTTTATTTCCTGGTTAATTAACTTAATAAATTCACCTGCTAAGGTTATGAAGGAAAATAGGGATAAATTCTGGAACTTTCTTTTGAAGATTACAGACGTTATGCGCTGGCCCCCTATATTTGCCGCTGAAATGGCAATGATCTCGAACAGCGGGCATATTTCCCTGATTTAGCTGCTTCTGACAAATGTAGCAATGCGTAGCAGCTTGAAACTGTTCCTCCTCCTCCGGGGTAATAATCATTGGTACATTTGTCTCAATGAGTTCCATCAACTCCTTCTCTAATTCCAGAATAGACTCCAGAAATCTTCGAGTTGCATCTTGTCCTCGATAGCAATCGGTTCGAACAGGTACACCTATAAGTATCCTATTGTAATATATCTAAAAGGGAATTTTGTCAAATAACTTACCGTCAGGTCCAACAAACACCCACGAATACGCGCAGCTGATGTGCATGTTTACTTTGCTGGTATTTATATCGGGATCTAGATCACATCCTTGAACTCTCGGTAGGATTGCTTCAAAATCGGCGTAAAATACATACTGCACCTAATAATTTCATTTCATTAAGAGTTAAATTAAATAATTTTTATTTTTACCTTTTCTGTCCACTCATATTTATCAAAATAAACCGTCTTCTTCTTAGTAGGGAAAACTGTTTTTTGGACGCCGTGAGTGGCGCATTCTTCGATATGCGCATCACGTCGCTGTTCAGCGTTGCTTCCACTGAATCGGTGAAGACACATTCTAATACAGAAAATAATTAGTATATTTCAAACTAATATATTGGAAACTAAATTACCTGCAATAATAACTTGTATTTCTGTGTTTTGTTAGATGCTGTAGCAGTTTTCCTAGGTCTCGTATAAGACAGTAATGTCTATTCCCATCGTCAATATCTTTAGTTTCGTCGGTGATGTATAGCAAATCAACCTCCCTTTCCTTACAACACTTGTTAGCGCTTACGTAAAGGGGGAATATGTCTCCCGAAAAGCCGAACACAGATATTGATAAATTATTCATTAATTCAAATTTTTTAAGTTCCGTAGCGTTTAATTTGAAAGGAAAAGATATATCACTGGTATCAAGTTCATTTTCATAAGGTGTATATTTGGAAACACGATTAGCGTTTTGAGTCCGAGGAACTGGGTGAAGTTTAGCGAGAATTGACCAGAGAAAACATTTCTCGTCATTTTCGTTTCTAATATTAAGAATCGCGTGACGTCGAGATAGTTTTTCAGGTAGTTCCATATACGATGACCCTCGCAACGGTTGGTAAGATGCTACATTTAATTCTACATACAGAACACGGTCAATTACCCAACCCGATCCTATCAAAAATATAATGTTTTAGTTCAAAATATAACTTATAAATTTTAGTACATACCTGTCGCTTCAAAGTTTTCCGCTGCTGACTGTATTGTTTCAAGACATTCATTCAGCTGGCTTTCAATGACATCGGGCGTTAATGTTGTTTGCATAGTGCTCCGGAAATAGGGTCGTACTTCCGCTCTTTGTTCCTCACCCCCTAAAGGTCTCATATAAACAGATCTTACGAGTAGGAACCATTTAATTCCACGTTTACTGGCGAGTCTTTCCATTAGAAATTTACTGAAAGCGGCTCGGTAACGTCCGATAAACATCCCCGCATCAATATCATAGTCTTCAGCATTGTAACGGATAGATGCTAACGTATCATTCAAGGCCTGGACCATACTTGGAGATGCTGGTGGTGTTTCATCAAGTATTGATGAGGCGGGAACAGGTGATGGCGTTGGGTTGTTGGGTAAATCCGCTGTAGATGGTTGGATAGATTCCAGTTGAATTTCTTGAAGCAGACTAGGTGAAGGTGGACGGTATGGCGATGGTGGACGGAAAGATGCTAGCGAACGTTGCATTGGTGACGGTGTGCGAGACAGGTCCATGGGTTCGGAAGGGCCGGGTGCGTTCAAGTCATGAGTTCGTTGATGGCTCTTGAAATGTTCCAATCTAGCAACATTCTTACCACATACTTCACAGACAAACGTATGTCTATCACCGTGTACTTCTCTAACATGCCGATTTAAGGAGGACTTGGTAGTGAAACTTTTCGTGCACGTAGGGCAAATATGTTGGGCTTTAGGCATCTTGAATATAGCTACCGCAGTTAACCGTGGAATGACCTCCTACAACGCTATACAACCTCTTTTATAGTATATTCAAGTATCATTTGAGAACAATACGTTTCTCATACTTAAAATATTCGTTTGAAATACTCGTGAGATAGGTTCAAGTGTTAAGCATATTTAAGTACTACTTACGCGTTAATGCTATTAAAATGAAGTTTAAAAATATTTCCATTCTACTTTAACAACAAATATTCCATGACGTCAAAACACTTCAATTCAAATTAACCGCGCCTCCCGGGGAATCTGCGCACGCGCCGCCTAGGTTATCAATTTTTACATCATTTCAACTTATTCCGTACGATAAAACTTGATAAGATATACGTTCAAGTATCTTTCGAGATAAGCGTAGATAAATGAACAAGTTGGCCTGGACACAATATGTTGATATACGGGAAAACAAATCGTCGCGAGAAATACCCTAAATACATTGACTTTTCGATGATTTTACCCCCATTTCATCCCTTAAATCCCGGATTTCGATCCCGAACCCAAACCCGAACCCGGGATCGATGCCACACCCTCACTTTCCTTCTACTCTTTAATAATATTCAGCTAGTCTAATACCAACTCACCCCCCTCCATAATTTACCTTTAAACTGCTTTGATAAAAGCATTTTTAATTAATATCTGGCTCTTTTCCCTGCCCTACAGGGCATATTTATCGTAGTAATTATTATTGTAAATATAAGCCATAAGTAATCATACAGTTACAAGATCCAATAATCAATAACATAATATCGTTATTTATAGGTCACTTTGAATAAACAATTTATGTAAATGTTATTTCCGGTCACTCGGAGGTCATACCATTTTTTTAGAAGTTTTATAACTTTTTACTTTATAGTAAAAAATGTTAGTTTTGTTAATAACAGATCCTACACTTTGATTCAAGCCAAAATGTAAAGAAGCAATATTAAAAGTGTTGAAGACTAGAGTTTCGATTTCATAAGAATTCTTAAAATTTTCTCAATTAAAGGTAGGATCTACTGAGATATCATAAATTTCACAATAATAATTCTTGATTTGTGCCTTTCCAAATGTGTAGTTATCAAAATTCTTTAAATTTAGTAAATTTCACTTTGCACAACCAAATCATTAACTTCAATACTTGATTCATGCATTTTCCAAGTAAGATTTACCAGATTCGGTCTGGTCTTGAAAAAACAATTTAAAGAATTCAGTTACATTTCCAGTTGAAAAAAACACAATTTAATCAAGTAATTTTTTCAGTCTCTAAATTAGTTAATTAAAGAACGAGTGGAATTTTTTTGAAAAAAATAAAGCATTTTGTGGGCCACATTGTACAACTACTTTGCTACCTTAGCGATGGTACTTTCCATTAGTATCACTCGTTCACTAAATAACTTCATTTCTACTATAAAATTAATTTTTACTGAAGAATAGGAATCGGCCCATTGATTTTTCTACTGTAAATTTACCAGAAATCCGGAAATTAGAAACAAGTTACTGAGACCTCACCTGAATCTGTTAACAAAAATGGGGTCAAATTAATCAGTGCCCACTATAATTTTAACCATTGCTGTCACTCCTTCATTTCCAGTCTAAAGTATATTAAAACTGAAGAAAAGGACTGGCTTTTCAACTGCAAATTTAACAGAATTATTTTCACAAAATACTTTAACACTTATCTTCACTTTTAGTCAAAGTTTTATATTCTAAATTTGGAACTCTTTTTAATTCAATTATTTGTTTATTAAACTTAAAAATAAATGTTTTATGTGAAAATTACAAAAAAAAGGAAAGAAAAAAAACACAAATTCAATAGCAAGGTAGTCAGGAGTTTCTACTTTTCAACAAATTACAAGGCCCCTGAGCTGAAATAATGTGTATCCTACTACATCCTAGGAGGCCATCTAAGGGCGTATAATTCGACAATCTTTGTTGCGCGAATTTCAAATAATTATTAAAACTTACCCTTAAGCTCTAAATATTAGTTAAAATTTTAAATAATTAACGTTAATAAGATTGTTTAGTAATAATAATTTTCAATTAAATAAAAACATCTCAACCAAATTTATTTATAAACCAAAGTTTTAAAACTAGTTTAAGGCGACATCGTGGTCCGCCATTTTATTTTGGAATTTTGTAACAGGGTTGCTAGCTCAGGAACTTCCCAGCCAATGAAAGCAGACTTAAGTCAGAAATGAGTCTTTGAAGTAAAGACATTGGTATACTCTTATTTACTGCCGAGTAAACCTTGTAAATTATTGCAATTTTAATGACTTAATCAATTATTGTTGACAATAAGAATAATGCCGCTAGCCTCCCTAATGCTGAATCTTGAGCATGAAAAACCTTGAAAATAATGGTCTGTTTTCAAAAAGTGAACGAAAAGTTATATTTTTTCCTGCCTTCCAGTGTACTGTCGATACCCATAGGAAAGCATGTTCGGCCAGAGTTAATAGAAAATCCACCCAGATGGTCAGATTGTAACATGAAGTGACAGTTCTAAAAAAGAAAGAGCTTCCGAAATTTCCCCCTTTTTCCACGCAAACTATGTGATGGCCGACCTAACCCCTGCCTTACAGTGTGAAAGGTCATATTCAGCTATGGAAAAATCCCTCCAATTTCGTCGCTAAGGACGAAAACTAGAAAGGCATCCAAAAGGGGTAGAAACAGAGACCGCTCCAATAGAAAGTATAACCGAAATTTAAATCCACTATCAAGCCTACACTTCCGACACCGGAATTTCCGACCCCCCCCCCCCTAGACGAAAGAACAACAAAACAAGAGAACGCAAAAGAATTAACAGGAAGAGTTCGAACAGAATCGGAACTCGGAGAAACCCCTCACCCATTCCGGGCTCGGTCCGCGATTTCCCAATAAAAGATGCATTATGCATAATTTTAACTGTCAACCCATAAGAGGCGAAATGCCCATCCCGTTTAATTTTCGAATCAATCCCTAAATCAAGGAACATTTTACCCGTTGTGGAAAAACTATCAGCAGATCGAGTCAACTAAAGGCACCCCTTCAAACCCACCTGTCGTCGAAGTATCATCCCACTGGCAAAGGACATTCCTGGGTACCCCTTTTTTATCGAGAAATAAATTCGTCCAAATCGCTTTGCAATAACCAGATATTCGAGACACCACGAAAAAGAGCCAGCGGAAAGAAGACAACATCCCCTGACTGCGAATCCGTAACCTTGAAAATTTCCTTAAAACCCCCCCCCCCCCCGTCACTATTCCCTGAGGCGGAAAACTACGTTTAAGCATACACGCCTATCCCCGACAAGTTAAAATATGGAGTCTAGAGCCCCAAAACCATGTTAAATCGATACTCCCCCATGATTCCTCCAATACCAAGTTAGAGTGTTTTGTTAATTTCCTGTCCAAGAGAGAGAAAACCCCGTGTTGCAAGTCCCGAACAATACCGCTTTATTTTGACCAGTATAAAAACTGAAACCCGACCCTATAACTATATCTTAACCGATTTGTACCGTCACGCCAGTCCTAGTTTAGAGGTACTTCCCCAATAAATTATATCAAATATCTAAGTTAATTTAAGCGCCTAACGCAAGTTCTTTCTTTATTTTATTTTACCACCCCAATTTTAAGTGTTATTACCCGACACGGCAGCTATGTATCCGGAGGATACACCCGATTTATGTAAGAAGTACCATTTTTAATTTCTCTGTTATTTTGCATTTTTTGTGTTATTTTATATTTTAATAAAGACATTCAAATCAAAGCTAATTTAGTAACCTAATAATTGTCCGATATCATCATCTTTCTTTTACTTATTATCAGAGCACTGCTACGTCGCAATAAACGATCCCCTCTTATTATTCACACACACTTCGACCTCCGCTTGACGAATTTCTGGATACGCCACTGCTCGCCATAAACCCCACTGGGGCGCCACGATTTTACTTGCCTATGGGCGCGTCTTAAATCACCCCAGTCCAAATTAGTCCACATTAATCTCTACTTTGAAACATAATTTTTAATATCAATTTCAGTCATACACTTAAGCTAAAATCGTCAAATCAAAATGCCAAGAATTAATGCTGTCAACATTGTAACCATCGTTATGAAAATGACAAATGAAAATTTTTCTGACCGTTCACCACCAACTTTTGCGTCAGATTTTCGAAAAGCAGAGCAAATTTTTAATATTTTAATGGATCTCATTTCTCCAATGATATCATAAAAGAGAAAACTTTGGATTTTGTCGACGAATAATTTTTTAAATACATTATGAATATGTGGTGGAATATGAATGATTTGATGCAGCACAAACATCAAGCCAAAGCTGGTCCCAAGATTGGCAACAATTTTATATGGAAGGGGAGGAGGCTGTTTCCATTGATTACATACAAAAAGCCATTTAGTTCGATGAAGCTGACAAAACTTGAAATTTTTAACAAAAAAAAAGAAAATACCCCAAACTTATGCATGCGAATTGCATCAAAAGATGGAGGCAATACTTGGATTAATGTGGAACGGTTTCTGAGAAATTTGAAATAAAAGAATGCAATATTTTAAATAAGTTTCTGGAAGCTTAACTAACTCCTACACAGTGAAGGGTTTGGAATTGCGCAGATGGGGAGCAGTTGAAGTAAACGCATTGGATTTAATTTCACTGCAAGTAAAAGTTGGCTAACTGCTTTTCAAAAAAAGAATCGGATTGTTTTAAGAAAAATTACTAAACTTTCTTCAACGACAGATATCGAAGAAAAATTTAGCTCAGTTGAACCTCGTTTTGTCTTCAACACTGATCAATCTGGGTTATCGTATGACCTTGAACCATAAAGAACCCTCGCTGAACAAGGTCAACGATATATTTTGGGGGGAAAAAAGGTTACCCACTCCTACACTATCCAGCCTTTGATTTCAATGGATGGTAGATTGTTATTCACTTATCTTATTGGCCTCCAAGAACCAGAAGGAAGCTTCGGACCCAGAGTACAAAAAGATGTTGGTGAGGCAATGCAAACCTTGAAAATCTCTTTGTGATCGCGTCCAAATCAAGCAAAATGGATAAAGAAAAAGTCATGGACTGGACCAACAGATGAAGAGCTTCTCACTGAAGTAAATCAACATTTCATTTTAGTTTACATTATCTCGGATTAGAGCATTTAATCTTAAAATTTCATAGGTAAGCAGCAACTGCAATATAGAAGTATTGCTGGAACAACCACAGATTTCAAACCATTGGATGCGTATTTCTTCTGGCAATACAAAACACTACATACGCAATTGGCGGATTGAATTTCTTTTGATGAATCGGAAATCAACATTATTAAGATGATTTCCTTAATTTTCATCAAATGTAGTTATATTGATAATTTAAATAAGTTTCGTAATGTTAACGAGGTTTGTTTCACCCTACCTATAGAAAAACTGGACAACTGTGAAGTTATAGATTGCGAAGATGGGTTATTAATATTTTGTAGCCCCTGTTCATTGGTTTTGTGCATGACGCTTTTATATATTGAAAACCATTAACATTAGTTGTGTTGAATTTTAAATTTCATTTTCAATCCGTTCAGTAAAATGCTTTAAACCATTTAACTACTTTACGGTTCAATTAATTTGAAATAATTCGCAAAAAGGGTTTTTAAGTGATACATTGAAAAGGTAAACGTTATACTGATATCCACTGGTTAAAAACAAATTCTACTATTTTTGAACAAGGGGATTGGGCCAATTGGAAACACACTGCGTGCGGGATGTGTCCCCAGGTTGAGAGGGTTTATTTAATAAATTGTTCAAGTTTCACTTAACGATGCAGTCAGATGACCCTATAAAGCTTCAATCATCGATTTTTAAATTTTACCTCCAGTTTTTTTGGTTATCAAAATTTTTACTTTAACAGGAAAATTTGTTGCATTCTGACTCCCATAAAAAAAACGGAGCATTTTTGCCAATTGTCGACGCTCCCAACCCAAATTGACTACTTTTGTTTATCATGACCACTCCCAGTTCAAACTGTCCGTTTTCGTCCGTTTAGGGTATTCCCATCGCAAACCGTCGATTTTAGCCCATTGTGGACTCTCCCAACCCAAACTAACCATTTTTGACCATCTTGACCACTACTGGTTCAAATTATCCAGTTTGGTCCTTTTAAACAATTTAACAATGAATAACCACTTTTAACCATGTTTGGCATGGGCATGATAAAAAATCAAATCTCAAAATTTTTCATAGGGGGAGGGCTTTGGGACCCATGAAATTAGCGCGTAAAATCTATAGGAAATTTCTTGCTCGGCCAAGCTCAAAAGGTCATAAAACTTGACCTTTTGACTGTGCTCCAAAAATTGGGCGGTTGATGCCTACCTGTGGCACAGTCTAGATGTTCCCATACCGTTTTCTCGGATCCCAGACTTACAAATTTGAGTTCTTCGAATTTGGTTCGCACCAGCATTTTGATATACGTGGCGCCCTCCCGTGTTGAGACTTTACATGGTCCTAAATTCGCGCGCGAAATGTCCTTGTGAAACCTTTCTTAGTCTATGCCTATACGAACTAGATACATATAACAAGTCGGCCCAGGCCGTAATATTAGTTCCACATCAGTGTATTAGAGTGGATAAACATATACACCCTTAGTAGACACAGGTAGGCAAACTAATACAAAAGCTAATGAGGCGACGTGATTTATTATCGTTTGATAAATAAATTGCCACCCTAAATTAAAGAGTGGATGCCGCCCACCATCAGCTAAAGAGATAAGGGAGTGCGTCTACCGATAAGGGGGCACCTGCGGGCGGGGGAAACGGGGGTGAAACGGGCCCCTGTAGGGGCCCCATTTTGCGGCAATATTCGGCAGGTCAAAAGGTTAGATGATTTACGATGTTACCCTGGGTCAATAGGTTATCTGCCCCTATGGCGATGTGGACAACGATGTTATGCAAACAGCTATAAACCGTTAAATAGGGGAAACGGGGGTGAAACAGGCCCCTGTAGGGGCCCCATTTTGCGTACATTTTCGGCAGGTCAAAAGGTTAGCTGATTTACGAGGTCAATAGGTTAGATGATGTCGCTATTCGGCAGGTGGTGTGGACTGACACGATGTTATGCAAACAGCTATAAACCGTTAAATAGGTCCGTCAAAACCTATCCGTCATAGTGAATGTCGGGCCCCTGTCTTTCGAGTTGGTAATAAATAGTTCAATGGATTTTCGCCGACAAACACTTTCAAACATTTTCGGGCCCCTAAGGGTTGTAAAAGGGTACCGTAAAATAGCGGGTGGTCATCGGTAAAAGTGTTTTGGAAAAAAGAGCAGAGTGTATACAAATTATAAGGTTTTATTATTGCTCCCAATCGCTAGAAATTGGCTTTTTTCCCCATTCACTATAAATCGCAGCAGTTTGCCAGAATTAGTTTTATCTCTCCAAAATAATTAATGTACCCAAAATTGGACCGCCAGTTTATTAATATTTTTAGGGGGATCTCTATGGGCGTTTAACTTTACAATAAAGCTAAAAGGTCCAGTTAGGGGTACATTTGGTCCGACATGGGGTACATAGGGGCGAAAATGGTGACTTTGGTCGTTTTTAGGGTACATTTGGTCCATTTGGGTCCATTTTTGGGTACATCCGAATTGCAATTGGAAAAACGAAGAGCCGTAATTTGTTCCACCCATCCCTAAACTCCTTAAATTTATTGCTATAATTTATTTATCGCTGGCGAACCCTAGAATATAATTAATAAGGACAAGTTATTTAAATTTAATTTAGAACTTTTGTTTACATGATTACGACTAATCCGATATGATATATAATCCGTTTAAATCCTAATTTATCTATATAATTGTAATTAATTCGACATTTTAAAGGGTTGAAACGAACTACCTTCTGCAACATGTATAAATAATTTAATTAAAAGTTCTAACTCACGTATTTGTAGTGTCTAGCCGCAGTATCGTCTGACATACGAGGGACAGCGACTTCCCACCCCACCACACCCCACAGTCGCATTCGAATCTTCTTTAACTAAGAACTCTCTGCATAATTAATTTTTATAAAGAAAAAAATAACCTTATTAATAGTTAATTAATAAGCTATATAAATAATTATGCTTTATATGCTTTACATAATGTGTTTACTTCTATACTAAGCTATTTTAAATACCATTATTGTCTCAAGTACATACCATAAATATAATATAGCAAATTTGAGTGTGTGTTTTGACAATATAAATACCAAAACAGTAAAAAAAATAACCTTGTTTAGCGTTTTACGATTAGAAATTTATTATCAATGATCGTTATATAGTGATATACCATTTCTTATCTTGATAAGTTTACAGATAGATGTAACCATTATTACGTTACAATGCGGTTTTTGTTATGGAACCAATGACAATAAGCTTTAAAATTTGCTTATCTTTGAAAAAAAGTCTCTTATTTCCAAGAACTTGTATAATTATCTAGAATGTACTAGAGCTATTAGATATTTTGGATGAAAGGCGATCTAAAATTTATGCTTGTTTACTTAATTATTTCATTTAACCTCATTTTGGGTATGATCACTCTAGTACAAACATTGATCATAATCGATATCCTGAAACAATCATCAAATTGATAATATTATATTTTTTATGATTAATTAATCGCTTGTTTTATTTTTTTATTACCTTAAGACATTTTCTCGTTATTTAATAAATTAATTGTACATTATTAATCGTTATTTAGTTTTTCGTTGAGCAAAGTTTTTGTCTATGATTATTTGATAAATAACGTCTCTTATTCACAAGAACTTGTATATTTATCGAGAATGTACTAGCGCTATTAGATATTTTGGAGGAAAGGCGATCTAAAATTTATGTCTATTTACTTAATTATTCCATTTCACTCTAGCCTTAACCCAACCAGTGTTTATTCTTTATATTTAAATAAAGCATATGATGTTTTTTATATTGACAACATTCACATTAAACAGAAACGAAGATATAAGAAAGGTTTTTATTGGAATATCCATTTCAGAAGACCAACGTCAGTGAATGAATTGGGCTAAATTTGGAATGATGTAATGAATAAGGGAATTATACATAACATAAAACTGAATTGTTGGAAGATACAGGGTTATATCAAATGAAGGTGCTGAATAATTAAACGTTATCTGAAACACTTAACTTGGAAGAAAATCAAAATAGGGCTGATATTATTTCTATCCTCAGAACCCACATTTTATACTTTATATACGGAGATCCCTCAAAAATCGAGAACAATTTATGAATAGACTCGGTTCGAATATAATCCAAATGGGTCGAAACAAATATATTCAGTGTCCAAGTTGCGAGAAACGAATACGTGGCTATAGATTAAGAACCCATAAATGTAAACGTACATCGTGTACAACATGCAATAAATCGTTTAAATCACAACTGAGTCGGCATATTAGACGGTGCAGTAGGTAAAGTAGAAGCGGAAATTGATAAACAACGAGTCCGAGCAGAAGCCGTTGCTCTATCGGGACTACCATCGCATCTTTTTGGAAATTTGACAAGTGCTTGGGTGGAACAAATGAAAACCCCTAAACGAATAAACAAAGATATAGAACTTAGACCATGGCAGAAAAGTTTATTGGAACATTTAATTCTCTCAGACAGAAAAATAATATTTGTAATAGGAAAAGATGGAAATGAAGGAAAATCGTGGATGTTAAATTACTTGAAATCCCGTAAGCCCGACTTTGTACATTGTCAGCAAGTGACAGTTTCGGGGAGTGAAATGCTTTTTCAATTGAAAAAATTTGCGCTGGTGTGAACCACTTTTTCTTTAACACCTTGAGAAGTATAAAAATATGCGACGAACACTTGGCAGTATTTGAAAGTTTAAAAGATGGTGAAATTGTTAGTACGAAATATAATTGTGTGAGTATAAATATTAGTACTCCAAATGTAGTTTGTGTTTTTGGAAATTATATGCCTGAATCTAACGGTTTAAGTTCTGATAGAATTGTACGATTTTATATAAAAAATAATTATTTATGTAAATATTAATTATGAAATATGTATAGTAGAAATGTTAATATAAAATTTGCATAATTGAGGACGTGTGAATATAAAAATAGTAAACTTAAGGTTGTTTGTGTTTAATTCCCGATTTTTTTGGTTTATGTTCATATTATAGCCGTCCTCAGGTTATCTATATAAAAACAAATGGTTGTATAAAAAAATGAAAAGAAAGAATAATAAAATTGTTGATTTAAACCAGAAAAGGTATATGTCGGTCAAATGTTTGAGTTTTCTTAAATTTATTTCATATACATTTCTACATGTTTTTATTTCACTGTAATCAAGTCTCTAACACTTATGAATAGATAATTGTATAATTGATTTACAAGTTATTAGAGTTAGAAATTTAGTCGTAGCAATTATTTTTTCACGCTTTATTTAAGTCAAGCAATAACATTTTTAAAAATGAAAGCTGTTAAACGAAATAAAATAAGCATTTCTGAACTTTTAATATTAATTATGTTTTATTATTTATAACGATATGGATTTCAATACATTTGAAGAAGCGAGTAAACTCAGCTTATCAGACTTGGGCAAAGTGGTTTTTAATTGATGGTGTTAAATAATAAAATATACTTCAGCTTTTGAATAAGATTTTTTTCTATCCAACCGATATCCTTTATATAAAAGCTGAAGTAATTTATCCATTAAATTCAACAAGCATTAAAAAACAAGCAAAGTACTAATAACGTAGAAAATGTTTTTGGGGGTTCCATTGACCTGATGAAAAATTTTCATATGATAAAGTTACTGGACTGATGGAAGCTTCAGTGTTTTCAGAGCGAAGTCTTAATTGCATATTCTAAGTTTTTTTTTAAAACAAGTTTATTTCTAAAAATGAAAAGGACATGTTTTATCGGGGGCAAACTTTTTCCGTGTGAATGGAGAAATGATAATTAAAGAGTTAACTATTTACGATACGGAAACGGAGAAGCATAACGTCTGGACCTTTAAACCACCATATCCATATTCCAGTCTTACGGAAGACGATAAATGGCATTGTATATGGTTGTATTGGAACATTTGCGATCTCCGTTGGGACGACGGACAGGAAGACTACAACAGCCTAGGAGTCATCGCGAATTATATAAAAGAACAAGGGTTAAAGTTTTTTTTGGAAAGGTTAAGTAAAGGCCAAAGTTTTATCGGATTTCATAGGAGTTAACGTCAAGAACGTCGAGGATTTAGACTGTCCTAAATTATCTACCATTCTTTGTATAAGTGCTCCTAAACATTGTCATTTTCACCGTGACCCTAATAATTGCGCCGTTGTGAAATCTCACAAAATCGATGTGTGGTACCGAAAAATCGTGTGTAAGAAAATATAAGTCGTTTTAAGACTATTTTTGCTACTTTTTCATCACATTGGTTTTACGTTATGTCTGTTTTCTAAAATTACGTTTAAAAATGTAATTGCTTGATTTAAATAAAGCGCGAAAATTATTAGTTTCGAAATGATATTTACAAATCTTATCCAATCTAAAGTCCATCGTTCGGGTATTAGTAAGTATTTCATACAAACTAACTTAAATAAGTATTTTTAGAAGTGAAGAGAAAACACATTGTGAAAATACAAATGAAAAGAGACTTTAAACGGTTTTAAATATCTTAATATATATATTTAAAAAATCCAACGTTTCGGCAGTGTAGCATATGGAAGTATTAAGTTTCAAAAAGTGCATTTAAATTGAAGTGAGGCCTATTTTGGGATTCCCCTTGTTCCTCCTTCTTTCATCTCAGCATGTTTCCCCTTTTATCATGGTTTATCTCCAAAAAATAGCCAAAAATCTTAAATCAGTAGGTCTCGATCCTATTTATCTCCCACCATCCCGAATTGTCAGCTTTATTATGTAATAACAAAGAACCAACTGCCCTCATCAACAAGGCCCTCATTTATAAAATCTCCCGTGATTGTGGTGATTATTACATGGGGGCAATGCCGTCGCCCATTTCATCAAAGGCGTAAAGAGCCCCCCCAAAAATATAAACACCCCGTACAATAATTCTCCCCCTTAGCGAACACCTTCGTGTTTTTGGGGCCATAATGTTAGATAGACAAAATAGCTTAACCCAAAATTACATAAAACTCATTTTAATGTACGCGAATCCATCGAAATTAAAAAAAATAAATTGCGCAATGTTTAAACCATGACGATGGTGCCTTTAACTTATACACGTTTTCTCCACTTTTTATGGTCGTCACCCTCTCACACACACACACAACAAACCAATTCATCCCCTCGCAGAACCCACCTATTCAGACAACAGTAGCCTCGAGCGCGAACGAAGATATCGAGTCCGTTGCTCATATAACACTTCGACGGGGTCGACTTGCCTTTGAGAAAAAACGCCTCGCGGCTAAAGAACAGTACCCCCACTATATGTATGCATAAATATTTTTCGTCCCAAAGTTTTACCATCGTACTGTCAGACTTGTAAAAATCCCTGAAGAAGGAGGAACAGTTCCTCCGAAACGTTCGATTTTTTAAATAAATATATTGTGAATTTTAAAAAAACAGTTAAAGTCTCTTTTCACTAAGTATTTTTAAATATTTGAATATCGGAATTGTATTTTGCCGCGTTAAAAGTAGAGTTTATATGTATAGTCGTTTTAAGAAATACTCGTGATATAGGTTCAAGTGCCAAGTATATTTAAGTACTACAATGATATTAAAATAAAGTTTAAAAATATTTCCATTCTACGTTACTTTAACAACGAATATTCTATGACGTCAAAACACTCAAATCCATGTTTCAAATTTAAATTAACCGCGCAAAACACTTAAATCTATGTTTTCATTTGATTTTTAAATTAACCGCGACGCGGCCCCAGACCGCGCGTTCCCCGAGAAATCCGCGCCCCAATCCGCGTCCCCCCAGGGGAAATCAGCGCACGCGCGCAAGACGGCGAGGTGGAAAGGTTAGCATGTCTTATGGGAAACCAAAGTCATTTTAAAATTTGTTTCAGCTTCAATTTTAAATATATATATAATTAAACAAAATAAAAGAAAGAAATAAAAAATATAGTTTGAAATTATGGTCGTTGTCGGAATTCGCGAACATATCGGGTCTTCTAGCTAAGCGCGATTCCACCTTTGAGGTCGGGGGTGGTTAACTTTTATTCACTAGATAAAGCTCTCAAAATTATTCGTAAAACGTTTTGATCAAGTAATTTATATTTCTGTATTATCCGATTACGCGCACCGCCCAGGTTATGACTTTTTACGCGTTTGTATTTGGATTTTTTAGCCATTTCTATCTGGGTTGAAAAGGAACGAGTGGGCTCGAAAAAGCTTCCTCAATATTCTTTTTAATAAAAGTTTATTTTAAACCATGAAGTATCTGTCTCTATAGTATATTACGTACTATTTACTAGTTTAAATTATCCATGGTTAAATTTTGCGTTTAGTCATTACTTACTATTATCATTAAACCACGTTAGTCATTACTTACTATTATCATTAAACCACGTTAGTCATAACTTACTATTAGCGTTTAGCTACTATAGTCATCACCCATTATTATCTTAATCCTCCACGAGTTATTAACGAAAGGGGAAAACCGATGAGCTCGGGGAAGTATTTGCGTCGACGTCGCCGGTATGTCCTTGTTGCCCTAGCGGAAACCAACCTTTAAGAGCTTTAACAATTTAACGGTATACGTTTTCGACAATACGACAAGTTCGCATTAACTTACGATGGACGACGTTACCTTTCTTTGGTATGAACGAATCTTTTCTCTGTCAAACAGAAAAAATAAATTCCGTTTTAATACTTTATTGAAACAGGTCTGCTCGTAACTTCAAACAAAACTAACTCGGTTTGGAATTATTCACAAAAACGGGATACTAAAATATTCAGTGGATTAATTAGCGATACAATCTACCTAATCTGAAGTTTCAAGTAATGAAAGTGCAATACAAATGTTTATATGACGGTTAGATTTATTTATTTATTTATTTATTTAAGACACATACCTACGAAGCTAGAACGACTTACATGTAGTCATCACGATATGTGCTTTAGCTGATTGATTGAATGATTAGCCCGATATTTTGCAGCGATGTTAATGTACCTTCAATGCGTTAACCGACGCCTTGTGAAATACCTTGTTTATATACATTATACAGAGATGCTAATATATTAATGGTAAGTTGCGAAAATCACAGTGCGCGTAAAACTCAGACATTATATAGTGACTAGTAAAACAATATAGCATAGTGAACAAGTTGGCCTGAACACAATATGTTGATATACGAAGCCCTCCCCACCTCGCCGTCTTGCGCGCGTGCGCTGATTTCCCCTGGGGGGGGGGGACGCGGATTGGGGCGCGGATTTCTCGGGGGGCGCGCGGTCTGGGGGCGCGTCGCGGTTAATTTAAAAATCAAATGAAAACATAGATTTAAGTGTTTTGCGCGGTTAATTTAAAAATGAAATGAAAACATAGATTTAAGTGTTTTGCGCGGTTAATTTGAATTTGAAACATGGATTTGAGTGTTTTGACGTCATAGAATATTCGTTGTTAAAGTAACGTAGAATGGAAATATTTTTAAACTTTATTTTAATATCATTGTAGTACTTAAATATGCTTGGCACTTGAGCCTATATCACGAGTATTTCTTAAAACGACTATACATCTAAACTCTACTTTTAACGCGGCAAAATACAATTCCGATATTCAAATATTTAAAAATACTTAGTGAAAAGAGACTTTAACCGTTTTTTAAAATTCACAATATATTTATTTAAAAAATCGAACGTTTCGGAGGAACTGTTCCTCCTTCTTCAGGGATTTTTACAAGTCTGACAGTACGATGGTAAAACTTTGGGACGAAAAAATATTTATGCATACATATAGTGGGGGTACTGTTCTTTAGCCGCGAGGCGTTTTTTTTCAAAGGCGAGTCGACCCCGTCGAAGTGTTATAAGAGCAACGGACTCGATATCTTCGTTCGCGCTCGGGGCTACTATTGTCTGAATGGGTGGGTTCTGCGAGGGGATGAATTGGTTTGTTGTGTGTGTGTGTGAGAGGGTGAGGACCATAAAAAGTGGAGAAAACGTGTATAAGTTAACGGGACCATCGTCATGGTTTAAACATTGCGCAGATTTATTTTTTTAAATTTCGATGGATTCGCGTACATTAAAATGAGTTTTATGTAATTTTGGGTTGAGCTAGTATGTCTTTTGAGCCCCACCTAACATTATGGCCCCAAAAACACGAAGATGTTCGCTAAGGGGGATAATTATTGTACGGGGTGTTTATATTTTTGGGGGGGCTCTTTACGCCTTTGATGAAATGGGCGACGGCATTGCCCCCATGTAATAATCACCACAATCACGGGAGATTTTATAAATGAGGGCCTTGTTGATGAGGGCAGTTGGTTCTTTGTTATTACATAATAAAGCTGACAATTCGGGATGGTGGGAGATAAATAGGATCGAGACCTACTGATTTAAGATTTTTGGCTATTTTTTCGAGATAAACCATGATAAAAGGGGAAACATGCTGAGATGAAAGAAGGAGGAACAAGGGGAATCCCAAAATAGGCCTCACTTCAATTTAAATTTTTGAAACTTAATACTTCCATATGCTACACTGCCGAAACGTTGGATTTTTTAAATATATATATTAAGATATTTAAAACCGTTTAAAGTCTCTTTTCATTTGTATTTTCACAATGTGTTTTCTCTTCACTTCTAAAAATACTTAATTAAGTTTGTTTGTATGAAATACTTACTAATACCCGAACGATGGACTTTAGATTGGATAAGATTTGTAAATATCATTTCGAAACTAATAATTTTCACGCTTTATTTAAATCAAGCAATTACATTTTTAAAAATGAAAGAAGTTAAACAATACACATGTAGTCAGAAAGATATTATAAAAACACTAAAATTAAAATTAAATGAAAAACTCTTTATTCAACTTTAATACGTTACGCTATTTAAGAAACGTAATTTTAGAAAACAGACATAACGTAAAACCAATGTGATGAAAAAGTAGCAAAAATAATCTTAAAACGACTTATATTTTCTTACACACGATTTTTCGGTACCACACATCGATTTTGTGAGATTTCACAACGGCGCAATTATTAGGGTCACGGTGAAAATGACAATGTTTAGGAGCACTTATACAAAGAATGGTAGATAATTTAGGACAGTCTAAATCCTCTACGTTCTTGACGTTAACTCCTATGAAATCCGATAAAACTTTGACCTTTACTAAACCTTTCCAAAAAAAAACTTTAACCCTTGTTCTTTTATATAATTCGCGATAACTCCTAGGCTGTTGTAGTCTTCCTGTCCTTCGTCCCAACGGAGATCGCAAATGTTCCAATACAACCATCTACAATGCCATTTATCGTCTTCCGTAAGACTGGAATATGGATATGGTGGTTTAAAGGTCCAGACGTTATGCTTCTCCGTTTCCGTATCGTAAATAGTTAACTCTTTAATTATCATTTCTCCATTCACACGGAATAAGTTTGCCCCCGATAAAACATGTCCTTTTCATTTTTAGAAATAAACTTGTTTTAAAAAAAACTTAGAATATGCAATTAAGACTTCGCTCTGAAAACACTGAAGCTTCCATCAGTCCAGTAACTTTATCATATGAAAATTTTTCATCAGGTCAATGGAACCCCCAAAAACATTTTCTACGTTATTAGTACTTTGCACAGCTATTCTGACTTGAACCGGGTTTTTTAATGCTTGTTGAAATGAATGGATAAATTACTTCAGCTTTTATATAAAGGATATCGGTTGGATAGAAAAAAATCTTATTCAAAAGCTGAAGTATATTTTATTATTTAACACCATCAATTAAAAACCACTTTGCCCAAGTCTGATAAGCTGAGTTTACTCGCTTCTTCAAATGTATTGAAATCCATATCGTTATAAATAATAAAACATAATTAATATTAAAAGTTCAGAAATGCTTATTTTATTTCGTTTAACAGCTTTCATTTTTAAAAATGTTATTGCTTGACTTAAATAAAGCGTGAAAAAACAATTGCTACGACTAAATTTCTAACTCTAATAACTTGTAAATCAATTATACAATTATCTATTCATAAGTGTTAGATACTTGATTACAGTGAAATAAAAACATGTAGAAATGTATATGAAATAAATTTAAGAAAACTCAAACATTTGACCGACATATACCTTTTCTGGTTTAAATCAACAATTTTATTATTCTTTCTTTTCATTTTTTTATACAACCATTTGTTTTTATATAGATAACCTGAGGACGGCTATAATATGAACATAAACCAAAAAAATCGGGAATTAAACACAAACAACCTTAAGTTTACTATTTTTATATTCACACGTCCTCAATTATGCAAATTTTATATTAACATTTCTACTATACATATTTCATAATTAATATTTACATAAATAATTATTTTTTATATAAAATCGTACAATTCTATCAGAACTTAAACCGTAAGATTCAGGCATATAATTTCCAAAAACACAAACTACATTTGGAGTACTAATATTTATACTCACACAATTATATTTCGTACTAACAATTTCACCATCTTTTAAACTTTCAAATACTGCCAAGTGTTCGTCGCATATTTTTATACTTCTCAAGGTGTTAAAGAAAAAGTGGTTCACACCAGCGCAACCTTTTTTCAATTGAAAAAGCATTTCACTCCCCGAAACTGTCACTTGCTGACAATGTACAAAGTCGGGCTTACGGGATTTCAAGTAATTTAACATCCACGATTTTCCTTCATTTCCATCTTTTCCTATTACAAATATTATTTTTCTGTCTGAGAGAATTAAATGTTCCAATAAACTTTTCTGCCATGGTCTAAGTTCTATATCTTTGTTTATTCGTTTAGGGGTTTTCATTTGTTCTACCCAAGCACTTGTCAAATTTCCAAAAAGATGCGATGGTAGTCCCGATCGAGTAACGGCTTCTGCGCGGACTCGTTGTTTATCAATTTCCGCTTCTACTTTACCTAAGTTTACTTTGTGAGGGCTTAGACTGCACCGTCTAATATGCCGACTCAGTTGTGATTTGAACGATTTATTGCATGTTGTACACGATGTACGTTTACATTTATGGGTTCTTAATCTATAGCCACGTATTCGTTTCTCGCAACTTGGACACTGAATATATTTGTTTCGACCCATTTGGATTATATTCGAAGAAGACAAACACATACGTTTTACTCGAACCGAGTCTATTCATAAACTGTTCTCGATTTTTGAGGGATCTCCGTATATAAAGTATAAAATGTGGGTTCTGAGGATAAAAATAATATCAGCGCTATTTTGATTTTCTTCCAAGTTAAGTGTTTCAGATAACGTTTACTTATTCAGTACCTTCATTTGATATAACCCTGTATCTTCCAACAATTCAGTTTTATGTTATGTATAATTCCCTTATTCATTACATCATTCCAAATTTAGCCCAATTCATTCACTGACGTTGGTCTTCTGAAATGGATATTCCAATAAAAACCTTTTCTTATATCTTCGCTTCTGTTTAATGTGAATGTTGTCAATATAAAAAACATCATATGCTTTATTTAAATATAAAGAATAAACACTGGTTGGGTTAAGGCTAGAGTGAAATGGAATAATTAAGTAAATAGACATAAATTTTAGATCGCCTTTCCTCCAAAATATCTAATAGCGCTAGTACATTCTCGATAAATATACAAGTTCTTGTGAATAAGAGACGTTATTTATCAAATAATCATAGACAAAAAACTTTGCTCAACGAAAAACTAAATAACGATAAATAATGTACAATTAATTCATTAAATAACGAGAAAATGTCTTAAGGTAATAAAAAAATAAAACAAGCGATTAATTAATCATTAAAAATATAATATTATCAATTTGATGATTGTTTCAGGATATCGATTATGATCAATGTTTGTACTAGAGTGATCATACCCAAAATGAGGTTAAATGAAATAATTAAGTAAACAAGCATAAATTTTAGATCGCCTTTCATCCAAAATATCTAATAGCTCTAGTACATTCTAGATAATTATACAAGTTCTTGGAAATAAGAGACTTTTTTCAAAGATAAGCAAATTTTAAAGCTTATTGTCATTGGTTCCATAACAAAAACCGCATTGTAACGTAATAATGGTTACATCTATCTGTAAACTTATCAAGATAAGAAATGGTATATCACTATATAACGATCATTGATAATAAATTTCTAATCGTAAAACGCTAAACAAGGTTATTTTTTTTACTGTTTTGGTATTTATATTGTCAATACACACACTCAAATTTGCTATATTATATTTATGGTATGTACTTGAGACAATAATGGTATTTAAAATAGCTTAATATAGAAGTAAACACATTATGTAAAGCATATAAAGCATAATTATTTATATAGCTTATTAATTAACTATTAATAAGGTTATTTTTTTTACTTTATAAAAATTAATTATGCAGAGAGTTCTTAGTTAAAGAAGATTCGAATGCGACTGTGGGGTGTGGTGGGGGTGGGAAGTCGCGTTGATGGAAATATTGTATCCCTTTGTACCGTCAAAGAGAAAAAAAGTAAGTTTCTATTTTATTATATTTACCAAGGAGAATTATTATCCTCCTTGGTGGAACCACTCTACGGCCCCTCATTGGCTGAAGGTTCAAAACGAACTGGCGACAAGCTCGGCCCTAGGCGGCAGCATTCTAGATACATATGAGATTTCGATGGCCAAGAGGAAATAAAAAAGTACTGCCAACTTTTATTAGTGAAGTTGGCGTTGCGTGACGGAGACCGGCCGTTGAACATTTTATAGAAAAACCTATTGAAATACGCCAAAATAATATTATATCGCACAGCCATTTCCTCTTTAAAAATTCTAGAGCATCTACACACGATAAGATAGTTCTTGGAAATAAGAGACTTTTTTCAAAGATAAGCAAATTTTAAAGCTTATTGTCGTTGGTTCCATAACAAAAACCGCATTGTAACGTAATAATGGTTACCTCTATCTGTAAACTTATCAAGATAAGAAATGGTATATCACTATATAACGATCATTGATAATAAATTTCTAATCGTAAAACGCTAAACAAGGTTATTTTTTTTACTGTTTTGGTATTTATATTATCAATACACACCCTCAAATTTGCTATATTATATTTATGGTATGTACTTGAGCCAATAATGGTATTTAAAATAGCTTAATATAGAAGTAAACACATTATGTAAAGCATATAAAGCATAATTATTTATATAGCTTATTAATTAACTATTAATAAGGTTATTTTTTTTTACTTTATAAAAATTAATTATGCAGAGAGTTCTTAGTTAAAGAAGATTCGAATGCGACTGTGGGGTGTGGTGGGGGTGGGAAGTCGCGTTGATGGAAATATTGTATCCCTTTGTACCGTCAAAGAGAAAAAAAGTAAGTTTCTATTTTATTATATTTACCAAGGAGAATTATTATCCTCCTTGGTGGAACCACTCTACGGCCCCTCATTGGCTGAAGGTTCAAAACGAACTGGCGACAAGCTCGGCCCTAGGCGGCAGCATTCTAGATACATATGAGATTTCGATGGCCAAGAGGAAATAAAAAAGTACTGCCAACTTTTATTAGTGAAGTTGGCGTTGCGTGACGGAGACCGGCCGTTAAACATTTTATAGAAAAACCTATTGAAATACGCCAAAATAATATTATATCGCACAGCCATTTCCTCTTTAAAAATTCTAGAGCATCTACACACGATAAGATAGTTCTTGGAAATAAGAGACTTTTTTCAAAGATAAGCAAATTTTAAAGCTTATTGTCGTTGGTTCCATAACAAAAACCGCATTGTAACGTAATAATGGTTACCTCTATCTGTAAACTTATCAAGATAAGAAATGGTATATCACTATATAACGATCATTGATAATAAATTTCTAATCGTAAAACGCTAAACAAGGTTATTTTTTTTACTGTTTTGGTATTTATATTGTCAAAACACACACTCAAATTTGCTATATTATATTTATGGTATGTACTTGAGCCAATAATGGTATTTAAAATAGCTTAATATAGAAGTAAACACATTACGTAAAGCATATAAAGCATAATTATTTATATATCTTATTAATTAACTATTAATAAGGTTATTTTTTTACTTTATAAAAATTAATTATGCAGAGAGTTCTTAGTTAAAGAAGATTCGAATGCGACTATGGGGTGTGGTGGGGTGGGAAGTCGCTGTCCCTCGTATGTCAGACGATACTGCGGCTAGACACTACAAATACGTGAGTTAGAACTTTTAATTAAATTATTTATACATGTTGCAGAAGGTAGTTCGTTTCAACCCTTTAAAATGTCGAATTAATTACAATTATATAGATAAATTAGGATTTAAACGGATTATATATCATATCGGATTAGTTGTAATCATGTAAACAAAAGTTCTAAATTAAATTTAAATAACTTGTCCTTATTAATTATATTCTAGGGTTCGCCAGCGATAAATAAATTATAGCAATAAATTTAAGGCGTTTAGGGATGGGTGGAACAAATTACGGCTCTTCGTTTTTCCAATTGCAATTCGGATGTACCCAAATGGACCAAATGTACCCTAAAAACAACCAAAGTCACCATTTTCGCCCCTATGTACCCCATTTCGGACCAAATGTACCCCAAATTGGACCTTTTAGCTTTATTGTAATGTTAAACGCCCATAGAGATCCCCCTAAAAAGATTAATAAACTGGCGGTCCAATTTTGGGTACATTAATTATTTTGGAGAGATAAAACTAATTCTGGCAAACTGCTGCGATTTATAGTGAATGGGGAAAAAAGCCAATTTCTAGCGATTGGGAGCAATAATAAAACCTTATAATTTGTATACACTCTGCTCTTTTTTTCCAAAACACTTTTACCGATGACCACCCGCTATTTTACGGTACCCTTTTACAACACTTAGGGGCCCGAAAATGTTTGAAAGTGTTTGTCGGCGAAAACCCATTGAACTATTTATTACCAACTCGAAAGACAGGGGCCCGACATTCACTATGACGGATAGGTTTTGACGGACCTATTTAACGGTTTATAGCTGTTTGCATAACATCGTGTCAGTGCACACCACCTGCCGAATAGCGACATCATCTAACCTATTGACCTCGTAAATTAGCTAACCTTTTGACCTGCCGTAAATGTACGCAAAATGGGGCCCCTACAGGGGCCTGTTTCACCCCCGTTTCCCCTATTTGACGGTTTATAGCTGTTTGCATAACATCGTTGTCCACATCGCCATAGGGGCAGATAACCTATTGACCCAGGGTAACATCGTAAATCATGTAACCTTTTGACCTGCCGAATATTGCCGCAAAATGGGGCCCCTACAGGGGCCCGTTTCACCCGCCCGCAGGTGCCCCCTTATCGGTAGACGCACTCCCTTATCTCTCTAGCTGACCCGGGTGGGCAAACTAATAACAAATCTTCTGGGCCCATGTGATTTCCTATTGTTTGATATAAAATTCACCATCCTATGTTAAAGAGTGGCCACCGCCCACCCTCATGAAATCAACTTTTTTCCGGTAACTCTCCCTTTAAGGGGGTTGGTCGGAGGGGGCGGAAATTAACGGCACTGCGTGCGCGTTTAAGAGTTCTATCGAATGAGACCAACTGTTTTTTTCGATCACTCTCCCTTTAATAAGAAAGTGCCACCCTTATTTATTACTTCTGACCATACACGGTTTCGATAAGAAAGTGCCACACTTATTTATTACTTTTGACCTTACACGGTTTCGATAAGAAAGTGCCACACTTATTAAATTTCTTCTGACCATACACGGTTTCGATAAGAAAGTGCCACACTTATTTATTACTTCTGACCATACACGGTTTCCATAAGAAAGTGCCACACTTATTTATTACTTCTGACCATACACTGTTTAAATAAGAAAGTGCCACCCTTATTACTTCTGACCATACACGGTTTCTTTCAATAAGAAAGAGCCACACTTATTTATTACTTATGACCATACACGGTTTCGATAAGGTAGTGCCACACTTATTTATTACTTCTGACCATACACGGTTTCCATAAAAAAGTGCCACACTTATTACTTCTGACCATACACGGTTTAAATAAGAAAGTGCCACACTTATTACTTCTGACCATACACGGTTTCTTTCAATAAGAAAGAGCCACACTTATTTATTACTTCTGACCATACACGGTTTCGATAAGGTAGTGCCACACTTATTTATTACTAATGACCATACACGGTTTCGAAAAGAAAGTGCAACACTTATTTATTACTTCTGACCATACACGGTTTCCATTAGAAAGTACCACACTTATTACTTCTGACCATACACGGTTTCTTTCAATAAGAAAGAGCCACACTTATTTATTACTTCTGACCATACACTGTTTCGATAAGAGAGTGCCACACTTATTACTTCTGACCAAACACGGTTTCGATAAGAAAGTGCCACTCTTATTATTATTATATAATATTATATGCTCTCTGCTGCAATGTCTAACGGATCTATCTCTCCTGCCTTTACGGGCACTACTAGTTAACAATCTACTTGTCCCGCTTTTGAGTAAACGCAAAATTTCGTTCCGCCCCCAATGGAAGAAGTGCGCCCCCCTATAGGGCGGGCACGAAACAAAAACTGCTTAAGCGTAAAATTTCAAGCAAATGTTACTGAAGACGGCGTGGCTCGGTTGGTAGGCCGTGGGGTTTTTGGAGATTACGCGGCAAGCGGCTGTCTATGTTCGAGTCCGGTGAGGCCCGCAATATAAATTATATAAATAAATTATTTTTCGCAGCTCCATCTACCGTGTCGTCGCTTTTCCACAACAAACAAACAAACTACAACAACACTTAACGACAATCCATCCATAGCAATAGTCCCACTTCGATATATATATATATCTCGATGTGGAATTAAAAAAGCGTTTTTCCTTAGATCGCGCGCTTCGTAATATAGAAGGACTCGCGCACTTTACGCACGAACTCCTTTGAAGTGTATTGCGCGCGCCGCACTCAACTTTAACAGTACAATGCATAAAAGCAAATCACGTCAATTTAAAATAAAAATATTTTCTGGCAACACCAGCAAGAGACGTGTTTCAGCGCCATCTCTTATTTTCCTGCAGAAACACAAAACCACTAAATTCCACCTTAATATGCACGGTCAAATTTTATAGTTAAGAGATACCTTTTTAAATCACGTCACAAGAAAATTGAAATTGTTATAAAATATAATAGGACAAATTAATGTTTACACGTTAAAAACAAGTTGGTCAAGCCCATAATATCACCTCTTATCCCGCGCGTCTCACAATACTATAATTACGCTATCATTAGACTTGTAACTGCGTTTGAAAACGGCGGCGAACCCGCCGCAAGCCGAAACATGTCGCTCCTTTTTTAGTTTAATGGTTTTAACAATTAAAATATTTTAACAATAAAATTGCTAGTGTTTTTATAATCGTTGGTGTCTTTCATTCCTTCGCATAACTCTTACACTAGTTTGGAGTTACACATTGCATATAAATACGCCTATTCAAAACTGCTATAACGACGATTAATTTTTTATTCAAAAATTAAGAAAACGAGCCGAAAAGAACCCCGCACACTTAACACTAATTTCGGTTCCAGGTAAAATATCTTCAAATTTGGATATGATATGGATTAGGTATGTGATCCCGTACCACGTTTCAATGGAGTGATATTTTCAAAGACGTACAGTTCGCCCGCCAGATGGGGCACGAAAGTTATCAAAACCGAAAAATAGTAAAACCATTTCTCCTGTACGAAATTGCTGTGGATGTTTATTTTTAAAAAGGATTTTTCGTATATGTTTTTCGCCCATATGCCGATACCCACGACACCTACGTTTCCAAAAAATAACGCATTCGTAATTGCACCGTCAAGCCCAATCCGCCAATACCCGGTTTGACATAGTTTATTCCTAACTAGATTTTTCGGCAATTGCTCGATACCTATGACACTTAGGATTTTAAAAATACTGCAGTCGTACTCCCGCCATCAAGGCCGATCCGACAATAGATGGGCGTGACTATCTCAATACTTACTATACCTAAGACTTTATAATTCATGCAGTTATTAACGTGCCGAAGGGGCCTTTCCTTCAGTACCTAGTATATACAACTTGCTTAAACTAAGATAATCCGTGTATTGGCAGATAGGCCTTGACGACGCAAGTACGAATGCTTTATTTTTGAAGTCGTAGGTGTCGTAGGTTTTAAATTATTGACGAAAAACGTTGTAACAACAACGAGTGCCAAAGAAAGAGTAAGCGGTTTATTATTAAATAAAATTAATTACAGATGGTACAGGGGGCGCTATATGACAAATCTCTCTTATGGTACATTATATTAGCTACTATGAACAGTTTTCAGTTATAACGGTTCATTAGCTGGTGCTCTTTGATTAGCCTCGCAAGTTGCAGAACTCTAGTCCATACACTTGAGGTCGTTGGTCATTCCAGGGCAGTAGAGTACGTCTCTTGCACGCCTCATGCAACTTTGAATGCCAAGATGCCATTCATGTATGTGTTTTAAGATTATAGTCTTCATAGCGACCGGTATGACGACACGTTCACCTTTAAGGACCACGTCATCGTGAACTGATATTTCATCTCTGAAGGACCAATATGGCTTCACTTATTCGCCAATATTTGTACCCTCCTTTGGCCAACCGTTGGAATGATACTCAATCCCTTTAGGGAGCACAGAATCATTGGTGGTCGCCTCTCGGAGTTCTTGAAACTTAGAGTTGGACATCGCCAAAACCAAACACACGGGCATGTCTTCCTGGGATACGGTAGTGAACCTTTCCGACGTCCGAACGTCTCTGTTAAGTGCACCTGCGAGGTACATTTCTGCCCCCTTGCGGTATTGTTGTATGTCAAATAGGATACGTTGTAGTCTAGGTGGCGCAGCCGAAAGTTGTTTGAGACTAAGCGTTTCTAAGGGCTTGTGGTCATTTTCGCTAGTACATGCCAAACTCCCTTAGCTACCGTTGATACTTAATTTTTATCTCTGAAATATACAACTCTTTATTGTTCTCTTCGGCAGTGTCGTTTGAATCACTAGACCTTAGAGTTGCATTTACATTACTATTTTCAGACAATTTGAACATTTTTATTATATGTTGCACATTTTCCCCAATCATGCTTATATCCACATTTTCTATTATCTTCTTCGGGTCTATTCAACTTATTTCCGGGCTGAATTTTTCTACGGCTATTTTGCTGTCCTGTGGCGGGATGCCTCCTACCGCCCCTTTTGTTCTATTAGGTTTGGTTATCTGATCTACAGCCTTCGCCTCACCTCCGACCGTTTTTAATTGCGTAAAGGCTTGCTCGCTGGCTTTACAAGCATCTACGACTTTTTGCAGCGTGATTCCGGGTCACTTATCAATTTATATCTCAATAATTCGTCTTCTAAGCCTTGATTTTCGCATTTCATACATTGAATACGGGCCTCGGGAAGAAATTCCGTATACGGTTCCCCAGGTTTTTGAAACATTGCGTTAAATTTAAACCGTTCATACGCTCGGTTTGCCTTGGGCGTAAAATAATCTTAAAATTTAGTCAAAATATACTCAAGATCTTTGCTTTGAGCTTCGGTCAATCCAAACGAGTTATAGATGTTAACGGCGTCTTCCCTAATCGATGTCATCGAAGTTGCGACTAGTATTTCAGGCGTTTTCCTGGACAGATTCTGTGCTGTAGCGTACCATAAAAACCACTGTTTCCAAACCTTCCACGTAGTAGACATATTATTACTTGATGAAATATCGAGGTGTTTCGAGCATGGACTAAGAAATGATAAATCAAGGACATGCCTTTCGTACCTTCACGCGAACTACGCAAAAATCCATCCGAAGAAACAAGACAAATTCTAGCGCCATCTATCGTTTTGAAAAGCTTTTCTTTGCAAAAAAAATGGCGGTTTTTGTATTTTGGCAGTTGTAGTTTGAACTCCGACTAATTTTTTAATGAAATTTAATCGTGTTTTTTGGCGATTTTAAAATGGGTAAAGTTAAACACTGCGTTTTCCCAAAGTGTAATAGTGACAGCAGATATATTGATAAACCACACAAGTATGAAGTGGGTTTTGGGGCTTTTCCCAAACCTAAGCGGAGACCACTAGAATGTGGTGTAAATAGTACCGAGGTAATTTAATGTTTAGTAACTCTCCCATGTCACTGCACCAATTTTCGAATTACCTTCCTAGTTCCGGTGGCATTTCTTTGTCCCAACCCCATTTTAATTTCCAAAGCTCCTGAAAGAGCATTTTCCCTTTAATAGTATACGGCGACAGAATACCGGTTGGGTCGAAAATTTGGGCAATAGCGCTTAAAACAAATCGTTTAGTTTTCTTCGCATTCTTTAGGTACTCTATTAATTTGCGCAATGAAACGGACAGAGTATCCGCATTTTTATTCCAATTAATACCTAAAATTTTTAATTCGTTCCCTTGATCCTGCGAGGGAAATAATTTTATTTTCGCGGTTTTATCATACTCTCGCCACATTTCTTCTAAATTGGGGGAGTTTGATTCCCATTTTCTTAGACGCATGTTGGCGCGTAACATTACCTCGGATATTTCTTTTGTTATTTGAAACGCTTCGCTATCAGTTTTTGCCCCGTTCGCGAGATCGTCTACATAAAGGGTCTCATTTAAGGCCTCTCTTACTTTAGGGTTCACTATCTCGGTATTCTCTAAATGATGTTTCACGGTTGCCGCTAACAAGAAGGGGGACGAAGTTACACCGAAAGGGACGCGTGCCATTCTAAATACTTTAAATTTATCCTCCCTAATTTTTCCATTCTCCTCAACTATCCAATAAAATCGCACGCTTTGACGGTCCTTTTCCGATAAAGCAACCATTAGAAAAGCCTTCTCTATATCACTAACGTAGACGATTTTGTGCAATCTAAATTTCAATAGTAATTTTAACAAATCCGGGTACAAATTTGGCCCAGGGTGCAAACAATCGTTCAAAGAGGGTACCGATTTGGCGTGCGAAGACGCGTCTTTAACTATTCTGAGCTTGGTAGTAGAGTGACCCTCTTAACCGGTTGGTGGGGCAAGTAATACACCCCTGCTTTCTATTCTCGAATTCGTTTAAAGGGACTTCTTCCACAATTCCGAGATCTAATTGTTCGTCTATTATAGTTTTGTAGTCCGAGTAGAGGGATAAATCACGTGTGAATCTCTTAGCCTTGAAAGGAATGCAAGGACTAGCTATTTGTCTATTGTCGGCCAATGTTTCTCGTTTCCCGACCTTCCACGGAAGCTCCACGTGGTACCTTCCTTCTTTAAATTCTATTGTGTTTTTGAAGTTTTCAAGAGCTTCGCTATCACTATGATCATAGGGTTTTCCCCCATCGCTAAGACCTAAACTTTCAATATCAAAAAATTGTTTTAGGGTTTCATTTACGTTTTTCTCTTCTATAGTTATTTTCATAACCGTTGGCAAGAAACAGGATTTTGGATCCGTGGCTTTTGCCGATCTTCTGGTTGGGCCCTGAATTACCCACCCAAATTTAGTTTCTTGGGCTACCACATTTCGGTTGAACATATGAAATTTTCGGAGGCCACCTCCCAGTAATAATAATAATTAGCACGTCAATTTCGAAGTTGACTGCGCTTTCCGCTTCCGCGGGGTTGTCCGCTAAGGGAAAGTCATTGGCTTCCATGAAGGCCTGAATTTCGGGGCATTCTAATTTAGCTGTGGCATTGCAGATTAAAGGTACTTCTACAGCTATGACTTGAATATTTTCTTTTGGGTTTACCCTACTCTGCAAAGTAAGCTTGACTCTTTTTCTTAGAATCATTACTGGGTTTTCATTCCCAACACTATCCACTTGGACTATTTCTTCCCCTTCGCACGGGAGGTTTAAACTTTTAGACAGTCTTTCAGTAATAAAGGTGGCTTGGCTCCCCCCGTCTAAAAGGACCTTCACACTTTGACGTGTCGTCGGTTGGGCGGAGTTTAAAGCCATGGTTTTGGCTGTTTGAAGTAATACTATCTGATCTCTCTTTTCTACGGGTGCAACTGCAGACGTAATGCTTTGGGTTTCTACCCCCTTCTTAGGCTTATTTGCGTCATTGCTCTCGCAAACTGCCATGTTGTGACCCTTTCTGCACAATTTGCAGCTTCGGAATCTAGACCTACATTGCCTAGCTGCGTGATTTAGTTTAAGACAAATACAACATCTACGATCTTCCAAAATCTTTTTTCTGTTGTCTTCTACGCTAAACTCTCTGCAATTGTTGGTTTTGTGTGTATTTAGGTTGCAATAAATACAATAACTAGTTTCGCTCGAATTTTCGACTTGCGTGGTTAGAGCATTGGCTGAAAAGGTTTGTTTACTTTCTAGTTTAGGAATTTGTTTGTATTTGTTTTTGTCTCTAGTAAAATCAGTTTTTTCTTGCCTTAAACCCGCGCCCAAAAGTTCTGACATTTCTCTATATTCTATTTGTTCCCTAAAAAACACAACTTATTCGTCGGCGTCCCAGTTAGCCTTGCCCTTAGTTTTCTGGCAAAACAAAACCCTCATATCGCTAGGAAGGCATCTTAATAGCGTGGGGCATAGAAGAGAGGCGTTATCGGAAGTGGATACCCCAACTAATTTTAAATTTCTCAAACTTATCTCAACCGTGTCCAGAAGGCGACGTAGATATTTTAAATCATTTGAATCACGCGGAGGCTTAAGTTCTAATAATTTAGTCATATGAGAATAAATTATCATATCTGGTCTCCCGAACCTATTTTCTAAAATTTGAATAGCCACATCGTAAGAGGCTTCAGATTCAAACAACCCGTCCACCGCTTTCGCGGCTTCTCCCTCTAAATAAGATATAAGGTAATTAAACTTGTCTACCTTGTTCAAGTTCACGTTTTCGTGTACCGCAGAGCGAAACCTATTCCAAAATAAAGTCCATTTCGAGACGTCACCGTTAAAAGTTTGCATGGTGAGACGAGGGAGTTTCACTTCTACTCTTCCGTTCGTTGTTCCTCCAAGCGACGATCCTGACCAATTGTTTTGCTGGTTCAGCGGGTTTTGTTGTACGGGAATCGGCTGGATTGGTGCTCCGGCGTTCTGCGGGGTGAAATTCGGCGGATTCGATTGACCGGCGATCGGCTGGATGGGGTTCGGCGGAATCGATTGACCGGCGATCAGCTGGATAGGGTTCGGCGGACCGGCGTTCGTCGGAATGAGATTCGATGGATTCAATTGAGCGACGATCGGCGGGTTGAGATTCGGCGAATATACTTGGGTCGTAACGCTGGAAACATTTGACGATACGCTGCCGGTTAGTTGTTTTACACGTCGATTGGTTTTACTTTTGATGAGTGTGATTTCATCCACGAAGTCTTGGGCATCGCTTACTTCCTTCTCTATTTCTATTTTATCGACCAAAAGACTAATCACCGTGTTTTCTAGTTGTGAAAGCCTGCATTCTTTTTTTTGTAAGATTGCTAATTCATCTTCTAAGCTTTCAAACGTTATAGCTTGATCTGTTAACGCAAGTTTTAAGGAGTCTATACTTTTTTTGTTGTCTTTTTGAGTGCCTCTCTAGTCGATTTCGCTCTGTCCACTTCTTCTTGAGTTGTCGAGCCTGCCATGTTTTGATTGCTGGCACTATTTTTACTTGAATTTTGCGTAGTCCCGTTTTTTTGATGATTTCCACTTTGTTTGGGAGTGGGTTTCGTTAGTCCATCTGTTGGCGGGTGGATCTTTTGAGCTGTGGGGTCCTTAGTGCTGGGTTCTTTTGATTTGTTTCTGGTAACAATGTCCTCACTTTGATCCATAAGATTTATTTTTTATTAACGCGACCGATTTTATCTAAAGTTTCCCGGGTTTCGGCACGATGTAGAATTTTCTAATCCGGGGTCTACAAAACCGGGAGAGCTAATTTTTTTCTTTTAACGCTCACTAGACTGCTGTTTTGGGAAACTTTTAATCTATCGATGGTCGCGTCTTAATTTAATGAATAACACTCAATTTGGTTTTTTTGCTTCAAACTATTCTTTAATTCTATAACTATTTTTTTTTATACTATAACGCTGGGTTCGTTAGCGACTACTACATGTCCGATTATTTTTCTAATGTCCCAATATTTTTCCCGCTTTCCTTTTTCTTTAACTAATAAAAGAAAAAATACGTGTCCGAAACAGGAAACCCCTTTCAAATTTGTTTCCCCCCTTCGAAATACCCATCCTTTTAACGGAAAGTTTTCGGACACCTATGGTGTCAGGCGCCTAAGCTCTCCGTCCCAGGATTCTGGGAATTTTCGTGGGCTTTCCCCGATTTTGCTGCAACGGAATACAACGGTTTACAAATAAAGAAATATTTACAAAAAAAAGATGAACTTGTTACATAAATCACAAATACAATAAGAAATACAAAAATTTTCAATGAGTTTACAAACAATATCAAAAATTATAAATTATTTACACATCAATTAAATGAAATACAATTTTAGTTACACACACATATATATACAGTGTTTTTGTTAGCGTAATTTTCTACAACGTTGATATTTAATAACTGCAAAAACAAATTTTAAATAGGAATATTGCTAAATAGATATAAAACGTATTTATAACGTCTTATTTTAAACTGAACTGCATGAGGATATTTTGTTGGTAATTTTGGTTTTAAATTAACGTTATTTTTAAGTAAATAAATATACCATAAATCTACTTAAATAATAATTATTCAAAGAAAGCTTATTTTTTCCCAAGAAATTAAAAAGCCCAAATCACCGTTATTCGCTAAAATCACTACCGAAAACAATAATCCCTTTCGGCAGCAGTCTTAACACCACACCGTTTTCGGTAGCGAATACAGTCTAGCCGCAGAAACAGAAGTGGTATAGAATATTGATACACGATTTGAACCTTAAAGCAGACGACAAAGCTTTAGCGCCAATTCGCCACCTACACTCGTTTCCGTATCGTCCATACAAAACAATTGTTCAACCCGAGATTAAGACCGCGTCCCATTTGATAAATCCAAAATAACGTAGCGATAACGTTTCATTAACGTAAACAACGTTGTTAGTTTATTGATATTAACTCTACTAATTCTAATCTTATTCAAACGCGTAGCATTTTGGCTTGAAAACTTGTTAAACAATTACAATGGATAAGCCATAAAATACATAATACCTATGATCAGCCCTAAAACCAAGATTTTGGTTATTGGTACCTACGAAAAAGTTATTAATACTGAAACAAGTGCATATTTTGTAGTACTATAGCAAAAAAATTGTTAACAGCTGTTTCGCGGAAAACTAACTCCTCGTGAATAAACGACCGTTAACGATGAGCAAACCATGGACTAATTAACAACAAACGGTGGAAACGTTAGACGACTAAACGAGTTGGAAGAAAAAAGAAAGGTAAGTAAAATATAAATGCTCTTTTTATTCACTTATTTAGTTAGGGTGAAATATAAAATTAGTAGGTATTTGTTCAATTGGGCAGTAACTTAACCGTTAACACTAGGTAACATACCCGGCCTAGGCTTACAATAATTTTGGAAACATAAAATCGTGCATGCAGGAATGAGGCCCAAATTAAATTACAAGTTATGCTCATTACCATAGTTGTAAAGATTTTTTTTCTTGCACCTAGTAACATTTAAAATAATATTATATATGAGGTGTTGTTTCCATTTACTCATAAACAAATGTTTTGTGCTTTAGAATAATTTTTAAGTGTATTGAAAGTGAAATTTAAGGGTAATTGCTTGTTAAAAAGGATCACAATACACTATGTTAAGCTTCGATTACATTTCAAAATTACTTTATCCTAATTAGTTGTAAACAATACCTTGCCCAAATAATTGTATATTGGTATCTTGATTTGTAAAGCTATCATATTCACACTTCGCAATTATAAATTGTTTACAAATAATAATTGTAAAATATAAACGCCACTTAAGGCTGTTGTCATCTCTTTTATGAAGTGTAATCGCTTTCAAAACAAAGCCACGTTACTTTACTTTAAGGGTAATTATTTCTGAAATCATCAGACTTGGCTGCATGATAGTAACAGATTTTAACCAAATTTTTTTTGTGGGTTCATCAACCTCTACAATGAAGATTTCAGAAGTTTACTGGAAAAATTTTAAAAAATCAAAAAGTTTTTTTTTTTGAAATTTTAGTTTTTTTGCCTAATTTTGGTGTATGTTATTGACATTTATTTAAATATCGCGTTCGCTAAAAAAGGGTATCCTAAGTTAAAACCGTACGCTGAAACGGAATTTGGAATCTATTTCACTTTATCTGCTAAAAATTTCGATATACGAGCCAAAACGTGGGGTGACACTTAAAATTTTACTCACTAGGCGGCACACCTCCAAGATCAAGAAGACTTTTTTCAGTGCGTCTTCTTATACACAGAAACGTTCTTGTAAAATATCGTCTTGGTCTAAGCATTATTTCCTTATAAAAATAAATTACATTTTTCTCATTTTTGACCAATTATTTATTGCAATTTTTTGAAGTAATATAAATAAATCACTAATGGTTATATTAAACAATTACCATGCAATTTATTCCATTTTGAAGAACAGTGCTTTAGCCTTTCTCAAAACATTCGTTAGCAAAGTAGTAATGTCTTCCCCTTGGTGATGTGGGACTTTTAACTACACAAAGAATTTCAAATTCCGAAATCAAGTGTTCATCTTTTCTATTTGGCCAGTTGTCAGAGCTCAATATTCCGTGCGGGTGAATAAAACTAATAAGTGATTCCCTGCATTCTTCATTTGTTTCTCTGACAACTCCGAAATATAACTTACAGTCCAAAATTGTGGCAAAGTATTGGCCAGGCAAGAAGTCGGACCGTGGATGCGACGTCTCATCGCAGATTTTAACTTTTAAAAATGATTCATCACTCGAGAGTCGGGCAATTTTCAATTCCGTTTGACTAATTGGGATAAAAGAGTGGTGACTGCGTGTTCCTTGAAAGGTTTTAGCCTTTTCAAGTCTGTTTTTAATAGTATCACGATTTAAATCTATGTCACATTTTTTAGCGTACTGGAAAGTCATTCCTTTTTGTATTTTAATGAGCCCGGTTATATAAATCCAAAGGTGTAAGAATTTGGTTATCCACAGTTTTCTGGAGACTTGCACGAGCTGCCAGTCTTTTCTGCGTACCTCCTGTTCCGTCGCAAGCACTTTTGCTATGACTTGTTGCGAAGAAATTCCATTCCGCTTTGATTTTAAAATCTTCTCCATGGTGACATAGGTTTATGAAACTCTCGCAGTTTTTATATTGCGCAGCGCATCCATCACTGAAGTAATATATCTTGCGAAGGTGTGGTAGACAAGATCTTAAATAGCTAACCAATTGTTTAATGAAAAAGTGCACGGTGACAACGTCATGGTTAAGGCAGTCGCTTATAACGATAAAGGATATGTGCTTGACAATTTCCGGGGTTTCTTTGTAGTAAATGACAAAAGGATGTATTGTTGCCTGTGAATTGTCCCAGTGGTTGCCTTGAGCAGCGTCTTGTACGACGAAAGAGTAGTTTTCTGAGAAGTCCATAAGAACAACAGCTTCAATATGCGGGGATAATCCTGGTTTTAAATCGGATAGATATCTCGATTGATGTTTTGCTGTGAAATGATGTGTCAATAGTTTTTCAAATTTATACGCAATATCGTTTTGATATTCGTTCAATGTGCTTTCGTAAGTAACTTATGTTGTACGATCAGTTGTAACCCACTGCTTAGATGATTAAACGTCATTAAGTCCCAATTCGTCGGCAACTTTTGCAAGAATAGATTGAGTAAAAGATTCTTTTCCAGGACAAGATGGACAGCTGTGCATCATGCATTCTTTGGACGATGTAGAACACACATATAGAGGAAATACTTCCATATAATCGGTAAATCCAAGTGCTCTCAGCATTAGCTTTACATTTTGATGTATTGTGCAAACACACACAGAATGGGCTCCTTTACTTGAGACAGTAATGCATTGTTTCGGACGCAATGAAAAAAACTTTGAAATTCCAATGTCGTTCCCAGTTTGTGTTTTATAAATTTGGTGCAATTCGTTAATGTTAGCCAAAAGTAACCTTTTCTGTTCGTGTACTCTAGTTCCACCTTTGACAACCGAAACATAATCTTTTTTCCTGGACAACTGCGAAGCTTCGTCACTGAGATAAAACATTTCTACGGAAGAAACTATATCGGCGGCCAAAGCTTTTCCTTTTTTAATTTCAGGTAGACCTAATATTCCACTTGCTCTTTTGATATCTTGAGCTTTTCTAACAAGGTAGTGCGACACTTGAAAAAACTCTGCAATTTTAGGGATTGACCAGCTAGGAGGGGCTAAGGTAAGTATTTGAATTTTCATCCTCCTGTTTGATACATGAAGTTACTCTTTCATTAAACTGACCAATTTGTCCAAATCAGAACATTTTTCGCATTCCAAAATATCACTTTCAAATGGGCCAACAGCAGTGGCCAGCTTGTTTTTTACAACATATGTTGAATAGTCTCAAGTTTTCGTTTACCATACGATGCCCGTCTATCCACAGAAAAGCGGCTTGCTTGTAGCGGAGAACATGGGAGATGTTAGCTCTGGTCAAATGGTCCTCCGACTTCGGTCAGGTATGGGCTGGATACTGAGCTTCGGCTCAGGCTAACGGAGAAGGTCCGTGCAAACTGGCCGCCTCGGCGGATTGGGTAGCCTGCTGTGGGGTGGCGGGCCTGTTTCCCGGCCTTTTGGAATTACACCGGGATCTCCAGTGCCAGCTGTGCCGGGTTACTTGGACTGCTGTGTGCTCGTCGTTCCTCTTTAGGAGCTCTCTCCAAAGGGCTTGACTCCCTGCCTCCATAGGTGGGGTGTCAGCTGGAGTTGCTACAGCATCCATTCTTAATCCCATTGCTGTGTGCGAAGTGGGGATTGGTCCAATCATTGCTACACCTTCTGCTGGGTTGAGTGGCTTGCGTCAAAGGTTTGACCATCAGTAGTGGGGTACTGCTACCCGTGCTGGATTTGTCACCTGTCCGGGCTCGGGGACGCTGGCGTAGGGCACTATGATGATAGGCCTCCGGTGGTATGGTCTCTGTTACTAGGTACACCGGGCTAAAAATTCTGACACACTGTAGCGGAGAACAGCCCAGAACGGATAAACTCTGATTAAGAGTATTACGAGCAAAACTTTGTTCGGCGGATACCCAATCTGCTTCAGGGGTCAAACATACATTTTGACATAAAGCCTGCTGACTGCCACTAATCGAGGAATCTGTGTTCTGTGAACTAGGCTCAGATTCTACTGGTTTGTAATTTCGTCATCTAGAGCAAATTTTAAAGCCAGGTAAAATTGTTTTACCTGATAATTTTGTTAAAATATCGGCAGGTTCATTTGAAATTTCCCTTATTCCTTTTTTAACCTGCATTGTTTTATGAAATTCGAATGTATCGCCACATTTTCTTTGCAATTCCGAAAACTTACACAATAGTACTTTATCATGATGGAAACATATGGTGCTGTCAATTTTATCAATTGACTGACCAATTCTACGAAACAAAGGTCCTTTGGACTCCTGCGATAGCTCACTTATCGGAAAGAAAACGACTTTGCCATATGTGATCGTAGTTTTATGACATTCTGAACTGAACAACTTTCTAAATCTCCTGATTGAGTAGAGTTCTCCACGTCCATTATAATCACATTCAAACTATCTAAAATAAATCTAAATCAAAATAAGTCTAAAGACAGTTAAGCGGCGCTTTGAATATATCACGTAAAAATGGAAATATAAGCAGATAACGGACAGAAAGTAGAAATGGTTAGGTAAACTATTTTGCCGACAGTTATCTCTTGTCCGTCTGCCCCTTACGAAGTTAGCGGTGTAAAATAATTGGTGAAAAATGATAAAAATGTAATATTTTTTTATATAGAAATAATGCTTAGACCAAAACGATATTTTACAAGAACGTTTCTGTGTATAAAAAGATGCACTGAAAAAAGTCTTGTTGTTCTTGGAGGTGCGCCGCCTAGTGAGTAAATTTTTAAGTGTCACCCCACGTTTTGGCTCGTATATCGAAATTTATAGAAGATAAAGAGAAATTGATTCCAAATTCCGTTTCAGCGTACGGTTTTACCTTAGGATACCCTTTTTTATGTTTTTCCAACCTTTAGCGAACGCGATATTAAAATAAATGTCAATAACATACACCAAAATTAGGCAAAAGATATCAAATTTCAAAAAAACAAAACTTTTAAAATTTTTGAAATTTTTCTGGTAAACTTCGGAAATCTTCATTGTAGAGGTAGACGAACCCACAGAAAAAATTTGGTTAATATCTGTTACTATCATGCAGCAAAGTCTGATGATTTCAGAAATAATTACCCTTAATTGTAATTTAAGCTTTTTTTAAGGTGACGTGTTATGTTTAATATTTTCTTTCAATGGCTAAACTGATTTCTAATTTCATTTAAGGGATTTTTATTCCCTGGAATTTTTAAACCCAGTTTAAAATATAATAAAAACTGAGCTGCTGTTGGGTTTAGCCTTCTGTGGCCATTATGCCAATTTATAATATAAGGAGATTGTCAAATTGACCCAGAAATATTTCACCTAACTTCAAGGAAATATGCTTCAAGTTTGAGATTAATTTGTTTTCACCCTGATCCATAATTCTAAACATTTTCCTTGAAATATAATTCCAAGTTGTTAAATTAATGTTAGTTTAGGGTAAACTAGCTCTCATATGAGGAGATGGTCCAATTGGTCCAGAAATATTTCATATATCTTTAATTTTTATCTTGAAGCGTAAAGAAATATACTTGAAGTGTGAGATTTAATAAGTTTTTTCACCCTGAGCCAAAATTCGAAACATTTTCCTTGAAATGTAATTCCAAGTTGTTAAGTTAATGTCAGCTTAGGGTAAAGTAAGCTTTCATATAAGGAGTCGGTCAAATTTTAACAATATTTAAAATATAATACAAGAAGATAATGACAATAGGTAAAAAAGTAGTTCAATTATTAATATTTTTACAAAAGGAGCTCCTACGAGCAGAACACACTAAAATATAATAGTATTAGTCGATAGCTACGCCGCAAAACTTTCGTTTTGAAAACGAAAACATTTGAGAGAGTTGGCCGTTTTCGGTCTATCAAAATCAGGCAGCCTTGCCTGCATCTCCACACCGAAAATGGCCGACGATTACGCCACCGAAAATATTTTACTTAACTGTTCGGCGGCGTTTTTGACCGTTATTTTGAATTATCGACTAAGACTATAGAGGATTACTATTTAAGCGGGCTTCTGCTCTACAGCAGCTCGCACGAGCACCTTCAGTAGAAATATTCATAATCGAACTCTCCCTAGACTACTTCTTTGGTTTAAGTTGTTATAAAGTTTAACTCTTTCGGAGTGGCATGTTAGTCATTTGAATTACCTGATTTTGAAAATTCTGTAAGAATTTTTTTAAATAAGTATAAAGCAGTTCTGGTCATTCTTTTCGTTTTATTTAGAAACTATGCTTTACAAACTAAATGGATAATGTTAGTCATAATTATACGTAGACAAAATTGTTAATTAAAGGTGATTTAAAACGAAGATATTTAGTAAAGAAACCGTTTTAATTTGAAATGAAAACATTTTAAATACGTTGGGTTGTAACGTATGCAATACGTTGGGTTATAAACGTTTCAAATACGTTGCTGTAACGTATTCAATACGTATAAATATAAACGTTTTATTATACGTTACAAAAAACGTCTAATCACCCGTCATCGCGCTATGTAATATCAACGTTTACATTACAGCTTTTCTCAACAGTTTAAATACGATTAATCAACGAGATTTTGATACCCTGGAAGTCTTCAAGTCCACCATTCAGTGAGAGTGAAGATGAATACTCCATAAAGGTAACGAGTCAAAATAGACTTTGATGAAACATATTGTCTTCCTACCTCTGTAAAAGACAAAAAAAATCGAATTAAAACCATTAAAAAAATCAAACAGGTTTTTAATAAAATAATTAATCTTATGATAATTTATCAGCGATACTAGAGATTACTATGTTATAATCTTTAACGTTTGTGTAGAACGCATTATGGTGACCGATGTACCTCATCCGAACTATCAAGTAATGGCGTCGTACAAAATAACTACAAAGTCAAAGTGCGCTAGCAGGTATTTTAAAAGTACTTTAGCATGGCCAATTTAGATCAGCTTTTTCGCACTCTAAGTAATTGGCTGTGATTGTAGTAATAATTCATCAAATAAGATAATAATCATCAGAATACAATGAAAATAATGGAAATAAAAATTAAGAAAATAATAGTATAAAAAAACTAAGAACAGATAAGTAATTTTGATATAACACGTAATTTCATTAATCCACGTAAAATTAACTCGTAATTTTAAATAATAATATTCAAAATAAAATTAATATTTTGTTGTTCATTTATCATTATCGGCTCAGTTACAAATACAAGTGAAACAAATTAAGATCAATTGCTGATAAACGCGCCTCTAGATAGAATCATAGAGGAATAGCCCTTT
The DNA here is from genome assembly GCF_980474605.1 of Leiobunum rupestre. Taxonomy (NCBI): domain Eukaryota; kingdom Metazoa; phylum Arthropoda; class Arachnida; order Opiliones; family Sclerosomatidae; genus Leiobunum; species Leiobunum rupestre. The sequence continues at coordinate 56,525,824 of NC_143393.1, read as the reverse complement.
AGTGGTATTGATAGTTCTGATTGGGCTAAGCACTGACGTTCCTGTTCAGAAATCGCGTAAAGGGGGATGTCGAAACGGGGGGTATGTCGAGTTAGACTTTTATCTATTCCTCCATGTTTTCATACATTCCAACAAAGGCAGTGCATGCCGCGATCATGGTGCGATCTAGCGGTTAGGGTTTGAATTATTAAAAAAGTATACCTCGACTTTCCCCAACTTTTTCCGCCCGCCTCGAACTGGCACTACGCTGTCGGATTTAGCGCCTTCTATCCTTTCCCCTCCTCTGCTATTCCTCCATGAAAGCATTGATGGACGAAACATTTCGGATGAATAGTGGAGATCCATGCGAAGTCGATTGGGCTGATTATCGGATGTCGCGAAATTGGTACTACGAGGACTAATATGGGGCGTCCGTTATTCGTCCCGTAGAACGAATTTTGGACGGGACCAAGCTGGGCTCTATGGACAATGCTGGGACTTCCCAGGGACGATTTATGTTTGCTGGGAAGTTCGACTTTTATTCCAATAGATTACTTATGGTATTCTAACTTTAAAACAAGTTCGCCAAGAAGATGATATTATTTCATTGCACGGCTCTCAATTAAACCATTATATATAAAGCAGAGATCGGCATTCTAATATACAACAGAGAGCGACTGCGCTCGTGAGCCCCAGCGTAACCTACGGCATTGGCGATCTTTGAAGCCCTGAGCCCCCCGACCTATGATATCAAGTTTAACTGTGTTAAATTGGTTTCTTTAAAATTTAATTTAACAACACTCTATAGTACAAACGTTTTTACTTTAGAGTGTTTTTAAAATTAAAGCCTGCAACCTTCTGAACGCCAGAAGCCCACGCTGTGTAATCCCCACGGCCAAGCCGCGAATAAAAATTCCGTATACTTTTGGCAAGTTATACACGATGATTTAATTAAATTAAAAGTTTGCTTTAATCAATTAAATAATGTAAATATAATTTTTGTACTTAATTTGCATCTATATTTCGATTGAGAGTAGGTTATTTAACCATTTGATTATGTCTTTAAAGGAGAGAAGGGGGATGGGAATGGCGAAGTCTAAGTCGTGCTATTGTATCGAGTATAAATCCTCCTAGATCGCGTTGAAAGAGGTTCCGAAATGACTGACAAATCGAAGTTTTAAATTAGTTAAGCCTTAAGAAGAGAACCAACGAAACTTATATTGTGTGAATGATACTATACAAGATAAAATTAAAAATTGAAACTATCGAATAGGTCATATTGTATAGAATCACAATTATACTCATAACACAAAGAATACTTCAGAGCTTAAATTTGAACTAACGAATTTCCAATCGGCCAAAAGGATGATGTGCGTTATAAAAATCTAAGACAAGCTTAAAGATACGAGGGTGACTATTTGTATACTTTTGTGGCGGAGGACTTCGTTTCTTCCCCCCAAAAAAATAAGTTGGATGGCGATAACGAGCCAGTCGTTGGCAAGCCAACCGCTGACGAGCCAAACGCTAAGGAACCAACCGCTGAGGAAACCGAACACGAACCACCTGTTTAATATATTACCTATTTATACTGTATAATAAGCACATTATGTATCGTTTTTCATCATTTTGGATTCGAACTGTCGATGGGCTTTCCTTTCTCTCTACAGGCCGCGTGTTTTCATTTAATAGAGAACGGTCTATATCCCCGGGTCCTAGCCGTAAAGGGCCTATGAGGTACTGATTGCGGCCCCTAGGTCAAGGAGGGGGAGAAAGTCAACAACATTTTGAATACGTTAGTGGAGCCCTGGGTCCAAAACATTTACCCCGGGATCAAAAAAAAACTTAGCTCGGCTCTGGCGGTAGTTTAAAGAGGTTCATGGGGCTCCTTATATGAGTACACCGATATTTATAGAGGTACACGGTCAAAGGTGGGCATTTCGTGACATTTTGGTTTTTGTTTCATTCACTGGCTCGAACAATCTGACCTTCAATACTCTATAATGAGACGTTTATCTGTGAGGCAAATCATCTACAAAATACCTGGTATTACTACAAAGCCCTTGGTTATTACCATCTCATTTATAAAATATATCATATATTTGAATACTATTCACAAGAGAATCGGTTTTTGTATGGATCCTCAATCGAGATCAAGGGCTGAACTGGTGGTTTTAAATATTTTAGTACAAAACCTAGGTATCTTTCCTTCACGACAGTATTTTATAGGTGAAAACCAATTTATTTTGATATTATAACGAAATGTCAACGTACGAATAAGCTATCGGCGAATCTGAACAGCGGATATCGGTGATAACATTAGCAGATTATTACCGGTCAATATTTCTACAATTTTTTTGCTAGCGTTCAATTTCGTAGCTTGAAATAATATCGTTCGTAAAGGATCTTTTTACTGAACACAGGTATTTTTTCAAAACAGAGCACTAGAGTAATAAAAAAATGTATCGCTCGTCGTCATTCAGGTTTTATCGAGAACAACGTCCAGCGCCGGTATTCATTAGAAATCGAAATCGACACTACGAATATTTTTCATGAAATTGTTTGTTCAAATAGTTCCAAACGAGATCGACCTTGAAATACATTCAAGGTTGTTCAAGATATTTATCATAACCTTACACAAATCCACAATCACTAAAAAAAAATAATCCAACAACGGTTTTGGGACGTCAGTTCTGTGATGATCTAGTTAAAGCGCTTTCGTTTCTGGAATACTAGACTCGACACAGAAAGCTATCGAGTTTTACTTATAGAATCAGAATTGCAACTAAATTAAAACGTTGGTAACAATTAGTTCGGTTGAGTTATAGTTGACACAGATTAAGGTAAATAACGATAGGCAATATATCCGAAATATTGGGTGTCCTTGAGTCGTTGACCCTAAAATCAATAACTTAGACAATGGGGCTCATACAGTAAATTAATTATTCAATTTGATTGGAAATGTCCAAACATACCCGAAAATATTTTATTTCTTTATTATTAGTTTTTATTATTATTATTATTATTATATTATTAGTTAATATCCGCCCCTTCGATCAACCACCTTAAAGGGAGAGTGACCAAAAAACAAGTTGGTCTCATTCGATAGAACTCTTTGACGCGCACTCAGTGCCGTTAATTTCCGCCCCCTCCAACCAACCCCCTTAAAGGGAGAGTGACCGAAAAAAAGGTGTTCCCATTCGATAGAACAATAAAAGTATTAGATTGGAATCATCTACGCTCGCGTCTACGTGAAAGAGTGAGACCAAAAAAACCAAAGTGGTCAAACTTAGGGCCTGTTGCAAAAGTCTGCTTTGCTAGAATCGCACATGTTAAATTCAATGGGCTAGCACTTTGGCTAGGGCTTTTGCAACAGGCCCTCAATCTGCAAAGTATGCGACCATGGGGACAGAATCTCCGTCGTGCCATATTCTTAGTACATAAATACATTCTTGCAATAATATGATTCATGCAGTTGTTAATAATCCATGTTAAATATCTGCTCTAAGAAAATACCATTTTAATCAACGAGATAATATAAAATTCGAGAATGACATATTCTATTAATTTATGTTCTGAAAAATTACATTAATGGGTATTTTTTTACGAATTTCCGAATTTACATAACGTTTGGTGCCTAAACTACCCAAATGTTTAATATAAATTTCAAAAAATAAAAACATTTGAATCCCAGTTTAAGAATTTCTTTAAATCATATTTCCACTAATTTCCATAATTTAAAAGAATTATGTTCGTCGTGTTTTGCTTACCTATTTCACTTTTGATACTTTCCGTCTATCTAACGATAGGAAATCACATGGCCTCAACAGCTTTTGTATTGGTTAATTTGGTTTGCCCACCCGGGTATCCCGAGGGTGGGCGGTGGCCACCCTTTAACATAGGATGGTAATTATATATCAAATGATAGGAAATCACATGGCCTCGACAGCTTTTGTATTCGTTTGCCCACCCGCGTATCCTGAGGGTGGGTGGCGTCCAAGTTTTAATTCCTTAACTTAGGACGGTATTTTATACATGTATATCTAACGATAGGTAATCACATGGCTGTTTCCTCGGTTGATATCAGTAGAGGATAACTAAATATGAACCATTTTTTCCAAGATGGCCGCCATAACCCCCCCCCCCCCCAAGACACCCCCAAAATATTTTCCAAAAACAAAATTTTTAACCTTGGAAAAATCGAAAAACATATTTTTGTTTTCAATCTCAAATTTCACCTTGAAGATGATCCTTGACCTCGACGCTCGAGCACTGTCCACCACCCATAAGCCTCAGTCTATACTCCCAACAAGTTGGGACACGATCGGACAAGGTCGGCCCGAGATATGGGTGGTAATATGTGACCCCACCAAATACTTACGCTGATTCACTTTTGGTGTCGTTTTTTTATTTTTTTCGTTTTTTCGCCAATTAAAATGCTAATTAGTTAATTTCGAGATGGGGAAACGAATTCTCGACCTTCGTTTTATACCATTGGCGGCTTTTGGCCTCACCCAAAATACTTTAAATAACTAAACTAATATAAATAAGTTTTCATTTTTTTGCAAATATTTTAATAGATTATTATTTTAAAACAATGTTAGTTTTAGTAAAAGTAAAAACACAATTAGTTATTATAATATTTAATAACTATTATATTTCAAACAATATATTTTTTTAAACACTTAACAACATATGAAACACTACAAATAAAACTAAAATATAATCTAACAAATTAAATTAATAAATAATAGAGATAAGTGGGTCTGTATGCCGATAAGGGGGCACCTGCGGGCGGGGGAAACGGGCCCCTGTAGGGGCCCCATTTTGCGTACATTTTCGGCGGGGTCAAAAGGTTAGCTGATTTACGATGTTAGGTCAATAGGTTATCTATGGCGGTGTGGACACGATGCAAACAGCCGTTAAATAGGTGTGAAACGGGCCCCTGTAGGGGCCCCATTTTGCGTACATTTTCGGCGGGGGTCAAAAGGTTAGCTGATTTACGATGTTAGGTCAATAGGTTATCTATGGCGGTGTGGACACGATGCAAACAGCCGTTAAATAGGTGTGAAACGGGCCCCTGAAGGGGCCCCATTTTGCGTACATTTTCGGCGGGGGTCAAAAGGTTAGCTGATTTACGATGTTACCCTGGGTCAATAGGTTATCTATGGCGGGGTGGACACGATGCAAACAGCCGTTAAATAGGTGTGAAACGGGCCCCTATAGGGGCCCCCCTTTTGCGTACATTTTCGGCGGGTCAAAAGGTTAGATCAAAAGGTTAGCTGATTTGCGATGTTACCCTCATAAAACCTAACCCCCCATTGTGGGTCAATAGGTTATCTGCCCCTATTCGACAGGAGGTGTGGATAACGATATTATGCAAACAGCTATAAACCGTTAAATAGGGTGGAACGGGCCCCTGTAGGGGCCCCCATTTTGCGTACATTTTCGGCGGGTCAAAAGGTTAGCTGTTTTACGAGGTTGATTTACGATGTTACCCTAGGTGGTAACCCAATTTAGGTCAAAAGGTTAGATGATTTACGATGTTATAACCCATAAATACCGGGTTATAACCCATAAAACCCAGGTGCTAACCCATTATAGGTCAATAGGTTATCTGCCCCCCCTATGGCGGTGACACGATGTTATGCAAACAGCCTACTCGTCATAGTGAATGTCACCCCCCTGTCTTTCGAGTTGGTTGGTTTTCGCCGACAAACACTTTCGGGCCCCTAAGGGTAGCGTAAAATAGCGGGCGGTCATCGGTAAAAGTGTTTTGGAAAAAAAGAGCAGAGTGTATACAAATTATAAGGTTTTATTTATACATTCAAAGTTACAGTACATTAAGGGGATGAAAACGTTTAAAGATAAAACAATTTATTTTTAATATATTTATGGTTGGTAGATACCATATTAAACAAATTGTAAAAGTTAAATTCACAAAACATATTTTGGTTGGCCACTGTTTCTTTAAAATCGTCAATAATTTTAAATGCTGTTACGTAATTGGACGCGTAGCGGACAACGGTATCATACCTTTCATGTTCATCCGATAGAAATAAATTGTTAGGTGCACATGGTTCTTTATACAATATTTCGTAAATTTTACGATAATTATCGGTTATAACGTAACCCATTAATTCAAAGAGTTTTTGGTTCACTTTAAGGAGTTGAATGTGCGAATTAATGAAATATTTGAGTCTGTCCAATTCTCGAGTTTCCGGCGCTTTGATTACAACCGACGCTTCGGATATCGTACTTTGCAAGGTTAATTCTTTTTGGTCAGACATGGCGGCGGTCACTAGCGCATCAGATAGCGGGAACGGTGATCGAAAGGGCAACCGTTGGGGATCATTTATTTGTTCCCAGTGGCCGTATAAATCATCCCAGGCGCGCGAAGACATTTCAAAGACCTGGTGTGTGATTTTATTGCATAGAGCTACAGATATATCGAGCTCAGACGTAAAACCCGTAGTAACGAAAAGCTCGGATGAAAGTGAATACCGAGGGTTAACTTTCCGCTGAGTCGGATCAAATTTAGACATTTTAGTAGGCGCTGGAACGTTATCTACACAGCTTCGTTTAGACATGATGCTCGAGAAACGGTTTGTAGTGTACTGCCGATGGATGACGGGGATGAATCCCTTATAAAGCGATAATAATTTGATGACGTAATCAGGATGACGTAATGGGTTGACTCAATGACTCACGCGATTAGTCAAATTTTGCGGTGTTATGTGTATAGCGACGGCCATATTGGTAAACCAAAGAGATAGAAATTCTACAAGTCCCATTAAAAGTAAAATCAACGCGATTAGTAATGCGTTTTTAGGATTGTTCGCGATAAGGCGAGTAACGGGAAAGGCGGGATCGTCCCTATTCGGTAGGGCTGGTGGAATATTCTGACATTATGTTATGCAAACAGCCAGTAGCTATAAACCCGAGTAATGGGCCCCCTACGGCATCTGTCAAACACTTTTTTCCACGTGCGAGTGGTGTTATGAAATAAATCCAAATAGTTCAATGGGTCGAGCCCTTTGTGTATCTATTCATAACTATTTTCACCGACAAACACTTTCCCCGTGTAACATTATTTTCAAACACTTTTACGATGCGCAAAGCTATCCGTCTTACGGAATATCGGCCCTAAGGGGTAAAGGGTAGATAGAGGATGGCCCTTGCCCCCAGCGCGTAAAATAGACACAGCGGGTGTCCCCTCTCGCTAGCTAAAAGTGTCGTTTTTACATCAGGTGTGGATTCTTCGCGCTAAAATGGTTATAACAAACGATTGTTCCCACCCAAAATGTAAAATCCATCTCCGCTGTTCTCGGATGAGGACGTAGCCATTTAAGTTTTTATCAATTTTTATATTTTTAGCTTGGCGATGCATTCCAAAATTAAATGGTAACCAGTATGCGTTACAATTTCAAGATGCAAGATACTCGAGAATGGTAAAATAGTCTATATTTAAAGTTAAAATGCGAAAACTATATTTGTATAGTCGAAATTTATTTTAACGTATTAAAATAAAAATTCATCTTTCTGACAAGAGTCTTACCCATCATACATACACCATCTAATCTGGAATCTATGTTTAACAATTGGAGGAATTCGTGTTTACGATAGGCTCTTTTTTAACGTAACTTAGTACATTAATTGAGTATTTTGAAATATTTTAATATCGGAATTTTTTTTGATGTATTAAAAGTAGAGTTAAGATGCTTTTATAATATTTTCTATGTATTAGCATATCTGAACTTGCGGTTCAATTTTGGGTACATGGACCACTTACACGCTAATGATATTCAAATGAAGTTTAAAAATATTTCCATTTGAACGAGTCCCTCTTTATATCAGCAAAGTACTGAACGATTCTATCTTATGGATTTAAATAGTTCTAACAATAGTACAACTACAACATTTGAGAAAGACACTTTTCCCATTGTGAAAGTGGAATACAAAATAAGAATCACTTCAATTTAAAACGCACTTTAAATTTAAGTATATACTATTTTACCATTCTCGAGTAACTCTTTTTTTCTTTAAAAGCTGAAGAAATATTAGAAACGACATCAGTGATCAATTAATTGTTTCCGAGTATGACAGACGATTTTTGATATTAAAGAGTCATTTTTCAAAAGTTAGATTGTTTTCGGTTATTTTTTTTTAAAGCTAGCTTAGAAATCACATTATTTTTTATATAATTATTTAGTTGTAATGATAATTCTTAATTACTGGTAGCCTTCACTAGAAACTATTATAAGAATTATATATGAATTTATAACCAAGCGTGTATTTACCACTAGTGAATGCAATATCAGTCGAAGAATTGAAGAAAGACGGAATCACGTCATTATTAAGAACTGGTGACTACTTCTGTATATATTGTGACGGTTCAGTTTTTCATGTTCCAACTGTCGGACAGCTAGCATGGTACTGTGACGGATACTCAATCTGTTTGAAGTACCGTAAAGCTGTTTATTTCCAATCAAAAAGAATTCTAAGTATAAGAATTCCTCCAGGTGTATTAAAAGCGTTACCACGCATATATTTGTGTTTAAATTGTGATATGTTGGGCACTAAGAGAGCAGCCAATTTGTCATATTGCGAAGTAACTGGTGGATGTTGTGTATTTCCAAAAATTAAAAAATAATAATAGTATGTGTGTGTTTTTCTATTATTTTTCCACCTATATTTGGCGTATTGAAAGCTATTTTAACGTATTGAACGTAGAGTCAGGGGTTTTTATAGTATTTTACTACCTATATTTACATTTTGGAAAGCTATTTAAACGTATTGAGCGTACAGAGTATTTTGCATTATTTATGGTAATAAAAGGTAATTATTGTAGAAAATAAAAGATATTTTAATTAAAACATTTCGGTGATCTATTCCAAAATTAAATGGTAACCCCGTATGCGTAACAATTTCAATATGCAAGATACTCGAGAATTGTAAAATAGTCTATATTTAAAGTTAAAATGCGAAAACTATATTTGTAGTGTTCAATTTAAAAGAAAATTACTTCAGCTTTTAAATAGGATTTTTTTTCTGTATCTACCCTATATCATTTACATATTATTTTTTTATTCTAATTTAACCATAACTTTAAAAACGTTGCACGTCTGAATAGCTGTGTAGAGTACGATTAACAGATATAAATATTTCTGGGTTCAGTTAATGTGATGATTCGAGTGAAAAATTTGAATATGTTAAAGTTATTGGATTGAAGGAAACTTCAGTGTTTTCAGAGTGATAATTAAGGGAAGTTGCCGTACAATATAGTTGAAAATTATCTTTTTAAGTCTGTGTCCACCCATTGATTATGTTAGGAAGTGAAAAAATTTCATTTAGCAAGCTTTTCTTCAATTTCGGTATCCACCCTGTATCATTTAAAAGCTCAAGCATTGTTTTTATCAAGTTAATTTCAAAAATATCTTAAAACAAGCTTCCCTAAGTCTGACTAGCTCTGTAGGGTAATAATAAAATAGCTAAATATTTTTTGGGTTTAATACTTGTGATGCTTAGTGAAAATTTTCCATATATTACAGTATTAGGTTGGCTAATTATTTTTTTCACCTGCTACCATTCTCAACGGGTGAACATAGAATAACAAAGATAATTGTCCAATATATTTAAATCCAACTTTCCTTACATTTCTCTATGAAAACACTGAAGCTTCTTTCAATGCGATAACTTTATTACATTCATTTTTTTTCCAGAATTACAATTATTGAATCGAAAAAAATATGGAACCACCCTAGAATTAACCAACACAGGTATTCAGAAGAGATGGTGTTCAATTTAAAAAAATTACTTTTTTTGGATCCACCCTATATCAGTTATATAAAACCTGAAATTATTTATTTTTTTGAATTCTAATTTAACCATCACTTTAAAAACGGTAACTTCCCTTAAATTTCAAACTGAAAACACTAAAGTTTCATGCAATCCAATAACTTTGACTTTTGAAATTTTTTCACTCAGAATCATCACATTAAATGGGAGCCACTCTGTATCGTAAAATTAAAAGCTCAAGAAATTTTTTTTCCAAATTCATTTTTAACTTATCTTAAAACACGCTTCCCTAAGTCTGACTAGCTCTGTAGGTTAATAATAAAATAGCTAAATATTTTTTGGGAGTCAATAATTTTGATTCTGATTGAAATATTTGCATATATTACAGTATTAGTTTGGCTAATTAATTTTTTTTTCATCTGCTACCATACTCAATGGGTGAACATAGAATAACAAGGGTAATTTTCCATTATATTTAAAACCAACTTCCCTTACATTTCACTATGGAAACACTGAAGCTTCTTTCAATGCCCAGAATTACAATAACTGAATCGAAAAATTATCCAACTCGGCTTATTACGCGGATAATACAGAAATATAAATTACTTGATCAAAACGTTTTACGAATAATTTTGAGAGCTTTATCTATTGAATAAAAGTTAACCATCCCCAACCTCAAGGGTGGTATCGCGCTTAGATAGAAGACCCGATATGTTCGCGAATTCCGACAACGACCATAATTTCAAACTATGTTTTTTATATTTTTTATTTATTTCTTTCTTTTATTTTGTTTAATTATATATATTTAAAATTGAAGCTGAAACAAATTTTAAAATGACTTTGGTTTCCCCATAAGACATGCTACCCTCCCCACCTCGCCGTCTTGCACGCGTGCGCTGATTTCCCCTGGGGGGGGGGGGGCGTGGTCTGGGGTGCGGATTTCTCGGGGGGCGCGTCGCGGTTTATTTAAAAATCAAATGAAAACATAGATTTAAGTGTTTTGCGCTGTTAATTTGAATTTGAAACATGGATTTGAGTGTTTTGACGTCATAGAATATTCGTTGTTAAAGTAACGTAGAATGGAAATATTTTTAAACTTTATTTTAATATCGTTGTAGTACTTAAATATGCTGGGCACTTGACCCAATATCACGAGTATTTCTTAAAACGACTATACATCTAAACTCTACTTTTAACGCGGCAAAATACAATTCCGATATTCAAATATTTAAAAATACTTAATGAAAAGAGACTTTAACCGTTTTTAAAATTCACAATATATTTATGCCATCCCGATTCTCTTTGAGCTACGGAATAATATTTCTGGGTTTAAACCCCCCAAAATGACGTAATCTATAAAAATGACGTAATTTAAAAATGACTCCCTAAGATGACGTAATCTACACCATGAAACGTAAAGATTACGTAGATGCGTTGTGGTTTTCATAAGCCAGCCGCTATGGGAAAGAGGAAGATGTCTCCGCTTAGTGTACCCAAGAAATGCTGGATATGCGCGGAAATATACCGGTCCGTGAGAGGTTTCAAACAACATTTAATGACTCATTTATCGTGTAATACAATGAAAGAAGATTCGGATCTGGCGTGTGATTGTGATACGAGTGAATCTCTCCATTACACGGAGGTCGAGGAAATGTCAGATGATAAAATTATCGATTATCTTAACGAACTTATTGGGGAATGTAAAAAGCGCGGTGCCACAATGGAATCAACCGAGTCAACTACATCTAACCTGCCAGCCGAATTAAAAATGCCGACTGAAAAGGAAATGGCTGCTCTGATTTATTTTCAAGAATATTGTAAAACTAATCAAATTCATAATATTAAAACCGCTGTAAAGAAAATGTGAATAAACGTTTTTATATTGAATACATTGTTATTTTTAAAGGTGACCGTATAAAGTAAATTTTACATTTGGGTAAATTGACACTTAATATTTTTAAAATTCTAAAATACGTTTATAATATTTTTCCAACGTGGGCGAATGAATGGACACAATGAACTATTAATTACATAATCGAAAAAATGACGCGAGCAATGAGAAATAACGAGTCGGATTTATAAGATAATAAAAAATATTTATTTTTACAAAAAATTTTTATAAGATGATATATTACAAAAATTATTTTTCTTTTACGAGTCAAATAAAAATATTATAGTGCGATACAAAAAAAAATTAAAATGGACATCGTATTTGGTTGTCTATTTCAGCGCGGTTCTGGGTAATCCAGTCGGCGAAAAGTAGACTTCGTTCCAAAGAACACGGTTGTCGGGTGTTTAGAGTTTGATGTCTGAATAGACATTTCACTGGCGGGGGCGTATCAAGTCACAGCTCGGGGACAGTCAAAAGTTTCCAAATCGTATATGGCGGTCTCAATATAATCGGCTAAAAATTTACACTTTATGTATCCTTTTGTAAAAATCATATCAGCACTCGAAACAGCTGATATAAGGCAGGCGGGTAGTTTATAATAGGGGAGATACCCCGCGGTCCAGCAAATACCGTGAAGGTTCCTAGACACCCAGCCGTTTTGTCTTTTAATGGCGTTCGGAAGTTGTTGTACTGGATAGGGTTGTTCGAAAGTTCAAGCTTGAACGGCGGGAGGGGTCGATACTGTTGATATAGCTAGTTCCTTCACGACAATGTCGGGGGGCTCTCCGCCGGAGCGCGAGGCGGATTTTCCTAGTAGAAAGTCAAATTCGACAACGGCCATTCTCGCCATGCCACCGACACGATACTGAGGGTTTAGTTATGAATAAAACGGGGTGTAGTCGCGCGACGGGAATTTATACTCCGTTTATGACGACGTAACACTAGCCTTTGAGAAAAAACGCGCGCGGCTAAAGAACAGTAGCCTCCACTATATGTATGCATAAATATTTTTTCGTCCCAAAGTTCCCCCCGACCGCGCCCCCCCCGAGAAATCCGCGCCCCAGACCGCGCCCCCCAGGGGAAATCAGCGCACGCGTGCAAGACGGCGAGGTGGGGAGGGTAGCATGTCTTATGGGGAAACCAAAGTCATTTTAAAATTTGTTTCAGCTTCAATTTTAAATATATATAATTAAACAAAATAAAAGAAAGAAATAAATAAAAAATATAAAAAACATAGTTTGAAATTATGGTCGTTGTCGGAATTCGCGAACATATCGGGTCTTCTATCTAAGCGCGATACCACCCTTGAGGTTGGGGATGGTTAACTTTTATTCAATAGATAAAGCTCTCAAAATTATTCGTAAAACGTTTTGATCAAGTAATTTATATTTCTGTATTATCCGCGTAATAAGCCGAGTTGGATAATTTTTCGATTCAATTATTGTAATTCTGGGCAAAAAAATTGCATGTCATTAAGTTATCGCATTGAAAGAAGCTTCAGTGTATCCATAGTGAAATGTAAGGGAAGTTGGTTTTAAATATAATGGAAAATTACCCTTGTTATTCTATGTTCACCCATTGAGTATGGTAGCAGATGAAAAAAAAATTAATTAGCCAAACTAATACTGTAATATATGCAAATATTTCACTCAGAATCAAAATTATTGACTCCCAAAAAATATTTAGCTATTTTATTATTAACCTACAGAGCTAGTCAGACTTAGGGAAGCGTGTTTTAAGATATGTTTAAAATTAACTTGATAAAAACAATGCTTGAGTTTTTAATTTTACGATACAGAGTGGCTCCCATTTAATGTGATGATTCTGAGTGAAAAATTTTCAAAAGTCAAATTTATTGGATTGCATGAAACTTTAGTGTTTTCAGTTTGAAATTTAAGGGAAGTTACCGTTATTAAAGTGATGGATAAATTAGAATTGAAAAAAATAAATAATTTCAGGTTTTTTATAACTGATATAGGGTGGATCCAAAAAAAGTAATTTTTTTAAATTGAACACCATCTCTTCTGAATACCTGTGTTGGGTAATTCTAAGGTGGTCACATATTTTTTTTCGATTCCATAATCGTAATTCTGGGAAAAAAATGCATGTAATAAAGTTATCGCATTGAAAGAAGCTTCAGTGTTTTCATAGTGAAATGTAAGGGAAGTTGGCTTTAAATATAGTGGAAAATTACCTTTATTATTCTATGTTCAACCATTGAGTATGGTAGCAGATGAAAAAAAAATTAATTAGTCAAACTAATACTGTAATATATGCAAATATTTCACTCAGAATCAAAATTATTGAATCCAAAAAATATTTAGCTATTTTATTATTAACCTACAGAGCTAGTCAGACTTAGGGAAGCGTGTTTTAAGATATGTTTAAAATTAACTTGATAAAAACAATGCTTGAGTTTTTAATTTTACGATACAGAGTGGCTCCCATTTAATGTGATGATTCTGAGTGAAAAAATTTCAAAAGTCAAAGTTATTGGATTGCATGAAACTTTAGTGTTTTCAGTTTGAAATTTGAGGGAAGTTACCGTTATTAAAGTGATGGTTAAATTAGAAATGAAAAAAATAAATAATTTCAGGTTTTTTATAACTGATATAGGGTGGATCCAAAAAAAGTAATTTTTTTAAATTGAACACCATCTCTTCTGAATACCTGTGTTGGGTAATTCTAAGGTGGTCACATATTTTTTTTCGATTCCATAATCGTAATTCTGGGAAAAAAATGCATGTAATAAAGTTATCGCATTGAAAGAAGCTTCAGTGTTTTCATAGTGAAATGTAAGGGAAGTTGGCTTTAAATATAGTGGAATATTACCTTTATTATTCTATGTTCAACCATTGAGTATGGTAGCAGATGAAAAAAAATTAATTAGTCAAACTAATACTGTAATATATGCAAATATTTCACTCAGAATCAAAATTATTGAATCCAAAATATATTTAGCTATTTTATTATCAACCTACAGAGCTAGTCAGACTTAGGGAAGCGTGTTTTAAGATAAGTTAAAAATGAATTTGGAAAAAAAAATTCTTGAGCTTTTAATTTTACGATACAGAGTGGCTCCCATTTAATGTGATGATTCTGAGTGAAAAAATTTCAAAAGTCAAAGTTATTGGATTGCATGAAACTTTAGTGTTTTCAGTTTGAAATTTAAGGGAAGTTACCGTTTTTAAAGTGATGGTTAAATTAGAATTCAAAAAAATAAATAATTTCAGGTTTTATATAACTGATATAGGGTGGATCCAAAAAAAGTAATTTTTTTAAATTGAACACCATCTCTTCTGAATACCTGTGTTGGTTAATTCTAGGGTGGTTCCATATTTTTTTCGATTCAATAATTGTAATTCTGGAAAAAAAATGAATGTAATAAAGTTATCGCATTGAAAGAAGCTTCAGTGTTTTCATAGAGAAATGTAAGGAAAGTTGGCTTTATATACAGGGTCTTTTTTTTGCTCGGAAAAGTGTTTTTTTTCAAAAACTATTTATAGTACCGATTTCAAATTTGGAAGGTCAATTCTCTATACCGGGGGACATCAGTTTGAGAAATTTGAGCGTTTTCGGTAATGTTTTTCACCAATTTTGAAAAATTATTTTTCGACCACTAGGTGCGAGATAAAAAATTTCTATTATAAAGTTGTAGGCCGTCATCGAAAACCCTTAAAAATTGTTCACTCGACGAAAAACAATTTATTTATCAGTGAAAATTCGAGCTTGAAAAATTTACAAGTTGGTGAAGCCAAATTACGATTGTTTGAAACGATAATTGAAACCGAATTACCTAATCCAGTTGAAACTTTGGTTAAAAAAACGACCGGATTTAAAAAACACGAGGCTATAGGTCAATCCTAAACATGCATTGGGTATTTAAAGGAAAACTTTGGGAGATTATTATCAGTGTTTGATAATATTTCGAACAATGCCTCGTTATTCAGTAGCTGAGCGTACCGAGATACATTTTGTAGTTGCCATTTACTATGGAGAAGCAGCGCAAAACCTTAGAAGAGTGACTGAAATCTTCGCAGAAAGACATCCAAATGGAGCACCATCTGTAAATACAGTAAGACGAGCAATTCACGATTTCAATCAATTTGGTAACTTGCAACCTAGGTTTCGCGGATTGGGTCAACCGGATTTAGACTTCGAGAACAATGTACTCGCGTACTTTGTGGCATATCCTCGTCACAGTTGCGCTAACGCCGCTGCTGATTTGGGTTGTTCTGCAAATCGTGTGTGGAAAATTCTTCGTAAGAATCGCTATCACCCATACAGAGCTACGCTCCACCAAAGACTAATTGACGGAGACCATCAAAGACGTTATGAATTTAGCAACTGGTTACTAAATGCTGTCCAAGAAGATAGACAATTTTTGCGCCATGTTTTGTTCTCCGACGAAGCGTCATTTTCTAGAGATGGGCCCTTTAATCATCAAAACAGCCATCTTTGGTCTGACATCAACCCACATTGGGGTTTTGAATATCATCACCAGGTTCAATTTGAACGGGTCAATGTTTGGGTTGGACTTGTTGGAAACCGTGTGATTGGTCCCTTTTTCCTGCCGACGAACCTCAACGGCCAAAGGTATTTACATTTTCTACAGAACGAACTGAGTGACGCAATCGACGACCTTCCATTGGCTGAAAGACGTCAGTTGTGGTTTCAGCAAGATGGCGCCCCTCCGCATTTTTCCCGGCAAGTAACTGAGCACCTCAACAACGAGTTTCCTGAAAGGTGGATAGGGAGAAATGGTCCAGTGCATTGGCCAGCAAGGTCACCTGACCTAACACCGCTGGATTATTTTCTCTGGGGATTCGTTAAAGCAAAGGTATACGCCACGCCCATTGAAACTAGGGAGGAACTCATTAGACGAATAATCAGTGCTTGCCGAGACGTCACACCAGAAATGGCAGAGAAAGCGTTTGAGAACTTAATTGTCCGCGCACAAACCTGTGTTGCAGCCAATGGTGATATTATTGAAAATGTCTTGTAAAAATTTATGTGAATAAAATATTTGCATTTAAAAACCAAACGTGTACATTTTTTCAAGTGTGAAAACTCTACTACGTTTGTATTAGACTTGTTCCCTTTTCAATTATCGTTTCAAACAAAAAAAAACACTTTTCCGAGCCAAAAAAAGACCCTGTATATTGGACAATTATCTTTGTTATTCTATGTTCACCCGTTGAGAATGGTAGCAGGTGAAAAAAATAATTAGCCAACCTAATACTGTAATATATGGAACATTTTCACTAAGCATCACAAGTATTAAACCCAAAAAATATTTAGCTATTTTATTATTACCCTACAGAGCTAGTCAGACTTAGGGAAGCTTGTTTTAAGTAATTTTTGAAATTAACTTGATAAAAACAATGCTTGAGCTTTTAAATGATACAGGGTGGATACCGAAATTGAAGAAAAGCTTGCTAAATGAAATTTTTTCACTTCCTAACATAATCAATGGGTGGACACAGACTTAAAAAGATAATTTTCAACTATATTGTACGGCAACTTCCCTTAATTATCACTCTGAAAACACTGAAGTTTCCTTCAATCCAATAACTTTAACATATTCAAATTTTTCACTCGAATCATCACATTAACTGAACCCAGAAATATTTATCTCTGTTAATCGTACTCTACACAGCTATTCAGACGTGCAACGTTTTTAAAGTTATGGTTAAATTAGAATAAAAAATAATATGTAAATGATATAGGGTAGATACAGAAAAAAATCTTATTTAAAAGCTGAAGTAATTTTCTTTTAAATTGAACACTACAAATATAGTTTTCGCATTTTAACTTTAAATATAGACTATTTTACCATTCTCGAGTATCTTGCATATTGAAATTGTTACGCATACGGGGTTACCATTTAATTTTGGAAAAGATCACCGAAATGTTTTAATTAAAATATCTTTTATTTTCTACAATAATTACCTTTTATTACCATAAATAATGCAAAATACTCTGTACGCTCAATACGTTTAAATAGCTTTCCAAAATGTAAATATAGGTAGTAAAATACTATAAAAACCCCTGACTCTACGTTCAATACGTTAAAATAGCTTTCAATACGCCAAATATAGGTGGAAAAATAATAGAAAAACACACACATACTATTATTATTTTTTAATTTTTGGAAATACACAACATCCACCAGTTACTTCGCAATATGACAAATTGGCTGCTCTCTTAGTGCCCAACATATCACAATTTAAACACAAATATATGCGTGGTAACGCTTTTAATACACCTGGAGGAATTCTTATACTTAGAATTCTTTTTGATTGGAAATAAACAGCTTTACGGTACTTCAAACAGATTGAGTATCCGTCACAGTACCATGCTAGCTGTCCGACAGTTGGAACATGAAAAACTGAACCGTCACAATATATACAGAAGTAGTCACCAGTTCTTAATAATGACGTGATTCCGTCTTTCTTCAATTCTTCGACTGATATTGCATTCACTAGTGGTAAATACACGCTTGGTTATAAATTCATATATAATTCTTATAATAGTTTCTAGTGAAGGCTACCAGTAATTAAGAATTAACATTGCAACTAAATAATTATATATAAAAATAATGTGATTTCTAAGCTAGCTTTAAAAAAAATAACCGAAAACAATCTTACTTTTGAAAAATGACTCTTTAATATCAAAAATGGTCTGTCATACTCGGAAACAATTAATTGATCACTGATGTCGTTTCTAATATTTCTTCAGCTTTTAAAGAAAAAAAGAGTTACTCGAGAATGGTAAAATAGTCTATACTTAAATTTAAAGTGCGTTTTAAATTGAAGTGAATCTTATTTTGTATTCCACTTTCACAATGAGAAAAGTGTCTTTCTCAAATGTTGTAGTTGTACTATTGTTAGAACTATTTAAATCCATAAGATAGAATCGTTCAGTACTTTGCTGATATAAAAAGAGGGACTCGTTCAAATGGAAATATTTTTAAACTTCATTTGAATATCATTAGCGTGTAAGTGGTCCATGTACCCAAAATTGAACCGCAAGTTCAGATATGCTAATACATAGAAAATACTATAAAAGCATCTTAACTCTACTTTTAATACATCAAAAAAAATTCCGATATTAAAATATTTCAAAATACTCAATTAATGTACTAAGTTACGTTAAAAAAGAGCCTATCGTAAACACGAATTCCTCCAATTGTTAAACATAGATTCCAGATTAGATGGTGTATGTATGATGGGTAAGACTCTTGTCAGAAAGATGAATTTTTATTTTAATACGTTAAAATAAATTTCGACTATACAAATATAGTTTTCGCATTTTAACTTTAAATATAGACTATTTTACCATTCTCGAGTATCTTGCATCTTGAAATTGTAACGCATACTGGTTACCATTTAATTTTGGAATACATCGCCAAGCTAAAAATATAAAAATTGATAAAAACTTAAATGGCTACGTCCTCATCCGAGAACAGCGGAGATGGATTTTACATTTTTGGTGGGAACAATCGTTTGTTATAACCATTTTAGCGCGAAGAATCCACACCTGATGTAAAAACGACACTTTTAGCTAGCGAGAGGGGACACCCGCTGTGTCTATTTTACGCGCTGGGGGCAAGGGCCATCCTCTATCTACCCTTTACCCCTTAGGGCCGATATTCCGTAAGACGGATAGCTTTGCGCATCGTAAAAGTGTTTGAAAATAATGTTACACGGGGAAAGTGTTTGTCGGTGAAAATAGTTATGAATAGATACACAAAGGGCTCGACCCATTGAACTATTTGGATTTATTTCATAACACCACTCGCACGTGGAAAAAAGTGTTTGACAGATGCCGTAGGGGGCCCATTACTCGGGTTTATAGCTACTGGCTGTTTGCATAACATCATGTCAGATGATTCCACCAGCCCTACCGAATAGGGACGATCCCGCCTTTCCCGTTACTCGCCTTATCGCGAACAATCCTAAAAACGCATTACTAATCGCGTTGATTTTACTTTTAATGGGACTTGTAGAATTTCTATCTCTTTGGTTTACCAATATGGCCGTCGCTATACACATAACACCGCAAAATTTGACTAATCGCGTGAGTCATTGAGTCAACCCATTACGTCATCCTGATTACGTCATCAAATTATTATCGCTATATAAGGGATTCATCCCCGTCATCCATCGGCAGTACACTACAAACCGTTTCTCGAACATCATGTCTAAACGAAGCTGTGTAGATAACGTTCCAGCGCCTACTAAAATGTCTAAATTTGATCCGACTCAGCGGAAAGTTAACCCTCGGTATTCACTTTCATCCGAGCTTTTCGTTACTACGGGTTTTACGTCTGAGCTCGATATATCTGTAGCTCTATGCAATAAAATCACACACCAGGTCTTTGAAATGTCTTCGCGCGCCTGGGATGATTTATACGGCCACTGGGAACAAATAAATGATCCCCAACGGTTGCCCTTTCGATCACCGTTCCCGGTATCTGATGCGCTAGTGACCGCCGCCATGTCTGACCAAAAAGAATTAACCTTGCAAAGTACGATATCCGAAGCGTCGGTCGTAATCAAAGCGCCGGAAACTCGAGAATTGGACAGACTCAAATATTTCATTAATTCGCACATTCAACTCCTTAAAGTGAACCAAAAACTCTTTGAATTAATGGGTTACGTTATAACCGATAATTATCGTAAAATTTACGAAATATTGTATAAAGAACCATGTGCACCCAACAATTTATTTCTATCGGATGAACATGAAAGGTATGATACCGTTGTCCGCTACGCGTCCAATTACGTAACAGCATTTAAAATAATTGACGATTTTAAAGAAACAGTGGCCAACCAAAATATGTTTTGTGTATTTAACTTTTACAATTTGTTTAATATGGTATCTACCAACCATAAATATATTAAAAATAAATTGTTTTATCTTTAAACGTTTTCATCCACTTAATGTAATGTAACTTTGAATGTATAAATAAAACCTTATAATTTGTATACACTCTGCTCTTTTTTTCCAAAACACTTTTACCGATGACCGCCCGCTATTTTACGCTACCCTTAGGGGCCCGAAAGTGTTTGTCGGCGAAAACCAACCAACTCGAAAGACAGGGGGGTGACATTAACTATGACGGGTAGGCTGTTTGCATAACATCGTGTCACCGCCATAGGGGGGGCAGATAACCTATTGACCTATAATGGGTTAGCACCTGGGTTTTATGGGTTATAACCCGGGTTTTATGGGTTATAACATCGTGAATCATCTAACCTTTTGACCTAAATTGGGTTACCACCTAGGGTAACATCGTAAATCAACCTCGTAAAACAGCTAACCTTTTGACCCGCCGAAAATGTACGCAAAATGGGGGCCCCTACAGGGGCCCGTTCCACCATATTTAACGGTTTATAGCTGTTTGCATAACATCGTTATCCACACCTCCTGTCGAATAGGGGCAGATAACCTATTGACCCACGATGGGGGGTTAGGTTTTATGAGGGTAACATCGTAAATCAGCTAACCTTTTGACCCGCCGAAAATGTACGCAAAAGGGGGGCCCGTTTCACCCCCGTTTCCCCCGCCCGCAGGTGCCCCCTTATCGGTAGACGCACTCCCTTATCTCTAATAATAAAGAATTAAAGAAGGGGGTATAGATAATTTGAAGGCTGAAAAATATAAAAAACACAATGTTAAAAATATTTTAAGTGTATAATAAAAAATAATTATAATTACATCAATTCGTAGAAGGTATTTTTCCTCTTCGGTACAAAACGACATGTCGGGTTGGAAATTCGGGCTAGAATTTATAGATATAAATAAATTAATCTATTACAATCGCACGAATAAAAACACTGGTTTTGGTATTAATCGCTTCGGAAATATATAGCTCAAGAATGTCTGAATTAATCAAAGTAGATCGAACGGTATGTTGTACAGTGTCAACATGTGGAATTTGATCTAACACATGAAGTTCAGACTCAAAATGTTTTAAATTCTTGTGATTCCACCACGAAATTTGACGAGTATTACAAAAGATTATACATTCTTACTACTCGAAGAGAGAGAAATTTTAAAGATCGCGGCAAAGAAAGTACAGGTTTTAGATGTAATTCACTAGGCATCTTGTTTCTAGACTTCTCCTGGTAAAATCTTTTACATTGATATTTTATAGTTTAAGCCTGACCTATATTTTAAAATTTAAAAATATTACCTTTGGGAATAATTATTAATTTTTTAATACAACTAAAATTAACTAATTATCCCTATCCTTCTTAAACAAGTTTTTATAAATTAATAAAAACAATTATATTCAATTTTTAAACATCCAAGTACAAAATGTACTTATAAAATTTCAGTTAATATACTCATTAATTACCAAAATAAACATAAAACATTAAAGTTTAAAAACGATATTATTATAAAAAGTATATTGAAGATATAAAAATAACAAAAAGATTAATAAATAACCAATGGGTCGTTTGAAACAGGCAATAGATTGTATCCCAGATGAACTTTGTTTAAATCAGTTTTAAACAAGAAATTTTCAAGAAATTGTTTAAATAATAATTATAATACTAATAAAAACAAAAAAAAATATTTACATAACTCAATTAATTTAACCAAAAAATTTGATACCTGACAAAAAGATAAGAATAATAAAATTTCTTGAAAAGTCATTGGATAAAAAAGATGAAAACAAAGGATTTTTAATATAGAGAAAAAAGGACTTTACACCAATCCCAACATTAAATTAATAAAACTAGTTAAAAAAAAGGAGATTATGAAGTATTAAAAAGAGCCTCCACCGCCTGAATTAAATTAATAAAACTAGTTATTTTGGAAAACATATTTAAAAAACACTTAAACTTTTTAAAATAAAAACATTTTAAATAAAAAATATAAAACATTTCAAAAATTAATATCTTTCACCAAATAAAAACAATTAAAAAATAAAAAAGCACAAATAAAGTCTTTAAATAAAATAGTCTGATGCACAAAATTAAAATTTTATAAGATTTGAGTCCTATTTTTTAAAAAAAATAAAATTTAATTTTTTAAAATAAATAAAAAAATATTGTAAATACCTTGAGTCGTAGTTGAAAAAGTTGCCGACGATCGTTTAAATTGTGATTTGGTCGAGATAATTTGCAACTAAATAAAAATATTTATCTTAATTATTGTAATTATTTTTTTTTAATTAGTATTCCTTACTCTAAAGTTGTAACTATTTTAACTTCTTGTCGTACCAAATCATTAATAAAAAATAGAACGATCACGCCTAATTCTAAACGGATGTTATATCGTGTTAGGCGAAAGTCGTTAGTTAAAGTTAATTGTTTTTTTTTTCGAAAGAAAGAAAGTTGTTGTAATTGGTAGAGAATTAAAAGGTCGTGTTGAAGATTCCTACGATTTCTATGTTGGCGAAACCATGGGATCTTATTTAAATTTTGATATAGTCGCATATGTTTTCCAATTAAGCGTAAAATTTCGTAAGAACACCAACCTTCAAGAGTGGATTGAGTGTGGAACAGTAAGCCATCAAACTCAAAACCGTCGTGGGGACAGACAAAATAAATGGAATGAACGTCAAATAGACAAGAATTGTTATTGATTCTTGTAGAAAAAACCGAAGCAAAAACAGCTGGCGATAATTTGAAAGATTTTTTTATAAAGGGGCAAGCAAAAATGATTTTTTTAAACGGCTCTACTAAGGCTTGACACTCAAGAAAGACTGTTTTCCAACTCTAATCGAAATATCGTTAATTTTAAAAAGATTACAATTCCTAACTTTGCGTAATGCTAGATATTTAAGTGAAAAAGGGTTAATAGCGAGAGGATGAGAAATATTACCGGAAAAAGTCAAAACTTCGCGAGAGCCCATGGTTTTATAAAACGAATACGGTAAAGACAGTCTTTTTATAAGAAAAAATTTAGAAATATTTAATTTTTTACATCCCGATTTATAAAAACCAAATGATTATGCTACCTTAGCACAGTCAGGCTACTGCGGCCCTTTAGTACAACCAGGGGGCAGAATTTACTTTAAATAACCATTCTTAAAGAAATGTTTTTGATAAACAGTTAAGATAAATGATTGCCGAGTTCCTCTATTAAACTTAAATCCAAACTAATTCAACTAAAACTTAACCAAAAAATAACCAGCTCTTATCTCTACTAATTAAATCATTATGAACAATTTTTTAAAGCTACAATCTTCTCTTTATAACCCTTCAATTCTTAACAAAAAAAATGTTTTTAAACAACAAGCCACTATTAAGCCTTACTTACTACCCCTAACAAAAAATATAAAAATCATATGCTAAGCTTAACCCTAACAAACTTTTTGCTATTCTTTGTAGCTGAATAACACCTACCTTCTTAATTTCTAAAGAAACCAGATAACCTAAAATTCGTATAGCATCTCACTACTAAATACTTATTCTATTAATTTTGTCACAATTAACACTTAAGTACCTAACTCATTCTAATTCGGGAAACTAAAATATATCTAAAATTTTTACCTACCCTGAGACAAAAGGTACAAAAAATTTAACTTTTAACTAAATCTTTCAACACCTTCACAGTTCACACTTATCTAACTTTTTCAAAAAAATTTAATAAAGCAAAAAAAATAATTAGCTTATTCAACCAAATTCCCCCTAATATCCAGACTAAAAAATATTCATAAGAGCACTCCGTTATACAAAGAACTATTTAATGTAAATAAATCGCTTTAAAGCTCTACTCTAACCTCTAGATGCAAGTTTCCTTACATCTACTTTGTTACGACTTATCTAATATTAAAATTAGAGTGACGGGCGATATGTGCATGTTCTAGAGCCTGATTCAACTCATCTTATTAATAAAAATTTACTAATAAATCCTTTTTCACATAAAAATTCATTTCACGATCCAAATCTTAAATAAAGTAACACATCTCTACCCTAGCCTAAACTACACCTTGATTTGAAGTGACAAAACCAACCTATCTATAACGAAAACTAACAATTTATTTAGCTAAGTAATCTAACAACAACGGTATATAAACTCAATTACTTAATAAAAACCAAGGTAAGATTTATCGGGGTACATCGATTACAGGACAAGTTCCTCTAGGAGGATAAAACACCGCCAAATTCTTTAATTTTAAAATTATTCCTTAAAACAATATAAGCTAGCATAGAAGGGTATCTAATCCTAGTCTTTACCCTAACTTTTCATCCAACAAACCATAAAATTTATTAAAAGATACTATTTCACTAGTTAACTCAATTTTTTTTTTAAATTATAGCCAAAATGCGCATAAACAAACTTTATATAAACCTTACGTATAACCGCAGCGGCTGGCACGCTTTTAGCTGGCTAATTCACTTTAATCTATATATAAAGAAATTAGATAAACATAAATAATATTTCTACCTTCAAAATCTATCAAAAGGCGTATAAAACTTTAAAGCGACTATAAAAGATTTTAGCTTAAATTAATCTATCCAATAACTCGAACAAAACAATAACCTCCCAAAAGAATACCTAACTGAACCACCTAACAATAATAATAAAGTATAATAAAACCTAATTTTCCTTTTTCTTTGTTTGGGGGGGGGGTAAAAAGAAAAAGAAAAAATTAAGTTTAATAAGACAAATTATCTCCTGTACCTTCAAAGAGCACCGTGCAGCAACACCAAAACTTAAAAGTAAGCTAACTAAGCTTTTAGGCCCATAACCTAACGATGAGAATAACTCCTTTTATAATCATAATACCTGCCAACCTAATTTTCTTAATGATAGTTTTATTAGGGCCAATAATCTCCCTAAGAGCTTCCTCCTGATTCTTAGTCTGATTTGGCCTCGAGATAAACTTGATGGGCCTTATCCCCTTAATCATTAATAAAATAAATATTAATAGCTCTAAAGCTGCTATAAAATATTTCTTTGTGCAAGGGTTGGCTTCCTCGATACTTATTATCAGATCCGTACAAATGGAGATAAATTTTTCATCCTCTTCTCTTACACTCTTAGCATTAATAACAAAAATAGGGGCAGCCACCGTACATTTCTGAGTCCCCACGCTATTAGAGAGCGTCAGTTGACTAAACACATTGACAAAAATTAACCCCTTTACTTCTAGTGACCTTAACAATAACTAAAATAAATCTCTTATTTTATATTGTGTTATCATTAATTTTTGGGGCCATAGGGGGATTCAACCAAACCACCCCAAAAAAATTGTGGGATTTTCGTCTATCTCCCATTTAGCGTGGTTTCTAGTGGCACTAGAGCTTAACTTAAAAGTTTTTATGATTTATTTTCTTGACTACTCAATCACCTTAGCTATTTTATCGAATATTTTAGATAAACATAATATTAATTCACTCAACAAAACCATATTTATATTCAAGGGGTCAAAACTACCCCTTTACTTACTGATATTAAGTTTGGGAGGGATACCCCCCATAATTGGATTTTTCCCAAAGATCCTAGTCCTAATACTGCTACTGGCAAATGCTAGATACCCCTAATTCTCTTAATGTTATTAAGTTCTATAATCAACTTAAATTTTATCTGCGAATTACTTACACTGCCTTAGCTATATTTAATCAAAGACCACCAAATATGCAAAAGGAACAAAACTGATTATCAACCTTATTCCTTTTATTAGGACCTCTAATCATCCTAAGCTTTTAAGGTTTTAAATTAAAAAAAACTATAAACCTTCAAAGTTTACATTAATCAAAATTAAGCTTTAATAAAGTATATCTCAAAATTTGCAATTTTAAATTTTTTTTAAACTATAAAACCATAGTAAAAGGAGTAACCCATCAATAAATTTACAATTTACCTCCTATTTTCAGACATTTTACCGCGATGATTATGCTCAACTAACCATAAGGATATTGGGACACTATATATAATTTTTGGAGTTTGAGCCGCTATAGTTGGCTCTGCCCTAAGTATCCTAATTCGAATTGAATTAGGGCAACCAGGCTCAATAATAGAAAATGAACAAATTTACAACGTAATTGTAACCTCCCACGCTTTTGTTATAATTTTCTTTATAGTTATACCTATTATAATAGGAAGTTTCGGAAACTGGCTAGTCCCCCTAATACTAGGAGCCCCAGATATAGCATTCCCCCGTTTAAACAATATAAGATTTTGGTTACTCCCACCTTCTTTTCTCTTACTTTTGAGATCAACCATAGTAGAGAGTGGAGCCGGGACAGGATGGACAGTCTACCCCCCCTATCAAGAAACTTAGCCCATAGAGGGCCTTCTGTTGATCTCACTATTTTTTCTTTGCATTTAGCAGGTGTCTCTTCAATTTTAGGAGCTGTAAATTTTATCACGACTGTTATTAACATACGAACCCCAGGAATAATTTTTGAACGAGTACCTTTATTTGTCTGATTAATTAAAATTACAGCAATTCTTCTTCCACTTTCGCTACCAGTTCTCGCAGGGGCTATTACGATACTCTTAACGGACCGTAATTTTAATACTTCTTTTTTTGACCCCGCGGGAGGGGGAGACCCAATCTTGTACCAACACCTATTCTGATTTTTTGGGCATCCAGAAGTATATATCTTAATCCTACCTGGGTTTGGAATAGTTTCTCACATTATTAGACACCAAACAGGAAAAAAAGAACCGTTTGGGACACTAGGGATAATGTACGCAATGTAAGCTATTGGAATCTTAGGCTTTGTGGTGTGAGCCCACCACATATTCACTGTCGGGATAGATGTAGACACACGGGCATACTTCACCGCTGCAACAATAATCATTGCGGTTCCTACAGGAATTAAAATTTTCAGCGGATTAGCAACAATACATGGATCAAAGCTAAATTTAGACCCCTCTCTGTATTGAAGTCTAGGCTTTGTCTTTTTATTTACTATAGGGGGGCTCACAGGTGTAATCTTAGCAAATTCTTCACTAGATATTATTCTCCACGACACCTACTATGTGGTCGCACATTTTCATTATGTTCTATCAATAGAAGCAGTTTTTGCCATTATAGGGGGGATTGTTCACTGAATGCCTCTATTCACAGGACTAGTTATAAATCCTAAATGATTAAAGACACATTTCATCCTAATATTTTTGGGGGTTAATTTAACCTTCTTTCCCCAACACTTCCTGGGTTTGGGAGGGATACCCAGATGCCTACACCTCATGAAACATTATATCTTCACTTGGTTCCACGCTGTCCATAATTGCTATAATTTATTTAATTTTTATCATTTGAGAAAGTATAGTGGCCCAACGAATTATAATATTCTCCTCCCATATACCAACTTCTGTAGAATGGGCCCATCAACACCCACCTATAAGCCATACTAACACCCAATTAAATTTAGTATTCAATTATGGCAACTTGAAATAAAATTCTCTTCCCAGACGCAGCTTCACCTATTATGGAACAAATAATCTTCTTCCATGACCATACTTTAATTATTTTAATCTTAATCACTATCTTAGTTTCATATATAATAAATTCTCAAATCGACTCTTACTAGAGGGTCAAGAAATTGAAACTTTCTGAACAATCATCCCCGCCTTCATACTTATTTTTATTGCTTTCCCATCGCTAAAACTACTTTATATAATGGATGAAACAAACCACCCAAACATAACTATTAAGACTATGGGGCACCAATGATATTGGTCATACGAATATACAGATTTTAAAGACATTATTTTTGACTCTTATATAATCCAAACAAATGACCTTTTAAGAGATAATTTCCGACTACTAGAAGTAGATAATCGAATAGTAATCCCAACTAATATTAATGTTCGCCTTTTAATCTCAGCCACAGACGTAATCCATTCATGGACAATGCCCTCAATAGGGATTAAAGCAGATGCTGTCCCAGGGCGAATCAACCAACTCCCTCTTTTATCACTACGAAATGGGGTATTCTACGGCCAATGCTCAGAAATTTGTGGAGCAGAACACAGTTTCATACCCATTGTTCTAGAAAGTATCCCAACACAAAATTATATCAACTGAATTAATATAGGAGGCTGGGAAAATATATAAATAATATCATTAAGTGGCTGAAAGTATAAGCATTGGTCTCTTAAACCATCCTATGGGTCCCCCCTTAATGCAAAGGGTAGTTAACAAATAACAGTATTTTGTCAAAATACAATCGCAATCGCCCCTTTTATTGCCACAAATAGCTCCCATAATATGAACTAGCCTTTTCTTTTATCCTATTATTTCAATAAGATTAACTTTAATTATACTAAGTTTTTACAAAAAATTCAATGCGAGAGCTATAAACAACCGCCCAATCCAACAGAACAAAAACTTAAATTGACAGTGATAACTAATTTATTCTCCACTTTTGACCCATCTACTTCACAAAATTTCTCAATAAACTGAATTAGAGCCTTTAGCCCTCTTTTCATTATACCCTTATGATTTTGGCTACTACCAACGCGAAGCAATATTTTAATAAGTAAAGGAGTAAGCTCCTTAACACCCCAATTGCTTTAATAACTTTCATAATTCTAATTGAAACAATTAGAAATACAATTCGGCCTATTACTTTCGCTATCCGACTTTCTGCTAATATAATTGCAGGACACGTCCTTCTAACGCTCCTTGGTAACCAAGGAACAATTAGTTCTTTAACTAAAAGAAGAGTCATTATTTCGACACAATTCTTACTCTTAACCCTAGAATGGGCAGTGGCTATGATCCAAGCTTACGTTTTTATCGTTTTAATCTCTTTATACTCAACAGAAATCCATTATGAAGAACTTTCACCCCTACCATATTGTAGATCAAAGCCCATGGCCCTTAACAACGTCACTTAGTGTCCTATTTATAACTTCAGGTATTATTAGATGAATGTACCTAAAAGTTAACTTTTTGCTATTAATTAGACTAATAATGCTATCTCTATCAGCCTACCAATGATGGCGTGATATCACTCGAGAAGCAACATTCCAAGGCATACACTCCAATAAAGTTATAAAAGGGCTCCAATGAGGTATAATCCTCTTTATTATTTCAGAAGGATTTTTCGTTATCTCATTCTTTTGAGCTTTTTTGCATAGAAGATTAGCCCCTAATGTCGAAGTGGGAATAATCTGGCCACCCCAAAGAATTCAACCTTTTAACCCACTCCTGATCCCACTACTTAACACAACAATCCTACTATCTTCAGGTATCTCAATTACATGAGCACACCATAGACTCCTACATAATAATTTTTCACAAGCTAAATCAGCCTTAGCAATCACTCTAGCCTTAGGAGTATACTTCACACTTTTACAAGCGTGGGAGTACCTCGAAGCCCCTTTTACCATCGCAGATTCAATTTATGGCACCACATTTTTTGTCTCAACAGGGTTTCATGGCTTGCATGTAATTGTAGGATCCACCCTTTTTATAGTCTCCTTTCTACGCCATAACAACTTTCATTTTTCAACAGGGTTGGCAAAATCCTTGTTTTTTTAAAAAGAACAAAAACAATGTTTTTTATTGTTTTAAACAAGATTCATTGTTTTAAACTGTTTTTAAAGCGAACAATAAAAAACACATAATAAACAATAAAAAACTATGTTTAAAACACGTTTTAAACTAATCATTATACTTATGAATCACGAGTAAACTCATTTAAAGAAATATTACGTATCATTATACGTATTATCATAAGTGGCATAATTACCCTAAGTGTGTCAATAAGATGAATTTTTCCATGATACCTTGTTTAACGAAATTGACGTAAATGACGTCATTTTCCAGTGACGAAATTTACGTAATGTGTTTGCGAAGCGGCGTCTGCGGCGCGAGCATTAAAAATACCATATAGAGTACTTGAACGGATTTCGCGAGTTCTACGGTTCTTTGGTCTGTTTAGAACAAGCTCAAATGGAAGATTTTCTGTGGGAAAGGCTCCTATTGGCACACTTAGGGTAATTATGCCACTTATGGTATTATAAATAAACTCACAGGGAGAAGAACCAATGAGTACACGCTTATTTAAACGAGCCAAGAATTTCGCTAAGCGTTGTTGACCAACCATTGACGGCCTTAGGGTTTTCGATGCCCCATGCAAATACTACCTAACCCGTAGTAGGGTTTTTAATATAGTTATCATCCTGAAATTTTTGGTCGCACAGAACTAAGAAAAGGGAAAATATCCACACATTGTTTTTAGTTTTGGTTTATTGAAATGTGCACGTCTGCAGTCATAAATCATCACAAATAAACAATGTTACATAAAATAAGATTTTAGGTACCTCTATAATCTTAAAACTTCCATCACGTCATAAAATTTCTAAAAAATCGAGAAAGGGGACCGAAATCCCTTGATTTTTATCTTGGAGTGCCGCCTAGTCGGTTTTAGCCCGATCTGTCCAGACCGGCCGTGTTTCTTGTTACTTAAAACCCGGCACAACCCGACTAAACAGCAACCCTACTTTTATCTCGTGCATAGGTAGTGTCCCAAATAGATGTATATTGGCAGCTATATAAATTCTATTTAAACAAAAAGACAAAATTCAATGCGCTCGTAGGATTTTTGCACTGGTATGAAATTTATGAAATCATATCGAGCCTTTTCAGAGAATCTTTAAATCAAACTACCCGTTATAAATACAATTTACCTTTCTTAGAGCCTTGGACTGGTTTTTTCTAGGTTTTCCCTCATATTGAATAACGAAAATCTTACAAAAAACAATGAAAATTTACCTTATAAAAAACATGTTTAAAACAGATAGTTTAAAACGTTTAAAACAAATTGGTGTTTGTTTAAAATAATTGTTTTAAACGTGTTTTAAACACTGGTTTTAAACCTTTTGTTTAAAACTTGCCAACCCTGTTTTTCAAGTCTTCATCATTTTGGGTTTGAAGCCTCAGCTTGATATTGACATTTCGTAGACGTTGTCTGGTTGCTTCTATACTCAATAATCTACTGATGAGGTAGCTATCTACTTAGTATAATCACAGTACAATTAGCTTCCAACTAAAAAGTTTAAATAAATTAGATAATCATTATTACACTAGTTTTAATCACCCTAATAATTAGAATCTCATTTATATTACTCACCTCTAATTTAGCTTTTACCCCCCACACTGCTCTAGAAAAAATCTCTCCATTTGAGTGTGGATTCAACCGCTTATATAAAAACCGAATCCCCTTTTCCCTCCAATTCTTTTTGATTGCACTAATTTTCATTGTATTCGACATCGAAATTGTAATTATAATCCCCATCCCTATTAGAGTCTTTATGTCAATAACAATAGTAACATTCGTTATTATTCTTATACTTATTTTGATACTAGGGCTATTACACGAATGGCACCAAGGAGCACTTAACTGAGCTTAAGGTTAGTATTTAAAAAATAAAGTTTAATTTGCAATTAAAAATTGTGACCCTACCTAGCCTTAATCCCTTAATAGTAGTATAATATTACATTCAGTTTCGACCTGAAAGAAGGAAAACCCTATTAATCTTAGTAGAAACCAAATAGAGGTATCTTATTGTTAATAAGAAAATTGAGAACACTCCTATTAAAGAGACTAAATAAATAAAGCCGCTAACTTTAAAGATGTTAATTGATAACATAGTCTTTATTTTTATGGTGTAAAAAACACGTGGGATTTTCAGACCCAAACTACCTTTGGTTAAAAATACTTATAAAATTCTTACCATAGTTGCTTCAAAACTATATTCTAATTAAACAATACAAGTAGTAAAAAAGACAACAAACTATAAATAGTAAAATAAGACCTAACTGTGAGCCTAAAAAGTTATACTGATAACTTTGCATTTTTACTCTTATCTCACCTAAAACTTTATAAGCACCTATACCTCTTATTAATTCATTTCAACCTGTCCCCTAGAACTATCATCCTGCCAATTTTATCCCCTAAAAGCATCCCAGGGTAAGAACTAACACAACTTAAAAATCATATTCCCAATAAAAAATTTATTATCACATTAACAAATTTTACTAAAAAACTTCTATAGAAGACATTTAAGACTACTAAAAATAACACCAAAAGAACACAAGTAAAAGTAAAAACTTTTCCCCAAAAAGATAAATAGACACCAGAGACATAGTCCAAAGTAAGCCATTGAACTACCCCACCAAAAATTACCCCTAAAAGTCTTATACCCCCAATAGAAAAATTTATAGTACTATCCTCCTTGTAAGCTAGTAAATATCTCCCCTGAAAATATCTTATACATAAATAGTAAACTAAACGAAATCTATAAATTATCGTCATAAAAATACCAAAAAAAAGCCAAAAACAATAAAGAAATTTTTAGACCCTATAAGATATAGCTCAATAATTAAATCTTTGGAGTAAAACCCACAGGAAAAAGGAATCCCACACAATCTTAAAAAACTTACTAGGAGCCCCAAGCCTACAAGAGGGGAACTCTGTATTAGTCCCCCCAAACCCCGAATATCCTGATGACCTAAAGAAAATGTAAACACTATCAGCCCTAATTGACTCAAAGAAGATAAAGCAATAACTTTCCTAAAATCTATTTCCACACAAGCACCTATACCACCCATAATGAGGGTTAATAAAGAAACCACTATTAAAACCCCCCTTAACTCTAAACCTAAAAGACCCTCAGAACGAAGAAGTAAAAATACACCTGCAGTCACTAAGGTAGAAGAATGCACTAAAGCAGAAACAGGAGTAGGGGCAGCTATAGCAGCAGGCAACCAACAAGAGAAAGGTAACTGTGCTCTCCTAGTTATAGCCCCTAAAATAATTAAAGCCCCAACTATATTTAAATTCCCACCCAAATCCTCTAAAGGAAACCAAATAAAATTTCATCTCCCTCTAGAGGCCAAAAAAGAAATACCTAATAAAATACCCACATCCCCAATACGATTCATTAAAACAGTAATTATACCAGAATTATAAGCCTTAATATTAGGATAAAAAATTACTAAACAATAAGAAATTAAACCAAGACCATCCCACCCTAGTAGCAAAGATACTAAATTAGGACTTAAAACAAATAGACCCATACTCAAAACGAATAAGACTACCAAATAAGAAAATCGCCTAAAATTTAAGTCAGCTCCTATATAGCTTCTTCTATAAAAAAGTACAAATCTTCTAATGATCAACACTACAGAAAAAAAATAAGCCTAGTCAATCAAACAAAAGTATAAAACTCATTCTAACACCCCCTTCATAAAAAGAATACTATAAAACAAAACTTTGACCCTTTATTAATAAATTTAACCCAAAAAACAACACCCCTACAAAACATACTCTTAATAGCATAAATCAAAATTTAAAAATATTCACTAGCTAAAAATTGCATATTATCTCCAACACCACAAATTGATATTTTTCTTAAACTATTTAAGGTTAAAAAAAATCAAACTTCAAAACAAAGAATAAAAGGGGGATAATATGTGCTAGAATAATAAAACTTTCTCGCAAATTAAAACAGCTAAAGAATCTATAACTACACAATAAAGGTCCATGTTGAACCAAAGAAAAAAAATATAAGGAGTATGCGGCCCCTAAAAAAATATTATCCCTAAAGGAACTGCGTATAATCTTTCAACACCCAAAATCCCAAATGATAAAATCAATTCCCCGACCAAATTCAAAAAGGGGGGAGCAGCTATATTTCTTGCACTTAAAAGGAACCAAAATAACCCCATAAAAGGGTTAACTAATAATATCCCACGAATTAGTATGAGACTACGTGAGTGGAGCCGCTCATAGACCATATTAATTAAGCTAAATAACCCTGAAGATGTAAACCCATGGGCAATCATCATAATAACCCCCCCATTATAGCCATATACTCTTATACTAAAAACACCACCTAAAAACATTATTATATGACCAACAGAAGAATATGCTACAAGGGACTTTAAGTCCCCCTGTGATAAACAAATAACTCTAGACAAAACACCACCCATAACAGAAAAACTTACTACTAAATCTAATCAACTTTTAAGGGTATTCACAAAAAAAGGTAAAAATCGAATAAGTCCATAACCCCCTAATTTCAATATTACACCAGCTAATACTATAGAACCAAAAACAGGTGCTTCCACATGAGCTTTAGGAAGCCACAAATGCACCATATATGCAGGCAACTTAACCAAAAAAGCAAAGAAAATTAAAGGGAACATAATTAAATCAAAGTCACAATTAATGTAGTACAAATAGCTATAGCCTAAACTCCCCACATCTAACCCAATTAATAAAATCCCGACTAACAACGGTAAAGAGCCAAAAATAGAATATAAAGACCAGCACCGACCCTCTCAGGTTGTACACCATACCCAACAACAATAACTAAAAGAGGGACCAAAGACACTTCAAAAAAAAATATAAAAGAGTATTAAATTATTCACACTAAATCTTAAAAATAAGAAATTTATAAGAACAAAACTTAGAGAAAGAAACATACCACTTCCACCCCTCAACAATAAAGAATAGGAGCTCAATAAACTTACTACTATAACCGAAACCGTTAAAAACAAAAGAGCATACCCTAAACTATCTAAACCAAAAAATCTTCTAAAAGACCCCCATTCCCCCGAAGGATACACAGAAACTATACATACCATTAAAAATAAAAGATAAGCTACAATGAAAGGAAACTCTAACAAACCCAAAAAGAAGGTCAAAAACAGGCTACATAAAAAAATCCTTGACACTGTAACAAATTCATTATACTAAATATCTCCCCCCCAAACCCTTTTACAAGGCTAATCAAAATACCCAAACAGCCTTCGCAAACAACAACAAAAAGATATAAAAAAGGACTAAACTATCTAACAATATATAACCAACTCTATTAACAACCAGGAGATAACCATTTAATATTAGAAACTCTAATCTTAAAATTATGGATAACAGGTGGGAGCGGCTTAAGACCAAGATTATAAAACCCCCCAAAAAAACTAAGTAAACAAAAAAATTGAGATTTTCCATAATTCTGCTTTAGTAGTTTATTAAAAACACTGGTATTGTAAACCAAAATAGGAAATTGACCCTTTAGCTAAACTTAGAAAAATCTAAAATTACTTCAATCCCCAAAACTGATATTATAAATTAACTATTTTCTGGTTTTAATTACCCTCCTTATCACCTTT